>NW_027191427.1:1769957-1945542 GCF_041956435.1 Mycothermus thermophilus
TGGAGGAGGCCACGACGTGTTGGCAGCTTGACATGCAAGGCTTGGTCTGTATTTGCTTCATGCATTGATCTAGTGAGGATGACAATTATTGGAAACATTCAACATCTACGCTGTGTACGACGAAGCCATGCCGCCTTTGGTATTCCGGGGTGTCTGCTGTCCAGTCAGTAAATGTGTGTGTTACATAGGACTCCGTACTGGAGTGCAGTCTCTTGGATGATCGAGGTAACAAGTTATCAAAGAAGTTCGAATTATGAATACAACGTTGCTGTCTAAAAAAGCGAAGCTTGCGAGCCCGATGTCGCACTTTGCTGTGCCAACCACTATGATCATCAACTTGCATTAAAGTGCAACCCTCCCACGTCAGGTTTCTTTCCCCGTCCACTTTCGCAAAACCACGCGTACGATGGTTGAAAACTTGCCCCGTCACTTACAGGGCAGAAAGAAAATGAACCGAAAACTCGAAACGAACAAATCCCAATGTTGTATTGGGACATTGCCTCTCCGACTCATCGTCGAAAAAGGAACTGCCAATAATAACCGTTACCCACCGACGTTGCACAAGGTAATCTCGGCCTTTCTTCGCGGTATCTAGCATCCCCTCCGCCACAGCCAAGATTTCGCCTTCCAAGTACCGTACCCAGCCAGTCGCCTTTGTCCCCAGTAAGTTTGGTTCAGAGACATTAGTGGGTAGGATTTGGGGCTTCCCGTGTTTCTTTTCTTGGTCTTATCTGTGAGTAATTTGTGGTTGTCCAAGGGTTTGGGAAGAGGCACGAGATCCGGCGTTTACACCAAGGCAATGAGCGGTACCTGGGTGGTCGTAATGTGATGGCCTGCATCTGTCCTGGGAGTTGCCGCCGTGGTTGAATACGACTGACCCCCTGACTAAACCAAGGTGCTGGGACACCGGAAGGGCCCCCCGGGGAGCAAGGTTACAGCGGCGTCCAAGTCGCGTATACATCGCTGCCAGTCCGTGGGGTTGCACCAGAGATACTCTGTACTCAGTACCTATGTACAGTTGATGAGGATCTCGAGCAACACGCAGTTGTGCTTGAGAGTTACAGAGAACAAATGCGGTCCCGCACCTTGTGCTTGTTATGCAGAGCAGAACAGCCCAAGGTTTCATGCATCTATCAATGAAAAATGAGGCGATCCAGACATCGAGCATCCTTGGTGGTGGTGAGTGTTGTGTTGTGGACCTCCGTTCCACCGCTCCGGGCCCGGACGGCGGTTGCACCGAGACATCCGGAGCCATCCGGAGTCGGGACCCACTGACCGGGCCGGCAACGGGGCCCGACGCCGGGAACAGGATCGGCCTTGGCGGCTTCCTGCCCGGGCTGTCGGATCCATGTGGACGGCCCCACAATCTTGGCAAATAGAGTGGGGCTCTGCCGGAAGCCTGACGTGTCGAGGACGGAAGGAACCACTTCCTTTCATCGTTGCTCTAAACAACCTACCTGAGACAACAAGCCAACAACACGCCGACTGCTAAACGCTTCGACATGAAGACTCGCAAACCATAAACGCCCATTTTTCATCTGCTAGCCGTCGCAGAAATTGGCACCCGTCATGGACCACTTCATCGAATCTCCGCGCTCGCCCAAGCGCCGCCGCGTCCTCGCGTCATTCAATCCTCCCGAGCCAACGCCCAGCCAGAGCGCTACCGCAAAACCCATCCGAGATTGCACACGCTCTCCGGAGCGACCTGCCAGCCGGGAGGACGCCCGCGAAAAGAAACCAAGTCGAAGCCGAAGCCGATCCCGGTCGCGGGAAGACCGTGACCCGAACGCGCCAAGAGCAACCAGATTCCGTTTCAAATCCAAGTCCTCCAAGTCATCACGTCACCGGGGAGACGACGATGACTACGATCGCCGTCGCCATCGGCACAGACATCGATCAAGACACAGAGACGAAGACGATGATGAAAGCCGACACCATCGACGGCGCCGAAGGGACAGCGATGGTGACCATAACGAGGACCGTGACGGTGACAAGGACCGCGACAACGACAGACACCACCACCATCGCCATCACCACCGCCGCCACCACCGTCACCGCCGGCGCCGCTCCAAAACCCCACCACCACCTCAAGACGACCAAGATGACCCCTACCTCGACCCGCCTCTCACCCCCAACACCGCCTTCCGGGAATCCCTCTTCGACGCCATGGCCGACGACGAGGGCGCCGCCTACTGGGAGGCCGTCTACGGCCAGCCCATCCACATCTACCCTCCCCCCGGCTCCGGGCCGAACGCCGCTGGCGGCGGCGAGCTGGAGCGCATGACGGACGAGGAGTACGCGGCGTACGTGCGGCAGAAGATGTGGGAGAAGACGCACGCGGGCTTGCTCGAGGCGCGGGAGCGGCGCAGGCGGGAGCGCGAGGAGGCGGAGAGAAAGCGAGAGGAGGAGGCGAGGGTCGCCAGGGAGATGGAAAAGGCGTTGCTCAGAGGGGAGGAGAGGAGGAGGAAGAAGGCAATGAGGGAGGGTTGGGAAAGGTACCGCGCCAGATGGGCCGAGTGGGAGGAGAGGATGAAGGCAAAGAGCGGAGATGGCGGTGGTGATGTGGTGGATGAGATCCCGTGGCCGGATGGGGTGGGGGAGGTTCGCGGGGAGGAGATTCAGCGGGATAGGGTGCGCGCGTTCTTTGTGAATGGGATTGGGTTGGAGGAGCTGGGAGAGAAGGAGTTTGCCGCGAGGCTGAAGGAGGAGAGAGTGAGGTGGCATCCGGACAAGATGCTGCAGCGGCTTGGGGGCAAGGTTGACGAGGCTGTTATGCGGGATGTCACGGCCATTTTCCAGGTGGTGGATGCCTTGTGGAATGATACCCGGAAGAGTGCATAGACATCGACACGGCTAGTTCTGTGGACTTGAATCTCAATTTCTCGATGGTTCACCAATAGATACATACGCCCTGATAGGTGTTCGAACATTGTGCAACTGGTTTTGTAGTAGAACATTTTTTTACTTGTTATTTTTTACCCACTGTTTGTTTCGCCTTGTTCAGTAGCCTCAACATCAACACCACTCATAGGGTCACGGGCAGTTCCTGGTCCAAGGTAGTTGTAGGAGCAATTCCACTGTCCTGACATCGACCGGGTTGGATACCCGGCACTGGGAGGATCGCCATCTACTCGTAAAGTCCCTCAATAGTTGACGAGCCTCTCCTATTGTACAGATACCAGGAAGATGTCGGTTTGGTATCCCGGTCAGTTCGGAATCGAAATCGCAAATTGACCCATTGGTAAACATGGGATGTTTGGAGAGATCAGGATTGGGATCGGGATCGGGATCGGGATCTACTTGGCTGACGTCAACCGTGAGAAAAGTTGTCGCCGTCTCCGAGACCATATCTCTATCGTCTGAGAGACAGCCCTTTCTCTGACGTACTGTGACATCGGACTACTCATAGCCAGTTCCCTTGCAATGTGAAATGAAGACGGACAAACGCGCCCGAGTAGGGAGTGAGGGCATTCTCACCCGTTGAGAAATAATATTGTTGGAGAGTAGAGTTATTAGCTACGAGTAAATATACACAAGATAAACCAGATATTCAGGAGAGACTATTCTCGGGACGATCGGGTTACCTCTGCTGCCACCACACTCATATCTCGTCTCAAAACGGAAACCTCATCAGCAGCATCAGCAGCGGACAGAAACGCAAAAACACTTTTCCATTTTTCCCACCGGCGACCGCAACATTACGTGGACCTAATACCTCCATCCATCACCCCTTTTGACGCCAATTAAGTCCATCTCACCCAGTTGTTCCCCAGATGAGCCCCCTTCAACCCACCATCTGACACCCGAACCTATCTTTCGCACAACTAGGTACACTCCTCACACACTCTCTTCCCTCCACATACTATCCCCAAACCCCATCTTCTCCTCCTCCATTCATTCATTAGATTTTTACAAAGCCCCCCAAACCGCCACCGCACCGCCCATCAAAACCCCCATCCCCACCGCCGCCTGCACCCCAGCGTGGCTCCCCTCCCCAGGTACCGTGGTGGTCACCACCACCTCACCGCCCGTCGCCGTGGGGCCCAGCACGTTGGTATAGTCCTCGCCAGCTTCGCTGGTCGCCTCGATCACGTCTTCAGTAGCTTCGCTACGGACCGAGCTGATGCGCGACTCGATGGACGACCTAATCTCGCCGGCGGTGGCCGTCGCCAGCTCCGCCTCGAGGCTGCTGATGCGGCTCTCGTACTCGGCGCTGATGGAACTGAGGCGCGAGGCGAGCCGAGAGGAAATGGACGAGAGCTCGCTCGCGCGGGAGGCGTCGATGGTGGTGGTGGTGACGCTTTCCGTGGCCGCCGTGTCCGGAGGAGGAGTGATGGTTTCGGGGGCGGGAGGGGTGGCCTCAGGAGGAGTAGGGGTTTCGGGGATGATTTGGGTGATGATGGTGGTTTGTTGGGCCTGGAAGTTGGGGTGGTTAGTAACTATGAGGTGTTGTGATAGACTGTGGATGAAGGAAAGGGGGGAAGATAAGTTTGGAGATGGTGGGACATACCGAAACCAGGGCGGCGAAGAAGGAGAGGAGGGCAGCGTAGCGCATCTTGATGGCCTCCTTGACTTGACGCGAAGCTGTTGGAAGTGTATAATAAGCAGAGAGGAGGTGGGTATTATTATTCTGGCAACCACGGGGACGCTGAAGCAATCTCGCCTTTCTGGAGACAGAGAGGCAAACCGGAGCGAGTGATTTAAGATGCTGTAGCCACGTAGAAAGTAGGAAGAGGCGGAACGAGTAGAAGAGAGAGAACCGACTACCTGTACGAACGGCTCTTATACGTATGGAAAACCTCACATCGAGATCCCGGATATCAGGGAACTACATGACGCTCGATCGAGCCCTTCATGATGACTGAGAGGCCACTTCGTGGAAAACACCCCCATCGTCATACACACTTCCCCAGTTTCCATCCTTGGTTGGAAGCAAAGCCCCATCCAAGGTAGTCATGAACTTGCCGCGAACCTCACAAGCCCTTCCGAGCTACATCACCCTGTCTAAGAGGTCATCTACCACCGGGTAACCATGATGGCGATGGGCTACAGGAAGTAGCATAGCCTCAGGCCACGTCCGCTCAGCTCATTGGCTAGCATTGCTCAAAAGCTCGGGGTAATGGCGTCACAACTCAAGGTCAAAAAATGCCTCTCCAAAACTCCTCGCCGCGGGTTGTTTGATTGTTCGATCGATGGAATCCATCCCACATACACAAACATGTGGCAATTCCAGGCTATCAGTGTCAGGCCACCCACCAGCTCTCCTAGCTTCCAAGCCTCTGTAAAGTACAACCATCAGCTGCTATGGATGCACCATCGCCACGAACCAAAACCGAGAAAACCAGCTCCCTTAACCACAACTTCTTTACTCGCATGTGTCTGAAAAGCCCCTCACCATCCTTTTCTTGTTCCTCCATCTTTGCTTCAAGCTTCGTCTGAAGACGGTCAAGCTACATCCCTACCCCGGCGTAGTTGGGAGTGGCAAATTGTGGTAGTCGTCCCCGTCCCCACCTTAATGACGGTCGTCGTCGTTGTCAGCTCCGTGCTGCTAGACTGTGCGGGGTCGGTTGCGTTGGGAATGACATCACGATGGAAACATGGAACGTGAAAGCATCGTCCGTCATAAGTGTGCGGTGCATGGTTTCACAGGAAGGTTGAAACTCCAGAGCAGCCCCTCTACCATTGACCGAGTCATGCTCAGACCTCACGGTATGGAGAAATGCCCTTTTTGAGCTCCTCGACAATCTCGGCAGCATCCTCGGCGCTACTCGTCACGAAGTCGTACCGCTTGCTTTCGGTTGACTTGAAAACCACCAGCTACAGATGGCCATGTTAGTCTAATCTGCCGTTGTCCTGGGATCACTGGGAAGAGTCCCAGAGTCTTGTGTACTCACCTTAAAATTGGTCGGATGTTTCCTCGACACTTTGCAACCCACCACATTGCTAAAATGCACCGTCGTCGACTTGCCATCCCCATCAGCGAGCTTTCCGCCCGAAGCCGGCATGATGTGGACGTACTCGCCGTCAATGGCAAACAATTTCTCCGAGAGCAGGCGCATCGGCTGCTTCCGCCAGACCGTGTACTTTTTGTAGTTGGTCGAGACGCCCAGCTCCTCCTGCTTCAGCACCTCTTTCGCCAGCGGGTGGGTGCCCAGGAGCTTGGTCTTCTTGCCCTTGGTCCAGCTCGCGTTCTCATTGAACAGGTGTGGCCTCGGGGAGGAACTGCTCAGCGAGCCGGCCATCAAAGGCCCGTCTGTCGCGAAGCGCCGGCGGTAGAGATCCAAGTCCGTGACATTGCCCAGAGAGGCGACGGTGCGGTCGAGCATGACCACGGTGCCGGAATTGGGAAGTTTCAGGACGTGGTTGGCTCTGTCGAGCTGTCGTTTCCGGCATGCAATGTCCAGCACTTCGGCAAGCCATGTATCGGTGCTGACGTCGAGCGTGATCATTTGCCCGGGAGGGATGTCCGAGGAATGGATATGGATACGCAATAGCCGCTTCTCACCGCGATTCTGGACATTGCTGGCTTGCTGGGTCGTTTGGGGGACGTCGGCAAACATGACATTGCTGGCGCGGTAGGCTGTATTCAGGAGAGGATTCTCACGGGGTTGTGCTGGTGGAGGAGGAATGCCGCCCGTTGGTTGCGGGGTGCTCCGTGGAGTTAGTTCCTCCTCCTCTGCTGCTGCCGCCGCCGCCTCTTCCTCGAACTCGGGAGTGGCGCGCTTGTTTTCCTCGTATTCCTCAGGTGACGCCTGCACCAGGGCGAAAATGTCGTAGACCCTTGAGTTGGACCGGGACCGGCCGGCCCTATTGTTTGCTGTGGTGAAAGAGATGAGATTTTTCTTGCGGTCGAGCGGTGGGAAGTCATCGTCGACCTCGCCATCTTCCTCCACCATTCGCAGCGTCCACCAATTCACATTGAGCTTGTCGCTGGGCAGTGGAGGCTCCAGCTTCTCCTCATTGTAGCGCCATAAACTCAGCCCGATCAAATCGGCAACCGTCACAGGTCTGTCACCGCCTTCCCCATGATGGACAGTCCGCCTCATAAGCACCTCAAACGGCTTGGATGGAGTTTTGGAAAACGGGGCGTATATGCGGAGCCTAATGGGATTCGGATCTCCCTGCCCCGACAGCGAGGCGAAGCGGTCGAAAGGAAGAGTGGGTTTCGTCTTTTTTGCCTTGAGGGCAGCCGAGAGCAAGCTCTTTGGCTGAACCATGCTCAGGGGTCGGATCGTAGACATTGGCCGGGGCGGTGGCAGCTCGGCCATGACGCGAAGCGGCGGGGGCATGGCTGATTTGCGGATGGTGGATCGTCTCGTAAACTCTCGAGGTGGTGTGCCGACGACCTGTTCTCTTGGGGATGCGTTGAGGGGGTTCTTGACAGTGTCCAAGATGGAGGCCGAGTCGATACTTTCGAGGAGGGCGGACGACATGTCCGAGGCATCCGAGTCTTCTTCGTCGAGAAGATCGCTCTGGCGCTTGGCGCCGTTCTCCTCAGCAGCATTCTCAGCCACTTGCAGCTGAACCGACAACTTGGCTGCACGTTCTGCGGCGGCACGGGCAGCTTCGCGATGCCGGAAGCCAGAGGACTCCAAGTCATTATCGGAGGATATTTCGCTGCTCGTGACGGTGTCTCGACGGGCGCGTTCCTTGACCGTCTCCAGGGCGGATTGAGAACCCCTACGCGGGGCGACACGCGGAGATGAGAAGGTGGTGTTCTGGCGGAGGGTTGAAGACTGTATTGGGGAAGAGCCCGAGCGGGTCCGCAGGGGCATTTTGGCAAATTTTATCTGTTGAGCAGCACGCTGCTGCTCAGGCTCATCGTCGCTCTCATCGCTGAGGTCGCTGCTGTCGTCCTCCTCCATCTGCTCCCGACGACGGCGGCGCTTGGTTGCCATACTCGGGCCGGTGATCTCAGGGGCGCTGCCCGAAAACAGGTGGACTTCATCTCCCTCATCTTCCAGAGTTAGACCAGGACGGCGAGGCGCCTGGAAGTAGTCGGAGGCAACAGCAGTGGGGATAGGAGGTGAGTGAGTGCGCTTGATCAAGCCGGGATTGGTGCGCCAGCCAGCGGCCTTGAAGGGAGCAGAGTTGAGAAAGCCCTCATTGAGAGTGAAAAGGCGCTCCCCAACCCCATCGGCAATCTCATTGAGGTAGCCGGTTCGTAACTGGTACAGGACCAGGCTGATGAAGACAGTCAATATAGAGACTCTCATGAAAGCAGAGATGGGCACGATATATCATACTCTTCTAGTTGAATCACCGACATGATGGCGCACGGATGGGTCAGATGGTTTAGGCATACGAATGATGCATAGGCATCGATATTCTGCGAGGAGTTTGTTGGAGAGAGGTGAGGAGTGAGAAGGTGGACAGTGGAAGATGCTGAGGAATGGAACCCCGACGGGCTTCAGACAGGACGAGAGGGAGACTGTGAGACGGAGATATTTGAGTGAGGCCGCAGTGACCAGCTGCAGCACGTCAAAGATGGACCATGGCAAGTAAGGGGATGAAGAATAGTAGATAATATCGGCTTCTTCTGGCAGACGGTCACTTCACGATGAACTCAAGCAGGCAAGGTGAGGCCACGGGTCAATCCAAGTCCATCCAGATGCAGATGCACATGAAACAGGTTGAAGCTGGGCCGAAGTGGATGTCCAGCCATGAGAAGTGGGGGATGATACGGAGACGATCCGCCGGTTTGGAGTCCAGCCAAGGAAATGGATCCATGTTGCGTCTTGGCGCTGTCTCTGAGTGGATCGCCTCAGATGCTTGGCATCTTGTCTTGGCAAGCCAAAGCTGCAATGACGGCGACTTCCATTCCTTCCTGCAACCTCCAACATCAACAGACACAACAAGCATCCAAAACTCCCAAACTTATATCTCCCATCATCCCGACTCCCAATACAACAGTAGCCTTCACCATGGGTCTTGTTGACTATTCCGATTCGGAGTCGGACTCTGAAACCGTCCAGCCGCCCCAGCCGCCCCAGCCAGCTCCTGTCTCTGCCGCACCTGCAAAGAAACCCTTCCAGAAGCTCCTCGACAGGTCCTCGGGAACCGCAAAGATCGTCGTCAATCTCGGCCCCTCGAGTTCCGCTGATGACGATTCCGCGACCAATGAACCGCCTGCGAAGCGCGTTAAAACATCGGGCACCAGCCGGTTCAGCAACCTTGGATCTTTCCTGCCGCCACCCAAGAAATCAGGTGCTGCTGCACCCGCAGCTTCTGTGAAGAAAGAGACCTCCGCGCCGGCCCCTGGAGTGCATCTGCGCACTGGCGCTGCGCCGGCATTCGTGCGCGACAAGGATTATGGAGGAGGTGATGATGATGATGATGAAAAGTCCGGCGTCGATGGCAATGCTGCTTCCGCACCATCGGGACCTTCAATACCCGAAGGTCAAAAGCCAGAAGAGGAGGTGAAGCTGGTGGGCAAACCGCTCATGTTCAAGCCGCTCTCTGTGGCCAGGAAGAAGGCGCCCATCAAGAACAAGAAGCCAGGCCCTGCCGGGACACCGAGCGCTCCAAACGGATCAGCCGCGACGCCTCAAGCCGGCACCGCGTCACCACAACCCGCCACAACCGCAGCGCCAGAACCCCCTCCTCCTAAGAAGAAGATCTCCTTATTCTCCGCCGGCGACGACGACGAGCAACCGTCCCCTGCCTCAAACTCCAAACCATCAGTAACCTCTTCCGTGACCGACTACGACCCCTATCTCTCCTCTGCTCCCCAACCCACCAGCACCACCTACGACTACACCTACGATCAAGACGAAACGGCCGTCACCTCCGCCTATCCCACCTACCAACAACAACCCCAGCAACCACCACAACAGGCCCAACAACAACAAAACGACCTCGCCGCCCTCACCGCCGGCCTCTCCCGCGCCGCGCAGCGCGAACTCTTCGGCCGCGCCGCCGCCGGCAACCCGGCCGCTGCCGCAACCAACGCCCGGGTGGTCCGCTTTGACATGGAGCAGGAGTACGCGCACAACGAGGCCCTGCGCGCGTCGGGCGTGCAGGCGTACAACCCGGTGCGCGCCATCGCGCCCGGCAAGCACAGCCTGCGCCAGGTGGTGCAGGTGGCCCAGAGCAACCGCGAGGCGCTCGAGGAGAGCTACGCGAGGCAGAGGGCGGCCAAGGGGGAGGCGATGGGGAGGTATGGGTGGGGAAAGTAATTGCTGTGTTGTGTTGTGTTGTACCTCCTTATGGTTACCTTGTACACTGCCTTTTACTTTACGGTGGAAACATGAAACAGGAGTGGTCAATGCAGTCTTGTAAGTAGTAGTTGAGGCGATGACGGTCTATCGCAGCGATTCTTCTTTCTGGATACCAAAAATGATACCCGAGAACAACAATTTCGATGAAGATGAAGGTGGCGATAACGATGCCTTTTATGGCTCAATTTGCATTTCTGCGCCCTTGCCTTTCCCACTCATGACAGGGACTGGGAGGCGGTGACTGCCTGCCTCAACCCAATAATGCAAGATATATGTACAAGAGAACCGCCCAAGAAAAAAACGCCTATCCCAACCGAGAACGCCGGTTCATGTACCTATCCAAAATCCAAACCCTATTCCTTTCCCCCCTCCCGCAAAATATTTCACATCCGTACCTAGGTGAATAGGTAGGTAGGTAATCAACAAGTCTCAATCTGCACCGTCCTCGCCTTCCCCGCCATCAAGAACCCCCACTCGCCCCTCGTGATGGGCGAGATGTCCTCGGACCGGTTTGGCGTCAGCGGTCCGATCCTTTGTCCCTCGTCCGCCCAAAGCAGCGACTGCTGTCGTTGCTGTTGGAGGTAGTACGACATTTGGGATTGCCTGCTGAATCTGCTCGGCGGTTCCTGGCCCATCATCAGCGTCGTTGGCGGCGTTGAGCCGTCCGTTGTTATGTTGCTGTTGATGATGAGGAGAGAGTCGATTGAGTTGGCCGGTCCGTTGGTGGTGTCCTCGGTGTTGGTATCGTTGTTGCTGGTGTTGGTGGGATGGGGGAAGTAATGATGCGTCTTGATAGCGCTCTGCGGACGGGCGGTGAGATCCTCCTCCTCCTCTTCGGCGCCCCTACTGTTCTGATCCGTGCTGTGATCCGGATCCAGACTCGGCATGCCATTCTTCTCCTGCCCCGTCATTGCGCCTGCGTTCTTTTTATCCACAGTAGTGGCTGTTGTTGTCGTCGTCCCCTTTCCGCCCAACCCCGGCCGGTCAAACTTGGTCTGCAGCTTCAGACCCAACAACCTCCCCGGCGGCGGGGGCCGGAGCTTGGGCGTGGTCTTGACCAGCTCCTCGATGTCGGGCTCGACCAGCACCTTCTTCTCCCAAGGGCGGTCGCGGTAGGTTGCTGTTGTTGGAGGCGCGGGAGGTGGGGTCATCGGCCGGGTCATCGGGGGTGCTGCGGAGGAGGTGGTGGTCGTGGGTTTGGGTGCCTCGGAGGAGGCAGGGTTGGAGCGGAGCGGGTGAAGCACCTCCTCCTTCGATGGACCTGGAGCTTCTTTCTCCTGTTGGGATTGTTGTTGTTGTTGTTGTTGTTGTTGTTGTTGTTGTTGTTGTTGTTGTTGTTGTTGTTGTTGTTGTTGTTGTTGTTGTTGTTGTTGTTGTTGTTGTTGTTGTTGTTGTTGTTGTTGTTGCTGCTGCTGCCGCTGCTGCTGCTGCTGCTGCTGCTGCTGGAGATGCAGCTGCTCTTGTGCCATCGACTGCTTCTCAACCTCGCGGTACCAAGCCTCGATGGCGTCCAAATCCGACGTGCTATCGTCGTAATCGTCGTCGGCCAGCATGAGTTCTTTGACCTCAGGAGAGAGCATGGTCTCCTTATCCAGCGCGCTGGCCAAGTTAATTGTCCTCGGCTGGTTGTTGTTCTCCTCCCTTCTCTCACACATGGGCGGCGAAGACCGCAACGGGTTCGGCGCCACCACAAAAGCCTCCCTCCTCGGCGAAGACGGGGGGGTGACAACCACCACGGCCTCCTCCTCCTCCTTCTCCTCCCCTTCCGTCTTCTCCGCGTTCTTCTGCTCCTTCTTCATCCTCTCCTCCTCCGCGCCCGACAACGGCCACCCCTGGTCCCCATCCACGTCATTCACCACGCCCCTCTCCCTCTCCAACCCGCCGTACGCGCGCTCGTACATGGCGCACACCTCCTCCAGCGCCGCATCGCTGACGGGATCGAGCCACCGGTACGCAGCCAGCAGGGCGCTCTTGCGCAGCGCGCGGCGGCCGCCCGACAGGAACAGCTTGCGGAGTTCGTCGACGGCGTCCTCGAGGCGGAAGGTCGCGCGGCTGCGGGTGAAGGCCTGCAGCGCGGCGCGGAAGGTGTAGAGGTGGTCGAGGGACAGGAGGGTGAGGTGGTCTGAGGTGAAAAGGGCTTCGTTTTGGGCGACGGATTTGAGCACCAACTCGACGGGCAGGCCGAGGGCGGAGGCGAGGACGGGGGAGGGAAACCAGAAGTTGGGGCTGAATTTTCTCCGTCAGCACACACAGGCATTGCAGGTGATTAGAGAAATAAAAGGGTGGCAGGCATACTCAAGATGGAACTTCTTTGCAGCCTTATCCAGCGCCTGCCGCAGGCTCTTCTCCTCCCTCGGGTCCAACGGATGCGTATACATCAGCTTCATGCCAAACCTCGGCGTCGGCGCTGGCGACGGCCCAAACCTCGACAACGGACTTGTCATGCCCGTCGCCGACGACATCACGGAAAAGGGGGTAAACGGCGTGGCCGGAGTGACGGGCACGCTGCCGTTCGGGAGGGGATACCCGGGCCATCGTGCCCGGTAGCCCGCCGAGGATGCGGAAGAGTCGGTGGCGGTGGAGCGGGATGAGACGGTCGACCCCGACCAGACGGACGCTTCGCTAAAGGCCGGCGAGACGGTCCCGTTCCGGAGGTGGTCCAGATGGACGTGGACGATGCGCTCCTTGATCGAGACATCCCCCGAGCTGTGTCCTGGTGCGCCGCGGACGAGCTGCTTCAGGGCTTGTAACCTGGAGGACGACGACGAAGAAGATGGAGCGGGGGTGTTGATGTTCAACGGCAGACGGCCAACGGGAGAGATGGCGTGCGGGCTCGGAGTGAAGGTGGGAGACTCGATGGGTGAGGTGGGGAGTTGGTAGTCCCGGCGCACGACGAGCAAGGTGATGCGGCGGGACCGCTTCGCAAGCCTCTTGGAGACGTAGTGAAGGGCCTCCTCGACCTGGCCGGGGAGTTGGTCGTTGTAGGCGAGGCCCCCCGCGGCCTCGAGGGGAGACGAGATGCGGGTCTTGAGGCAAGGAGAGGGAGACATGGTGATGGCGGCGGCTGCCCTGTTGTCTAGGTCCAACCAGACACCCTGAAGGTTGTCAAAGTCCAACAAGCTGTGACAGACGAGACTCGCTGGTGGCCGTGGTATCCGCCGGGCCCATGTGCAGTGGGCTCAGGGAAGCGCGGAGAGGGATCTCGAGATGCAAACTCGAGACAGATCAGGGGCCGGAGGAGCTTTAAAGAAGATGCTCTGGCGTCTAGATGTCGCATCCAAGGGGCATGTTTCAAAGTCCCGATCTGGGGATGCAAGGCCCGATGTGTTTGATGTGTTTGATGTTTCCAAACAAAGACGTGAAACAAACAAAAAGTCTTCGGCTTTGGATAAAAAAAGGACTGACTGGGCGGCTAATAGAAGCCGGACGCCAAAGAAGACAAAACCCCACGGTCTCGCAGTCTTTTAGTGTGATCTACGTAGGTGGTAGTATAAAATACATCACCTTGTCCCCCTTCGATCCGCCCGGACGGGTCGGCGGGAAATAAATAGCAACTTGTCATCACGTTATTGTGTCTTGTCCCCCAAGGTGGCTTTCACTAGTCAGGGCCAGCGAGGGGTGGCAGCTGCTTGGGGACCTCGTTGGCTGCTCAGGGACACAGGCGCCATGCATCTGCAGCTTGTGTGATGGAGGTGTGATGTGTGATTGCGGCCTTCGCAGTGTGTCGAGGAAGTGGAAGAAGCGGCCGGTGATAGCGTTGCATTCGAACATGGGCTCGTCGGCAAAGCGAGCGTTCTGGCTGGGTAGACGACCCGAGCAGGCCCACAGCCCGTCAGCATTCACCGCTTGGCCAAAAGCCGAATTTTGACGAGGGTGATGAAGGCATTCCCAAGACTTAATTACTATCAGATCTCATCCTCGAGACTCTGCTGATAAATCATTTCCGACCCTCGACTGCCTTAATTCAAGTAAATTGAAATACTGAAAAAATTATCTCTTTAGTCAGGAACCAAGAAGAAGGGCAACATCCCCAAAACTCCGAGTCAGAACTTCTTCGTAAGCCCCCTCCTCTGCACCTCGAATCAACAGCCGCCGGGCGGCTAGCATCGACTCTCAACGCCAATCGCTGGCTGGCTTCCGTACAAGGCAGCACACCCTTGGACGAGCAAGGAGGGGCCGCTATTTCTGTTCCGACCACTCACACCACGCGGGGAAGTGGATCTCCAGAAGCACGGGCCAAGTTCTTGCTGTCGGGATCTCGCCAATCCTGCCAATCACAGGGGCCGGCGTCTAAAATATGGGTCTTGGGTCTTGGCCGGCCGCCGGGCCATTGGTGATCCGATGGATGATGACCCAGACAACACAACGTCAACACAACAACGTCAACGGCGGGCATCAGCGGCGGAGTCAAAAGACACGAGACCATAGGCCCAGATCCTGATGCCGAAGCTTTGCTATGGGTGCATTGCAGCTAGGTGGTAGTACACATCTCACCCCACCGTGACAACTGTCAAATGTGAAACAAGCATCTAGCCGGAGGAGTCATTGACGCATTCCGCTGGACGGATAGGAAATATATTCCGCCGAAGTAACCAGTAACGGCTTGGGAACCGATGGCACTGACTACTACCTACCTGAGATCGACAACTGTCAAATGTGAAACAAGCATATAGGCGGAGTAGTTATTGACCATTCCGCCGGGCGGAGAGAAAGCCTATGGGTTGGATGGCTTGCGGCCTGAACCGATGACACTGACTACTATCCAGGTCAGGCATCTTGTCCAGTGACACCCCCTCCTCGCACGCGGAAGGCTGCAGTTGATAGGGAATTGTCATATGCGTTGATCCCCCATCCATTGCATTGTCAGCTCCACGTGAGAAACAGACCAAACAGTTACACAGAATCATTCCTCTTGATTATCACCCTCAAAGTCTCATAAGCGACATGGACGCCAAAACCTTCGCCAGGCAAAATCACCACCCGGCCCTCTACGTTATGAGAGGGAGGAAAAAGCTCCCTTCCATTTCTGCCTTGTCCCGGCAACCTCTCGAAAATTCAGTACAAGTCAACGAAAAGAAAAGAAAAGAAAAATACAATGACCCAAAGAAACCAGCCCGCGCAACCTTGAGTGAGTGGTCAACCACCCCTTTGTAGGCACTTCGGCCGGTTCTGAACACAACAGACCAAAACCCCGCCCCCCCCCCTCCCAACAAAAGAAGAAAGCACCGAAAACTCAAGTCCTCCACCCTCATCCTCCGTTCCTTTCCCAGCCCACTCTATCCGGTATTTCCGTAAAAGCAACCCCTAATACTCCATTGACCCCCCATCCCAACCGGACCCATCCTGTTGTGATTTTCTTCCCATGCCTGGACGCCGTTCCCCTGTTCCGTTCCCGGGACCTGAAAGACGAAATTCCCTGTGGTTGTGGACGGTCGTGAAATGCACGACAAGACACCCTATGTGAAAACCTTGTTTCTCCCAGCCTTGTGATCCCAGTTGAATCCTGTTGCATGGTCTTGTCCGTGTTCCGCGCCTTGACCCCATCCGGCCATCGTCATAGGCATTCGTAAAATCGTAACGTCGTTGTCTCTTTCTTTTTTTCTCAAGTCATGTTCGTTGTCGTGGCGCATTTCATTGTACCCACCCGGGGTTGTGTTGGGGCCGTGTGGCATCATCATCATCTAGGGCTCGTCAGAAACATTCCTAGAGGTCCTCGCCCTGCAGTGCCTCGGCCGTGATATCTTCAAAGCCGTCAAGCTTGCCCGAGCCAATCGATGAACCCTCCCAATCTGTCAGGCCTGAACGTCAGCAAACTCTGCTATACGTCACAAGCCAAGAAGCGGTACCATACCTGATCCCTCCTCTTCAATGTCGCCCACAACCATCAGTCCCGCAATGGACTCCATAACGCTCGCGCTGAGCTGTGTGAAGGCCTGAGCCTCCTGATCCTTTTCCGGATCCTCAAGGTCAAAGTAATTGGCGCACGACTTGATGACCCTCTGAAGTGCGCCTACCGACCGCTCTGTCACCTCGGCGCTCCGGATCACGTAGTTATCTCGGAGGTAGATAAGGCACTTGAATCCCAGAGAGCGGGCCGTGGCCCAGCGCTTCCTCGCCAGCGTTTCCTCCTCGTCCATCTGCTCCGTGTCATTGCTCCGTTCCGGTGGGTGGTGATCTTCAAACTGGAAGAGCCGCTCGTGCAGGATATCCTCCGTCTCACTGCTGACCGACGCATCCGGAAAGCCAAGCAGCCCAGGAGCCCAGATGGGGATGTTCCCAAGGAAGTCCAGCGCAACGTCGATTTCATCTTCCCCAGTGCCTTCACGCGTGCCGTCCGCCGTGGCCTTCATGAACTCCAAGAACGCCCGGCCTTCGTTGTTCTGTAGCATCGGCCAGCACTGCTTGGCAATGTGCCGGAACAAATCCTTAATCAAACCCGCGTCGCTAGCCCAGCGGTGGAATGGCCCTGCCGCCACGCGAAGGTAAGGTGCCACCTTATGGTGCGTCGCCTGCCCGGTGATCCGGGTTACCAGGGTGTGGAACACGCCATGCTGAAGCTGGCGGCTTCCCTTGATGAGATGCTCGATGATGGACGCGGTGGCGGTCGGGTTCTGGTTGATCGAAATGAGCCGGTCCACGAAGATGTTAACGTGAATCTGCCGCGGCCCCATTTGATGGAGAATCTCGAACTCTGGCCTGATCAAGAAGAACGGCTGGCCAGAGTTGGTGGCGACCTTAGCACGCATAGCCGCATCATTCACGAAGTACTTGGGTTGCCCATTGGCGTCTGTAAACTGCACGTTCTTGATGATGTAGTCAATGAGAGCGATGATGGACTCGTATGACGGCTGACGGTTAGGCTGCCGCTTGGCCACGATGGCCACCATCCGGGCAAACTGAGGCGGGAGGAAGGGCTCGGCACTGGTGTCGGCCCATATGATCCACAACAGCCACTTGAAGAAGTGACTATGGGTGAGGAAGGCCGAAAGTTCCCAACGGCCCAGCATGACGAAGGACAGCATAAAATTGAACACCTCTGGCCATGCCCGGAGACTCACGTGGAAGCTAGCCCAGAGGCAGTCCAAGATGGACATGATCATGCGCCCCAACACGGTTTGATGGGGGTCGATATCTTCCTCATCTCCATGCTCTGCATCCTGTCCGGCCGGGATGCCGTAAAGCCGCGGGGCATGTTCCTTGATGACCTGGAGAATGCTGATCATCAGGGTACCGGCAGCCTGGCGAATATCCTCGTCGGGATTCTTCTGAAGCATCATGCGGAACGTGAATGGGAACTGAGAGAAGTAATGGAATGCAGCCAGGCTGCACCGGACGCACGACTGGCATTTCTCTTGCAGCTGAGCGACGAGGTTGAAGAAGTCGATGGACTCCTTTGAGCGTGAAGCGACCTGATCGAGGTGGCTGATGGCCATGGAGATGGCATTATCCTCCATAATATGCTCACGAGAGCATTGTCCCTGGTGCAATGTGCTCAGTTGGCGAAGAACCAGGTTGACGAACTGGATCTGGCATGGATCAAAGAGGCACTGGCGGCGGAGTAGCCAGTCGTTTTCCTCCTTAATATATTCCCGGATGTCTTCGGGCATGGCCACAGCGAGAGGAACCGTGGATCCTGGGTGTTGCAACCTTGCTTGGTTCTTGGCGAGTGATGACGACCTCTGGTAGAAAAGCATGTAGGCGCTGTACTGCTTTTCGAAGACCCCGTTGCCCGAAGGGAAAGGCGAAGGGTAATCAGGTCCTCCAAAGCAAGCGCTCGCCATGGTTGCAGGGTCCCACGGGGTGACCGTCTCATCGTTGAACTCGACCCACGTTTGCGCGTCACCGTTGCTGGGGCGCTCACGGATGTACGAATAGTAGTGGCCCGATTCGGCAGTTCCGGTGTGAACGAGGACGCCGACGAGCTCGAAAATGTCCTCCGGCTGCTCGTCGTTGGGGTTGCTCAGGTGCTCGATTGTGTAGGGTCGCATGTCGATCTTATCCGGGAAGGCAAAGTAGTCGTTGATTTTATTCCTCTGCATTGTGCGGAGGTTGAAGTCGAAGCGCTTCAGGTGGAAGATGAGGTTATCTGGGATATCCTTCAGACAAGCCCTCTTGACAGCGTCAACATGACGGTCGCAAGTGGAGCACTTGTACTTGTTATCGCCCTCCATGATCTCGCCATCGACATAGGCCTGAAGGCTCTCCTGCAACGAGCTCTTGCCCTTGATGTCGCACTGAATCGCCGAAAAAGGCTCCAGCCGCTCCGAGACGTGTGGGCACTCCTGGGAGCGCACCTGCTGAACCAACTGTCCTCCGAAAAAGACCCGGAACCGACTCTTCTCTTCTGCCGTGGCAAACTGTCCCTCCCAGCGGTCAAAAAGCAGGTTGAAGAACTCATCAACGTCCATCTGGTTGATGACGTCGATCTGCGTGTCATCGTACGTCTTGATGCTGGCCACGCACTCTTCTGGATTAACGAAGGGGCGAAGGCTGTCTTGGAGGAACCCAAACAGCTTTTGGGTCTGGAAGAGCAGATTCTGATCGTCGCGATCCCGAACGGTGGCACCGAGGATGAACTCGCGGAAGTCAACGTTCATGAACAGCTGCGTCAGCAGAGAGTTGAAGTAGCACGTGTTGGACAGGTTGCGGACGCCAGAGTAGCCACATGGGGCCCTCATGGCCTTGGTCCGGTCGAATTGCTGGGGGAGCTCGTAGTCGTAGAAGTCACCTGCAACCGTCAGCGATCTGTATTGAGCCTTTAGATATTCCGGGAACTGGTGATTACCATCTGGATTCTGGTAGACCGGAACCAGGTCGTCCAGGTCCTTGATCAGCCACATGTATTGGGTTGGGTCATTCTTCACCACCGCAAAGATGACTTCAATCAACCAGCCCCGGGTCTGCGAGTTCGAAATTGGGCGGCTCAGGACGGCGTCCCGGCGGCCGTCAAGTCGGCGAGGGTAAAGGTGCTTCCAGAACAACTTGCGAGCGACACCCCTATTCAAACGGTGTTTAACATTTATTTGTCCGGACGATCGTTGCCAACCATTCAGTACGCACCTCGGTGGGAGCACGGGAGGGCTGACAACTTGCTCGTTGTCCTCGCAGATAATGGCATGAAGGAGCCGCACGAGCCACATCACAGTGAGGTCGGTTTCATCAGGCTTGGTAAGATCCTAAGTGGGCGTTAGCTAGTAGCCAAACCGATGCGTGCAAAATGACTAACCTCTGTTGTCGTATAGCGGAGAAGAATATCGAACAGGTCGCGCGTGAGCTGTTCGACATTAAGATCCTCAACTCCCGAGTTCCTCATGCATTTGAACATGTCAAAGCAGAGGCGAAGAAGCTCAACCGGATGGTTGGATTCGGAAAAGGCAGGCTTGACGAGTTCGGAGACCAGAGGCCAGAAAAAGCTCCTGAACCTGCTGATTGACGACGGAGACTCGAGCAGTGGACTTGTCGAAACGAAGCACTCCGAGTCCAGGAATGCATTAGAGGCAAGGAACTCCTCAAACGCCCTGTACCGCTCGCACTCCGGGACGGTTCCCGTCGCATGGCAAATGAGCAGTGCGGTATCCTTCCTGAGCAAGGCCCGAGAATCCCGAAATAGGAGGTTCACCACCAGGTCCGAGACATTGGGATGGGAAGAGAACGCTGTTCCAAAGCTCTCGCTCACGCTGCAGGACTCGAGGATGCTCTGCAAGCAGTGGGTTGTGTGCTTCGTCGCAGTCTGCGGAGAATCCGATGAGAGGCCGACCGACAGGATTTCAAGGAGACGATCTAACAGGGGCGCCTGGATGGACTCGGCTGCGGATTTCGGGAGATCGGGATCTGGTCATCAGTCAGTCAATTACGCGCAATCAACGCATCGCTATTGAACATGGAGAACAAGCTTTAATCACCTTTGAGGAGAGAGGAAAATAACTGGACGAGAGCGGAGCCAAGCTCTATCTGGAGCCCCTGGGTAGGGCATCGGGCAATAACCTCAGGATCTGAAATTGCCTGAACCACGATCGTCATGGTCCGGCCGACAGCATCAGCCCGCGAGGGGCGAGGGGTTTGGGAATCGCTTGCCGCAGCGACAGATCCGCGCCGCCAAGAGCTGAGATGCTCAACGAGAGCATGGACGGCGTAGAGCGACTTGAAGGGCTGGCCAAGTGGAAATGTATCCACATGGGAGAGGGATGTGTCCTTGAGAGCGCCCACCACGCCGTCGTCAGCTGGCAGCCCGGTCAAGAAGCCGTAAACCTGGGAGGAGTTCTGGTTAGAAAAGTGTTCGACAACATGGGCAATGCTCGGTCAGTAGTCGTACCTGGCGCGCGAGCTTCTCATCCATGGAGAGATACTCCCACAACTCGTCAAAGTGACTCAGAATCTCGATCTCAACGGGAGAGGCGCCCACAGGAACCCTCGGAGATGCCGGAATGTCGTCAGGCTCCTTCTTGACTAGAATGATCCCGTTATGTATCTGCAAGTCTTCGAGTGACTTGCAGATATCGCTCTCCTGGGGAACGAAGGGTCGCCCGCGATAGTAGATGCGGTAGCGCTCGAAGCCGGTAGCCTCTCGCAAGCTCGCCAACAGCGAAGCTGCCGTGTTGCGCTTGCCGATGTTCAAAGGCATCACTGAGGTCTGCGTGGTGCCGTCAAAGGACTGGTACTTGAGCTCAGCGGGTTCGCCCTCCACGTTCTTGGGGGATTCCAAGATAAGCGACCTCATGTCGGGGGCAGAGAATTCGGGCCTGGATTGGTGAAGACGATGGAATTCGCGGAGAATGGCCAAGGCACGAGTGAAAAGAAGCTCATGGTCCTTCTTCTGCTCGTCCACGTTGACAATGTCCATAGCATCGTCGTTCTTAGTTGAAGTGCCATCAGGGGCCGTCTTCAGCTTCGCAGCAGCGGCCGACAGCTGCCGCAGACAGCGGCCCACGAGAGCCAGATGCACCTTCCGGGCCCTGTAATGCGGAAACGACCGGATGGACCGGCTGTTGATGTAAACATCGCCGGCCAGCGCAAGAATGGCCTGATTCTCGATCGTCCCAGGAGGCGCAGTCAGGGCGATGCGCCACAGCATCTCGATACCGGAATGATCGGGATTGTCGGCGTCATCCAGAATGATGCTCGTCGGGTCATTGACAAGCGGCATGACCGCTTCCCGGACGAAATCCAAGGCACCCTGGCAGAAAAGGCTAGGGTCCAACGTCGGAAAGTACTCAGAAAAGCAGGTCGAGGTGAAGTGGTTACCGCTCCCGCCCTGGCTCCGTTTGATTGTGAGTGTCAAGATCTGCCATGATACTTCTCGGTCTTCCTGGCATGCAGCCTCCGGCCCTACAAGCAGATTCCAAAGCCTCTTTCCAAGGTCTTCGCTGATGGTGTCAGGCTCCTGAGATATCAAAGACATCAGAATGTCTTTGCGCGGGGCGTTGTGACCGCCACTAAGAACGGCAGGGAAGCCGGCAGCCTTTGCGGCTGGGATGGCGGCTGCAAGCTCCTCCACCACGAGCTTCGTCAAGTCATGCTCATGAGCCAACTCGCTCAGGTCGTGTGCATGATGGAACCTCATGGCCATCTTGAGCACCCACAAGCTTCCGAGAGTCGTCGGCGATGGTGTGGCAATGTCATCCAAGCAGTTGAGATAGATGTTCCAACGGCCATCCGGATTGGGTCCATGGTTGAGAAGCTCAACAAATTTCTGAATTGCGAACTGCTGGGCCTCCGGGTGGGCGATGGGCGTTTGCGTACCGAAGCGCGAAGCCTGACGCACGATTCGGATGCAGAGGTCGTACGGTGCGGGCTCTGTTGCCAGGCTCTCCGGAAAGCGAGCCAGGAACTGCTTAAGGATCTGGTCGCAGAACTCCCGCATGCTCGGGCCGAAGGCCTCCATGGGCACCGTCTTGAGCTTCTCGATGAAGTACAGCAGGGCATCTTGAGGAAAGAGGTTGGCAATGCGTGCGATCATACGGAGGAGGGCATCCGAAACCCGCGGGTCCTGGGTCGTCGTCACCGTCTGCCAGAGCGTATCGGTATGAGCGCGGGAGTACGTGTTAGACACCACCAAGAACCCGATGATGTTGCTGCTTTCGAGGGTGATCTCAGGGTGGCACGTCGGGCCCAAAATGTAGTTGACCAAACCGGTGCTCAGCAAGACGTCGGCGACGTAGTGGAGGAGCGACAACGAGACCTCTTCACCCAAAGGCTCGACGCTCTTGCGGTAGAGAGCCACCAGGTCGGTGCACATGGTGCTCACGGCCATGACGCGCAGCTGCATCTGCCCAGATCGAATGAGCTTGATGAAATGGTTAAACTTCCAAGCGTAGGCGATGGCTTCGGCAATGTTGTGCTGAGGAATCGCGGGCCGATTTTGGAGCTGCTCGTTGATCGTCTCCAGAGGCACAATACCGGGAGTGGCGAGGCATGTCTGGTAGATCTCGACCAATCCCTCAATGAGACTGCTCGCGGCGTCGGCAGAGAGTTGATTTAAATTCTTTTCGATGACCGAGGAGAGAACGTCGGAGATGACCGTGAACATCTGGTACATGCGGCTCAGGTCCCGTCCGTCCAGTCGGGCAGACGGCGCAGTCGGGGGCACCGCCCCGCGATGAAGGTACTTCAAGAGGTTCCCGGCAACCAAGCAGATGTTGCCCAGATTCTCCGTAACGGCCCTGGGGAACTGCCCGGCATATCGGAGTTGGTGCGCGGCCAGCAGCCTGAGATTGTTCAGAGAACCGCCCTGGGTTGTGGGGAAGCTCTGGAATGCATCGAGGATAGCGGTGATCTCAGCGACGTAGTTCCAATCCTCATCTCCGTTCCGCAGATGGACGGTGTGAACCTGAACCTCTTCCCGACGGGTGATGGCGCTCAGTGCTTGAAGATAGGGAGGGGAAGCAAAAGCCTCCAGACGCGCTTGGTCGGAGATGCCCTGGTTCTTGCAGAGACGCAAGTCGATCTCGACGAAGCAAGCCGTGAGCTGAGCGAAAGACCGATAGAAGGCAAAGATCTCTTGGCGCATATCCTTGGACCGAGGGTAGGGGTTCCTGCAGAGAAGGGAGGACAAGAAGTTAGCATCATGTGCGGGCTGACGCTCCATGACGGACTCTATGTTCAACCGGAACTGTAGCACTCACTTTCTGCTAACCATGTGCAACAGAAGCTGGGGCACAGGCTGCCACATCTCCCGGCACGAGAAGTAAGACTCGTCGATGGCCCGCGGGGAAGCGGCCTTGATGTAGCCGAGATACTTGTCGATCCATTCAATGAAAGCTCGGGGAACCTGCTCGTGGGTTGGCAGGTATTGTAGCAGGCGAATTACGGTCTCGAGGTACGACTCAGCGCCGTCGTGGAAAGGAAACACGACTGACGGATCAAAGTCCAAAGCTCGACCGGACTCGTCGTACATGGTGATAGAATCGTCGTCGTCAAAATCGGCATCCTCATCGGCGCTCACCGAGACGACCTCGATTGGCGGGCTCCCACTATCGGACAGATCAGCCTGGGAGCCAAAGTCTTGGTATGGCTGTTCTGGTTCGGCCATGCGGGCTTCTGGTTGCTTTGGGGCCGACTCGGTCGGTTCGTCATCGCCAGTGATTGTTGCAGAGCGTCTATCGGATTCCTGGGGACTCGGCGACGAGGGAGAGGACGGAATCGCCTCGAGAGGCTGCTGCGAGGGCGTCCGCACGTTAATCGTGACGCGGCTCGAGCGGGGTGCCGAGGCAGGGTCGCCGGCAGGCTGCTGCTTCTTCTCCGGTGTGGCGGGTGCCGGCGGCTCGGAGTCGATCCTCATGGCAGAATCGCTGCGGAGCTCTGTCATTGGGGTGGTGTCCTTGTTCGGAGAGCTCGTGGACGACCTGGGGGTGTCGACCGACCGGCTACGGGAGCCACTTGTAAAAGAGGTACGTCGACGTTTCCGCGATGACAAATGGTCGTCGTCGTCGTGAAAGGGATTAGGACGGGTCGAGCAAGGCTCGGAGGACACGGCACGTTCTCTCGGCGGATCGAAAGTCGAAGCTTGAGCCATGGGGGCCGCAGTATTAGAGTCTTGGGGATGCGACGGTAGCTCCAACGGCGGAGGTGCTCCGCTCGGGCTGACCCGGTGGCAGCTTCTTGAATCCGGGGTTGTTGTTAGCATGTGGCCGGGGAACAACGGTCTGTTGAGATGCGGTCAACTGCCAAGGTTCCTAGGTCGGTCAAGGTACGCAGGCAGGCAAGGTAAGGGTAAGGTCCGGGTTCCAAACAGTGGGAGGTGAAAGGTGGGGTGGATACTGGGAGGTCGGCTTCCAGGTTTGCTTCCCGTCTGCGCTTGCGACCTGGAAGAACAAGCAGGCAGACAAGGTTCCCTCAGTGTGTCCAGCAGCGGGTTCTCGTGCTTGTCCGCCTCCAACTGGATCAAGACAAACTGGATCCAATCTCCAAATGGCAAGTTTGGGGTTCCCGGCTGCATGCACCAGAAAGCCGGGCCTTTAGAGCCAAAGAGCTCCAGCAGTCCCGCTGCAGGCAAAAACAGTGGACAGCCCAGGATGGAAGACCACGCGGCTGCCTGCCAATGCTGGGGGACGAGAAAGAAGAGGAGAAGGGAACAAAGAAAAAGGGACCCGAAGGGCAATCAGCGACCTGATAGGCCGAATATTTCTTGTCCGTGTCTCGCCTCTTTCTTTTGTTTTGTGTGTTCCTCGAGCTTGTCCCCAAACCCGGATGCCAGAAAATAGAGTGCAGACGGGAAGGTGGGAGCTAAGTAGCTCTGGGACTGGGGAACCGACCAGGGAAATGTGGATGGTGGAGAATGACGGGAAACGCAGAATGCGTGAATGGAAGACGGGGCGGCCAACTGAGAGAAACACTGATGTAATGTTTCGGGCCAGGTGTAGCTGGGGATGGGATAGGTGACGGGTGGGTTGCGGGGCTCTCTCTCGGATAAGGGAAGATGCAGTAGAAGTAGACAAGGCGGCCTTGACTTACCCTTGTGAAGAGGTGAGGCGGTTCGCTTACCCGAGTTGTCGAGCGACCGACCGATGAGCTCGACTCGTTGGATTGGAGTAAAAGTATTTGGCGATGTCGACTTTGCGTAGAGCTTGAGTCAAGGTCGGGACTTGACGGTATGCGGATAGGCAGGATCAAAGCAGACAAGCTTTCTTGTGACTGGGAGTCGGGTTCAAGGTTGCGGTGGGATTGTGGTTGAAATGCCCATCAGAGCTGGAGATGGATTGGCGGGGCAAAAGGTCGCGTCTGCCTTCGACGTTGCGCGGCCTGGCGGGACAGGGTGGGGTGTGGAGACAGGAAGCTCTGGCAGCCCCGCTCTTGCCGAAGCCAGGGTGTGGCTGCATCCAATCACACGCCTCCAATGGGCAACACCGACCTGATGATTTCCTGAGGCTCGACCAGCTCTGACATCACCAGAACTTAGACCGTGATGGGATGAAGAAACCTACTTCAGCAGGCTTCAGAATGAAAAGACAAAATTATCGAAATTCCCTCTTTATTATGTACTCGTACTCCTCTGAGGCTGAACTCGTTTTTTCTATGATGGACCGTTTTTCCCAGCTCAGTGTTGTCTGTTTCATGGCCACGGAAGCAAGACGTTGGAGCTGGAACTGGAGACACATTGTCAACCACTTTTGTTTTACGCACTGTGTATATTAGTATGGCCATCTTGGAAGCGGCCCGTCTCCAGGCTTCAACGTTCAACACATATAATACATCCTTGAAAGGAAAGAGCTCAACAAGATCATGAAACCTAAAATTCCATTTCCTACTGACACGGAATGAGCTCAGCCATCTGTGAACAGAGAGTACCTATAGCTTGTAGGAGCCAATGTGCCCGAGATTTGGACAGTAATCCCAAATGTCAATCAACACAGTATTATTGTCTATTTCGCACGTTTACACCCCTGCATCCTCAACGTTGATCCGGGCCAGCAAAGTTTTGGTGACATGTGCTGCTGGCCATCTTTTGACAGAAACGTGGGATACCAACGAAAGGAGGGAGTGCAGTTACACGGACACGAATTAAACACCACGTCCGATTGGTTGTTGATTTCGTTGCTGGTATTTGTCAATTGTCTGGAATACTGGCAACAAACAGATACTCGGCTTGACATACTTCAGCCAGATAAGTATCGGGCAACCTTGGAACATAACCACAGTCAGTCTCACAGAGTGTTTGGAGCTCGGTCCGACTTGGCCCCGAGACCATACGACCGTATATCCTGCACAGTCAAACAAAAATCATGGACCGCAAACGAATCGTCCACACCCTCGACACGCCCTACACTGCTGTCGAATGGTGAGTTGCGTGCTCATCCAGCCTTGTTCCCACCTCAGGCACATGAATATGCAAGTTGACCTGTAGCTGACCGAGCAAGGCCAGAGATAAGCCAAGAAGATCAAGACGCCATTCTCGAGCTCCTGTGCCAGTATGAGAGAGCCTCGTCCCATCACCCTCACTCGGCCTCATGTCACACAAGAGCCTTCCCTAACTCACCACCTCCCCAACCAGGCTTTTGTCTCCGATCGGGTCCCATCGCAGGTCCTTCATCACTCCGTCCAAGGGGAAGCGGAAACGGTCTAAGCAAGTCGATGCTCGGAAACCCGAGGATTCTGCTAAGCCGACGGAACCACCGTCACCTCCCGCCCCCGAGATCTCAGCCTACATCGACGTAGGCTTGGCACAGATCACTCGCCAGCTCCAAGCTCAAGCCCAAGCCCAAGCCCAAGCCCAGCGCCAGGGCCAGCCCAACCCCATCCCTCCTTCCTCCAGCTCCAACCCTGCGTCATCCACCAATCCTGAAACATCCCCAGCCGTGGACGCCTCATCCCCGGCGACGACCAAACCCTACACCGTCGTCTTCATAGCCCGCTCTCCCAAATCCCCGGTATTCCACAGCCACTTCCCTTCCATCGTCGCTGTTGCCTCCTCCTCCCAGACCCATCCATCGGCCTCAACCACCACCACCACCACTACCACCACCGAGACGACGTCAACGACGACCACCTCCTCGGGAGAACCCATCAGACTGGTCGGTTTCTCCAAGGCCGGCGTCGAAGACCGGCTTTCCGCGGCGCTGGGCTTGCCCCGGGCGTCGTGCATTGCGCTGCGTGAGGGCGCGCCGAGGGCCGAGGGGTTGGTTAAGTTTGTACGCGAGAGGGTCAAGCCGGTGGAGATGAAGTGGTTGGAGGAGGCGAGGAAAGGGGAGTTTAGGGAGACCAAGATCGCGGCGGTGCCGACCAAGATTGGGGCCAAGAAGGTGAGGATGGGGTGAGAATGAGGGTGAGAAGCGGTGAGGGTTTCGTGGTGGTTCGGTTGTACATAGAGATAGCGTGCGTGAAGGTAGAAGGTTTGCCCGAGTGGAACGGATGGGCAGGGTTCTCATCATTCTAACACTTCCGGCAGTCTTGTTGGGAATCTAGTGTATACATGCATTTGTTGTATTGTACTGTACAATTCATGCGCAGTCCATCGCCCCTTGGTCTATCAATCTTCCCATCCCACCCTATAATACAAAGTTCAAAACTACCCCATTAATCGTACATAAAGTCTTTTCCACGTAGACCCCCTCTCCCCCTTGTGTCCGCGTTTCTCCTTCAAAACCGACTAATCCCCCTCCCAAACAGCCACGAAGTCATCCAGTAAATCGGCACCAGCATTTTATTCCGCCAGCTCATGCTCTTGGTCAAGTATGCGCCGCGCCAAAGCACCCAGGCCAGCCAGCCGCGCAGCTCGTCCGCCTTGCTCTGGTGAATCGCCTTCCAGCTGCCCAGATACGTCAGCGTGCCCCAGTTGCGGAACTTGAACGGTTTGTCGTCTTCCGCCGTCACCACTTCCCCCCCGTTGCTGATGGACTTGTTCAGCCGCTTCGCAAGATACGTCGCCTGCTGCGAGGCCACCTGCGCTGTCTTGGGCAGCGCCCTGTCCGACTCGATGACGGCGCAGTCGCCAATGACGAACACGTCGTCCAGCATGCCATCGGGCTTCGGGTCGGCGCTTTCGAGGTCTGTCGTCGTGCGCGCGCGCAGGAACGGGTCCGTCACCAGCCCGCCGGTGCGCGGGTCGCGGACGAGGCGGCGGGCGGGCGGCGTCGGGGCGCCCGTGAGGGGATTCGGACCCAGGGGGCGGGCGCCGTGCGAGCGCGCGGCCAGCTTAGCGACGAGCGGGTTGGCCATCAGCCCCGTGCTCCAGACGACGAGGCCGGCGCCGACCTCATTGTCGCCGTACTCGCGGATTTTGATCTTGACGGCGCCGTGTTTCAGACCCAGCGGCCCGTCGGCGAGGCGGATCCGCTCAAGGTGGTGCTCCGTCTTGACCTCGATGCCGTGGCGCGCGAAGGTGTCCATGGCGTACTTGGCCAGGGCTTGGTCGAACATGGGCAGGACTTTGGGGGCGACGTCGTAGACGGTGATGCGGACCAGCGGCATCAAGTCTGGGTACATGGGGGCGAGATCGTCGCGAATGAGATCGTGCAGCTCGGCGGCGAACTCGATGCCCGTGGGCCCCCCGCCGACGACGGCGAAGTGGAGGAGTTGGGCCTTGTCGGCGTTGGTGAGGTGGCCGGCGCCGCGCGGGTACGCGCACTGCTCGAAGAGCGAGAGGACCCGGAGGCGGATACGCCGTGCGTCACCGATATCGCGGAGAAAGTGGGCATGTTCGCGCACGCCCGGGATACCAAATGTCTGGCTGTAGGCGCCGCAGGCGATGACGAGCTTGTCGTAGGGGATGTCGATCAGGTCACCTTTGGGTTTCGGCTTCTCGTCCGGCCCGGGAACCACCGTCTTGCTCGCGGCCTCTTCGGTGGCATTGGTCTCGACGCGGACAACCTTACGATCAAAATCGATGTCGTCGGCCCAGCCCTGGTAGAAGCCGATTTTGCCTGGCAGTCGGCGAACAGGTTCCAGAATGGTGCGGAACTCGAGGGTGCCGACCGATGTCGAGGCCAGCAGCGGAGTGAAGACGAAGTAGGAGCGTGGAGAGATGACGATGCGCTCGTACTTGGCTGGGTCAAGTGTTCGAGCGAAGCCATATCCAGCCCACCCGGAGCCGAGGATCACGACCCGTGGCTTATGAGACACATCCTCTGGGAGGGGAGTCAGTTATGGCTTGATACCGTCGTGGAGGTGCGGAGAGAGGGGACACGAACTCTTGGTAATGCTGAAGAACCTGCGCGGAGCTAGCGTCCGGATGGTACCTGAACGGTGGCGGACCAGACTGCGAGTGGCCACAGCCGATGGACACTGAGATATTGGCGCCATAAGGGTACGGGTTCTTAGCTCTTTTGGTAGGACAATGGAACACTCCCTTGTGTGAATGTGGATGGGTTCGGGAACACAAGGGACACTTCGACCTCACCAGCAGTAGTAGTGGCTTTGAAGGGAACTGGAATCAGGATGATGGTTACACATGGGTGAAGATTTAAAGATATGCTAAGGTACCTGCCATGACATTCATAATATGTGCTGCAGAAAGACTCTCAAGGAAGTTCCCGGATTCCTCCGTCAAGACCATGAAGGCGCAGCCCGAAGACACGGTCTCAGGGGAGACAATGCCTGTCAACAGTGTATCTCCGGCACAGTTTCTGCATGCCGCCGGATTGCGCGGGCAGGGCTTTCGCTAGAGAAATGGATTCCAAAACAGGATCAGGATAGCAGCCCGAGTCTCTACGAGTCCCAGAACTGTACCAGGATGGCATTGTAAAAAAGTCGATGTCTTCCCGCCAGTAGCCGATAGGTCAGGGACGCTGAGGTCCAGGTCCATTGCGTCACAGGGCAGATGCCAAGAAACCCACAACGCCTTGGCGCGAAGTGCCGGACATGGGAGCGTGGCACAGATTCGGGAGGCATCGGAAGCACCCAAGGCACGAGGCTGCCATTGTTTTGTCTTTGACTCGTCGTGTTTGACACATCGAGTCTTTTTGTTGCTTGTTGGAAGCGTTGCAGAAATCTTGACAAGCGAAAATTCCCGAGCTGTTAAGTAGAAGGCGAGAGGCTTGGCGTCTTGGTGCTGCTCATGCTTGGTCCAGAGCTACTGGTATTCTTGGAAATAAAATTGGAATAAACCTACTACAGTGTACATACATACACAGTAACAATCCGCAGCACAACTTCCTAGTCGTGTACACTAGGTATTGTATGTACTCCATGCTCCGACGGAGTAGTATCTCAGCTGACATGAATCTGATACCAAGCGATTGTGAGCAGGTAGTGTGGTACTTAGCAAACAGGCCGTCAATTGAGGCAGCGGAGTCATCTCTTCGTACTCCGTACATGGCTCGACTCTCTCGCTCCGATGTCGTGTATCAACTCCATGACGCTGCCCCTCCATCACCCTTGTCATCTCGTGCTATCGCCGTGTAAAGGATGAGGGGTTGTCATTCCCATCATGAATGCTTGGATCTCAACACCACCTACTCCGTACCACGCCATGCAGTAGATAGAGTTGCGTCCAGCAGGCCGGCTCCGGGTGTCTAAGGCATTGTTTACACTGGGCCTCAGTTCCACGTGAATTCCCACCATCTGGCTTCCATTGTTCAACACAACAACAAAGTCGGGTTGCCGAGCGTCTGGCATCGACTGAGCATTGTCATGTTTCATCTTGTGTTCGGTACTTGAGGCTTGTTGTCCGGACAAAAGAGTTGCAACGGCCTGCATCTCATCGGCCGCTGCAAACAATCAAGGCTTTTGCCCTCGTGATTGGTCAGTTGCCACGATGAACCAGGGATCTGCTGCTGCAGCTCAAGACGGCAGGCGGGAAGAGAACGCAGCTTGCCGTCCTGGTGCTGGTCTGGGAGCAGGTAACCGCGGGTGAGTCCGGCTAGCTGCCGGCCGGTTGCCCGGCAACGGCTTCTGCGTGCGGCGACTGGCTTGTTGGCATTGTTTACTTTGGCCGGCCAATCACAAGCCCCATTTCTCCCTTGCAACACCCCTCCGGAATCTGAAAGCCTCCTTAAACACCACAACAAGGATGCAACGAGCTATCCGGCATCCGTTGATCTCAACTACGTTCTCTTTCTTCTCACCACCGTCGGCGTGTGTCGGTTTTCTTACTGCGCGAGGTTTGCATCAACAATTCTTTTGTTGTAGTCAACCTCGACGTCTCTTTCGACCCTTTCCTCTCTTCCTTGCGCAACTTGCCACTCGCATTTTGCGACTTTGTTTACTCCCTTCCCCGCAGCTTTTCGCATTTCGACTTTGAACTTTTTTTGTGTCGGTCGTGATGCTTTCCAAGTAGCAGACGACGACAACACTACTTTAGAGTCAAGACTATCGGAGCAACACATCGAATCCACCGCATCGAATCAAATCGCACCACATCGCAGGCTGGGATCAACAACCCCCTGCTCTGCCCCGCGCTCGTTGTGCCTCGAGCATGACAATTGAGGAACCGGTATGTTGGCGCCAACCAACCTGGAATGGGCGTTTCTTTTATTTCTTGGACTTTTCTCTGTACTCACATACCGCCCAGCTGCAGCCACTGCGACTGTCCAAGTCTAAAACCATGCCGACTCCCGCCAGAAGCAGCATTCCGCGCCCGCTCTCTGAGATATCGCCTACGGAGAAGCGGCGGAATTCGCCCAGCTGGAACCAAACGACCAAGGTAAGACACGGCGATGCCAGCGTTTGTTTCGCATTGACTGACCGTCTTGTTTGCTTGTTTGTCCGCCCGCAGAAAATGTCTCTCACCGACTCGTCCCCATTCCAGTCGTCGCCCTTGGAGAGCACCACCACCTCTCCAAGGATGTTCTGGCAAAACAGGAGCTTCAACTCGGAGAACAGCTTCGGCGCTCCCTCGTCGCCATCCCCGACTCGCCGCTCCTCCCTTGAGCGCCTGCAGAAGGCCTCCCGCGTCAAGAACAGCAACATCCTGGCCCTCGAACAGAAGAACGAATACGACCCGACTCGCATCCCCCAGATCGAACGTCCGCTTGCCAAAGTCCAAGGCAACGCCTTCGCAGCCCGCGGTTTTGGCCACCAGAGGTCCGAGAGCAAGACGGGCATCCCGGTCCCGACCAGCCCCTCCAAGACAGCCACGTCTCCAACCAAGGCTGCGGCATCCAGCCCGACCAAGACCCCGGCGACGGAGCCCAAGAGCCCGCCGCACCGCCCGACCACCCCTAGCAAGGACGCCCCCTCTCCCATGAAATCGTCTCTGTCAAGCCGCTTCAAGAGCAGCTTCGATCCCGAGACTGGCACCTGGACCGACGTGTCGGGCGACGAGCGGAACCTCCCCGAGGGCCGCTCGCTGCACCGCAGCCAGAAGAGCGTCACCTTTGACGCCGCCCCTCCTCAGGTGAACGAGTATGAAATGGCAACACCCGACCTCTCATCGATCGGAAGCAACTCGCGCGAGGGCAGTTACGATTCCGAGGAAGACGAAGACGACGACGACCATTACATGATCCACGGCTCTACCGACCCGGACGACAGCTTCGACGCTTCGCTTGAGGATACCGAAAAGACCCCGGTTGTCGGCCCCGAGGACTGGAGGCACGATAGCCACGACGAGGACGACGAGTACGAGAGGAGCCCCATGCCCGAGGAGCTTCCCTCCTATCAGCGTCCTTTCCACCGCCGTTCCGACTCGACTACCTCAGTGGGTGAGGGCCGTCCTCTCCCTCCCCTTCCTGGCATGGCCCAGTCTCCCAGGAGCCTCCCCTCTCCTCCCTCGCACCACCACGGCATCGGTAACAGCAGGATGCCCCTGGAGGAGCGCCTCCGGCTTATGATGCTCTCGGAGGACGGCAAGTCGGCTGCCGAGGCCCAGCGCGAGGCTCAGCGTGAACGTCGCATGCGGCGTGCTGGCGCGCGCGAACGTTCCCAGAGCCGGACCCCAGACGAGAGCCGCGGCTCCAGCGCCCAGCCCCAGTCGGACTACGAGGAGGAAGATACCGTTGGCGATATCTCGGGCCTTGGCGACTACCAACTTCCAGAGCGCATCTCGCGCGAGTCCATTCTCCGTCGCGTCATGGGCAATAAGGCTGCTGATGGCGGGCGCGAGTCTGACTACAACTTCTCGTCGCCTGCCCCCGCCTCGGCCTCGGACCGCGGCATGCCATACGATCCTGACGTCCCCATCCCCAGCACCGAGACCGACTCCATGATGATGGAGGATGATGACATGTCGGATGACGGCAGCGTCATCATTAAGCGTGAGCACAGCCAGAATGAGTACGAGACAGACTCGTTCAACGACTTGTACCCGCGCTCCGAGACCGTTGATAGTGAAGACTTTGACTGCGACGACAAGAAGCACTTGGAGGACGACAGCGCGAGCCAGTATTCGAGCCATGATGAGGATCATCAGCCTCAGCAGCAGCAACAGCAACAACAGCCGCAGCAGCAAGCGCAAGTCAAGTCTGAGCAGGAGGCTGTTGAAGATCAAGCATCCACCCCGAGGGCGGCGTCCCCGTCCGTTGAACCCGCTGAGTCTCCTGCAGAGGAGAAGAAGCTTCCCGCCGTCCCTGAGCTGACGGCTCCAGCAGAGGAGGACTTCTCCAAGAGTTTTGACTCGTGCATGCTGGCCAAGCCTGAGGAGCCCAAGATTGCGCCCGAGCCGGAGAAGGCCCCCTCGACGGCCAAGGCTGATGGTGATGCCGCCCAGACTGCTTCCAAGCGGCCCCTCACCCCTCCGCAGCAGCTTACCAGGTCGCTTACCAAGCCCGAGTATGACGGCTCAGGCTGGGGCGACCCGGAGGATGGCTTTGATGAGCCAGGCACTCCAGACTCCGTGATCCACCATCCCGTTCCCGACAGCGAGGATGAGGCTGCACGCCAGTCGCCCGTCATTCCGGAGCGGATCGCCACCGTCAAGTCCGCCTCCGGATCCAAGCTCAAGACCCGTCCGTCGGCCACCCCTGCCGACATCGAGGCGATGCGCGAGGCCCGCCGGCAGGTCAGCCGCGAGGTCGTTCCGCCGATTCCCGAGCGCCACCGGAACCGCCTCTCTCGCGACTTTGAGCCAGCGTCGACTACCACCAACACCACGACGACCGAGACCACCGACAACAGCTCCAGCGACTTCCTCGAGCGTCATCCTAGCTTTAAGAAACGCAGCTTGACGCTTGATCTGGACCTCGGCCTCAGCCTCGACCAGGACTTTGATCGCGTTATCGAGGCCCAAAAGGTTGCGTTCGACCCTTACTATTCTTCTTCTCATCGCCATCTCAGGCAATCCATTACCACGGGGAACATGTTCCAAGTGGAACACGCAAGTGCCCCCGCGCCGATGGATGCGAAGGACAAACAAGGACTACTCCCTGTCTCGGTAACTTCAGCAAACTTTTTCAACGGCACTAACATCACCCCTCGCAAACAGCGCGGTTACCTCATGCGGCAGAACACCAAGGTGGTCGCAGCCAGCGACAAGGATGTCGACGACCCGCGCGGCGGCCTCCGGTCGGCCGGCAACTCGCCCGTCAAGGCGGCACGCCCACAGTCGTGGACTGTCGAGCCGTGGAACGGCCAGCGCAAGCGCAGCTATCGCAAGCGCGTGCCGCCCGGCAGCGGCCCGGTGCCCCCGCTCCCCGGTCAGGAGAGCAATGCCCAGGTGGATGATGATCGGGCTTCGCTCGAGCTGGCTACCGAGGAGATGGGCGAGCGTGGAAGGTTGTTCGTCAAGGTGATGGGCGTGAAGGATTTGGATCTGCCTCTTCCCAAGAGTAAGTGTCAGTTTGTTTTGGCTTTCTTCAGACACCTGCTAACATCAAAACCTAGATGAGCGTACATGGTTCAGCCTGACTCTCGACAACGGCGTACACTGCGTCACGACGGCCTGGCTCGAGCTGGCTCGCAACGCGCCCATTGGACAAGAATTTGAGCTCGTCGTGCCCAACGACCTCGAGTTTCAGCTGACGCTGAACGTCAAGCTCGAGAAGCCCAAGCCGGCGCCGCCCCCGCCGAGCAGCAGCAAGAAGTCGCTGCCCTCCCCGACCAAGTCGTCCAAGCCCAAGACGTCCACCTTCAGCCGCGTCTTCGCCTCGCCCAAGAAGCGCCGCGAGATGGAGGCTCGCCAGAAGCAGCAAGAGGAGGAGGAGCGCATGCTCGCCGCCCAGCGCGAGGCGCAGGCCCGCCAGATGATGCTCAAGGCGGCCGCCGCTTCGCAGCAGCCCACCGCCTGGGAGCTCCTGTCCCCGCTGGCGGCCGAGGACGGCGCATTCGCCCGCGCTTACGTCTGCCTCAAGGAGCACGAGGCCCGTTGCTTCGGCCGGCCGTACCAGGTCGAGGTGGCGTGCTTCAACGAGTGGGCGCGCGAGGAGACCGCGCCCGTGACGCCCGCCAGCGTCAAGAACAAGCGCGCCGGCGCTTCGACTCCCGTCCCCGGCACCGTGTCGGGCAGCAGCACCGCGTCGGGCGGCGCCACGGTGCAGCGGCGCGCGCCGTACAAGATCGGCAAGCTCGAGCTGCAGCTGCTGTTTGTCCCCCGCCCCAAGGGCGCCACGGACGACGACATGCCCAAGAGCATGAACTCGTGCATCCGCGAGATGCGCGCGGCCGAGGAGCGCCTCGCGCGCTGCTGGGAGGGCCACCTGTCGCAGCAGGGCGGCGACTGCCCGTACTGGCGCCGGCGCTACTTCAAGCTGGTCGGCACCAAGCTGACGGCGTACCACGAGGCGACGCGGCAGCCGCGCGCGACTATCAATCTGGCCAACGCCAAACGGCTGATTGACGACCGGCGCACGCTGACGGAGAAGGAGACAACGGGCAAGAACGGCCGGCGCAGGCGGTCGGCGTTCGCCGAGGAGGAGGAAGGGTACATGTTTGTCGAGGAAGGGTTCAGGATTCGGTTCAACAATGGCGAGGTGATTGATTTTTATGCGGACTCGACGGCGGATAAGGAAGGGTGGATGAAGGCGCTTGGGGAGGTGATTGGACGGGATAATTCGCTCGATGATGATTTGAATGGGGGGGGCAGCAGGATGAAGGGTAAGTGGTGCGAGTTGGTGCTGAAGAGGGAGGAGGCTCTCCGGAAGAGGGCTGAGGGGAGGAGGGTGCATTCGAGGACTAAGAGTGCATATGTTTGAGAGGGGAGGGGGATGAGGTTGTCGAGTGGGTGTTTTCTTCTTGCTTTCTTTGATTTTGTTGTGATGATGATGGGATGAAGGATGATGGATGGATGGATGGGTAATGGGTGTGTTGTCGGAGTTGTTGGCTGGTCTTGTTGTTTGGAGTATGGTGTTGGAGGGAAGCTGCAGGAATCGATGAGATGGATGATGGAATGATGGATGGATGGGCAACGATGGGATAATGACGGCCTTTGCTGGTCGGCGTATCCGACTCTCTGTCACTCCTTTTCTCGTTTCCTTTTGTTTTTCCTTGTCATCTCTTCTCTTCTTTCGTATCGTGTTGTTTCGCGTTCTGTTGCTGAAATGGCAAGGGAGAAGGGGGAAGCCTCCCTCTCCTGAGCTTGGGGTGCTCGTCTCTATTTACTTCTGTCAGTCTATCTATTGAGCGTGTCCTTGAACATTCCTTGTCTTGTTGGTGCCTGTGTATAAGTCTCTCGTGATGTGCTGAGTCGAGGTTCGTCGTAGAATGAATCGTAGGGAAAATGAACACCTTCTTATGCATACCTATGTGCCCTTGAAAAAGCCCCCTGTGTATGAATATGCTCGGACAACAATAGCTTCTTTTCTTCCAGAATTATTTGCTCTCGTCCTCTTGCCTCTTATTCCACTCAATACACTCCTCAAGCTTCACGCCACTCCCGCCGAAACAGTCTAATGCACTTCCAATCGTGAGATCTACTTTCCCACCGCTCAGCTGCTTGACCTTTTCCAAATCTTCCAAGTTCCGGCCTCCGCCGGCATATGTGACTGGGATACTGCACCACTGCGCCAGCTTCTCGACCAGCTTCTCGTCAATGCCCCGCTGCAGGCCCTCATTGTCGGCGGCGTGGATGAGGAACTCGGAGCAATAGGGCTCGAGGCGTTGTATGGATTCTACAACAAGTGTTAGGACAGGGGAGATGATATATGACATGTCAAGCAAATCTAGGCGGGCTACGAACCTTCGCAGACCTCCATGTCGGTGATGGTCTGCCACTTGTTCATGGCCACAAACCACCTGTCTTCCCCCTGGCGCCGGCAGCTGAGGTCGATGACGAGCTTGTTCTTATCACCTCCCAGAGCTGCCAGGACGGAGTCTAGCCGCTCCTGGGAGAAGGTGCCGTTGGGGAAGAGGAAGGATGTGATGATGACCTGAGCAAGGTGTTAGTCTGAAAGGACACTGCCAGGGCATCAAAACAGACAAACAGACAGACAGACCTTCTCAGCACCGGCATCTATCCACTCCTTCGCGTTGGCATCAGTGATGCCGCCACCGACTTGCAATCCCCCCGGCCACGCAGCGAGAGCCTCACGAGCAGCGTCCTGGTTGCCGGGGCCGAGCATGATGACGTGGGCACCGGTGAGGGCATTGTCGCGGTACAGACGGGCAAAGTGGCCGGCGCCGTGGGGAGAGACAAAGTTGGTTTGCAGAGCTGTGGTCTTGCTGTCCAGAGTGCCCCCGACAATCTGTTTGACCTGGCCGGCATGCAGGTCGATACAGGGCCGGAAGCGCGTCATTTTGTAAATATATACGTGATTGGGCCTGGATTTATCACCCCTCACAATTTCGCATGTTGTACTGTCTGTCAACTATCAGTTCAATGATGGTTGTGATGCCGACTCCGGCGTTGAGGGGCACCCTGGTCGTTGTCTTATCGATAAGCTTTAAGTCTAGCTCTCAGGGTTCTTGGTCCAAGATTTTTTGATCGAGCTCGTAGCTCCCAACCTCAATCTTCAGACCGTCACCACCACCACCACCACCTCCTCCTCCCCCCATCAGAAGCTCCACTAATCCACCACAATGCCGTCCCTCCTAGGCAAGAGGAAATCACCAAGTACAGACGACTCCGACGGCTCACAAGAGCAACTGGACGCTCAAGAGCTCCTCCGACGGCACTTCGAGGCACATTTCAAGCCGCTTGCCATTCCGGGCCTTGCCAACACTACAGCCAAAAAAGCCTCCGGCAAGGCCAGCAATACCAAGAACGGTCACGATGCCAGCGACAGCGAGTCAAGTCAGGATGAGAGCGACAGCCATGGCGACGCCGAAACGGATCAATCTGACTCAGAATGGAGCGGCGTGTCGGACGACGAGGGTATGCTTGGATTTGTCTTTCTACCGCCAGCCATTGTCCGGGAAGAAAGCATGCTGACGTCAGGATAGATGGCTCAGAAGTCCCTACTGTCGAGGTTGTTGATCACACTTCTACCTCCATAGATCCAACCGCAAAGATGAGCAAGCAAGAGCTCAAAGCTTACCTTGTATGGACACCGCCTCCCTGTTCTCGCCAGACCCAGCTCCCCATTGCGTTCGCTAACCAAACCACCAGTCCTCACGTCCCCCCGACCCGAGCCGCACCGCGCAACGATCGTCCGCGGCTAACACCAAGAAACCTGCCACGGCCGATCCAGACGAACCCGAAGATAGTGCCGCTCTCCTCGCCAACGACCTCGCCCTGCAGCGGCTCATCGCCGAGTCGCACATCCTCTCCGCCGCCGGCGCCAACCCGTCCCACTGGCAATCCCAGCACGCTGCCGGCACCGCCACCAACTCGCGGCCCTTCGCCGCTGGCCGCACCGCCCGCAAAACCACCGACATGCGCATCCAAGCCCTGGGCGCAAAAACCAGCATCCTGGCCCAGGAGAAGATGCCCATGGCCATGCGCAAGGGGATTCTCAGCGCTGCCGCCGCGAGGGAGGAGAAGCGCCGGAAGGAGGCTCGCGAGAATGGTATCATCCTCGAACGCGAGGTCAAGAAGCCGAAGCGGAAGAAGGCCAAGGGCGAGAGGCCCGTGGATCTCCCCGCCGTGGGAAGAATGCGGGGCGCTGAGTTGAGGATCAGCGCTCGGGAAGCGAGAGCTATTGCTGAGTCTGTGAGAGGACCGGCGGGGAAGGGAAAGAGACGGAGAAGGTGAAGAAGTTCCTTCTCTCTCTGAGCGCGCGGCGAAGTAACTCAGCCCACATTCAGGTGGGCGGCCAGAGCCTAACAGCGGCCGGGATTCTCGTGAGGTTGTTGGGTTTCACAGCGTGACATCCTTTGTGTTCCGGTCATGGATTCTTAGGAGGATCCTACACCACCGTCCTTCCCCTGGACCAGGGTGGAGGACAGAGAAGGGTTTGTCGTCACCTCTCCCTTCAACATACCAGCAATCAGCCGTCCTGGCCATTGTTGGAAAGGACACTGAGTCATCTTTCAAGATGAGTTGAGGTTGGTGCTATCCTGGCTGCCCACGACCTAGCTGTCGTACAGCCTTCCAGGCGTGGTCCAGCTTTCCAGAGGCTTCTTTTTGGAGTTATGGGAACATGGACAGGAACGGTGAGATAGGATCGAGCTTGTGCCAACCGGCCAATTCTGTCCCATCTCACACCAACAGTTGGGTAGCCCCTTGGTGAGACCGGCCACGGGACAGTAGGACAACTGGGATGAATGGACAGCTCTAATTGAGCTGGCCGGCTGGCCGTTGGGTGTACAGACAATGAGTCAGCTGGGTACTGGAGCTGGGATTGACAATCCGTCCAAGCTTTATGAGAGGTTTGGAGCTTAGTGATGAGACGTCCTACTCAAATACCTAACTTGGTACCGTAGGTACTAGTTGTGGAAGCAAATCCAAATGTATACTTGCAATAGGTGTAACTGCATATTTTGCCTCGACAACGTTCTGTTTCGTGATCCGATCATCGCTATGTGATAACAGATCCAGATGTTGTTGTTGTTGTGTCAGAAGACATCGGCATTCTAAGGAGTGAACTCACTCACCGGGCCTACTCCGTAGTAGCCAAATATCGGGTGCAGTGACTTGTAATTTGACACCTCAGTTATGACTTCAGCTCGCCGACTAAACTTGACCAACTCCTCTCACCGCCTCAAATCACACATCCATCTTCAACAACATAACCCCGCGAAAGACCGGAGACACCACATCAAACCCACCGTGAAGATGCCCACCACCAGAGGACGGCGTTTTCCTGGCTGACGCCAAGGACTGGTATTAGTGGAACAAGACCTTGATCTGGACCGCACGTGCCCTGCGTCTCTGGGACAGAATCAACCCGGACAGCCCCCAAGTCGGGCATTATCTTCCCGAGCCTCAGCGGCCAGGCGTGTCGACTACATCATCGGGACAGGAGACGATGCCCGACCAGCGGCGGACTACCTGGAGCTTGACTACAACCAGCGAGCCGACATCGACCACCGCCTGACGGCCTTCAATCACCCACTCGACGAATACTATGACGAGCGCAAAAACCTGGTCAAGCTCCTGCACTTCTTCAACGCCACGGTAAGCCGACACCTCATCAACGTGGCGTGCGCGCCCCTCGAAAATCCCGATGTCTGGTACCGGAACCTGAGGGATCGCATGGCGGGTTTTGCGCTGTTGATCAACAACCGCCGTCGCCGCCACCGCCGCGGGAGGAGAAGGAGAGGGGTAGTAGCTGGAAGTCAGTCAGTTAGTTAGTTCCCTCCGAGGACCACAGCAGTTGCTGGAACAGAGAGGCGGGGAGAGAGAAGAGAGAAAAGCGAGCTGATCTCAGCCATGAGCTGATTTGATTCAGTGGCAGAGAGAGGGTGACTCTCACGCCTGAGCTAGTTAGCAGGGTCCGGAGCTACCACGTCAGAACATATCGGACTCTAAGGGGTGACTTCCGTCCTCTGGAACAGTTCTGCGCCACACAGATTTGGATGTCTGACAATCTGCCTGCCTTCTGGTTATGAAATCTACGAGCCTTAGACATCACGTACAAAACACACAAGATATAAGCGGCCGGGGGCTTGAGAGATACTCCATCTTCTTTTCTCAGACACTGGACGTTATTTCCAATGTCCCACGACCCCTACATACATCCAACCAGGTAGACGACCATGTCCGCCGCCATGCATATAACCTGACATGAACAAACGAAACAACAGACACTTTACAAAACAAAAAAGAAAGAGAACAATGATGAGAATGATGTATATGTATCAACACAAAAAAGAGTTAAAGTTGCAAAGAGAATATGAGAAACAGGCCAAACCCCAAGCCTGTCCTCCAAGATAGACCGGGAAAAAAGAGGTATAACAGAAGAAAATGAAGTCTTAAAACAAAAAAGTTCCCACCAACCAAGCTTGCCTGGTTTTTGTATCCATGCATCCCATCCGTGGAACAGTCACCGACCCATGCCATGTCGTATCCATACATGCCATCCCGTACAACCCAAAAGCCCCAACCTTATACACAAATCTAACCCTACCCAACACCCCCTTTACGCCACGGTACCCTGCGGTTGGCTAAGCGTCATAGGCATGCTGAGCGTTTGCAAACTGTTGTAAGTTTGCTGCGCCTGGGTTGTCGTCGTCGTGGACGCCGAGTTTCCCGGGGCGCTGGTCGGAGTATTGTTGGATGACGCCGCGTTGCCACCGTTGACGGCCGCATCAAGCGAGCCGGTAACGTACGAGGCGTTCTCCGACGTCGGGGAGGCATCGCCGACCGAAGACCCGTGGTCCTCACCCGAATACTGCTCCTCCTCCTCGCCCGAGTTGAGGCTGCCCTCGTTGCCATCATTGCGGTCATGAGTGCGCTTATGTCTGCGAGGCAAGTCAGTTTCAGATTTGACCTAGTAATGATGATGGTGTCGCTCTGGGCGCTTGACGGGCAGTGCTGCTGTGCAGTGACAGGTGGCGGTGTCATGAGGTTCGGAGACGAGCTCCGGCTTTGGCGTGCCACTTGCGCAACATTGCTGCTCAAGTTCCACATTGTCGACTGACAAAGGAAAACAAGAAATCTAGGAAATTGGGGGGGGGTTCATACTGTGCGAGGTTGTCTGAGCGGGAGAAGGCCTTGCTACAATAAGGGCAGGTGTAGGGTCTCTCTTGGGTATGTGTCCTGACGTGTCTGGAGAAGGATGTTTGGTCAGATTACACCTGCGTGGAGGCTACTGAGAGCTGACAAATGAAAGCAAATGTGCGTGAGCTCTTACCGCTTGAGATGCTCCAACCTCTTGAAGAGGCGACCGCAAGAGGGGATGGGGCAGGTATGGGACTTCTGGGGATAAGGGCCAAGTTCCATGACGGTGGCGGAGCGTGCCCTGCGTACCACATTCGGGCCCGCATGCATCAGGGCGCGGTCGTTCAGGGGACCAAGGTCGTCCGGGATTGGGGAGTAGTCGTGCTGCTGCAGAGGCACGGGGTTGAGCGAAGGGCTGCCCTCAACAGTCGGCAGCGGCGTGCCGTGGCGAGAGAGATCAACAACCTCCCGCTGCTGGTTGCCCATGGGCATACCCGAAGAGCTGTTGTATGTCAGACCTGGTGGCGACCTATCGCCCGACTCATCGCCTTCGGCGACAGGGCCGACCGACGCCGATACTGACCTCCTCAGATCCGAAGGACGGTGCACCGCCGAGGTAGCCGTGGCGATGGCGGTAGTGGAGAGAGAAGGGGGAATTGATGACCGACGCCTCCTCTGCTTATATGTCGGGGAGCCCTCAATCACAGACGTATAGACGCTGCTTGACCCATAGGGCCGGGGGAAGGACGGCGCAGCGAGGTTGGATGGCGGCAGGTGGATCATGCCATTGAGAGCACCAACAGGGTTGAGATGGTCAGGGATGGCGCTGTAAAGGCCCGTCTCCTCGTTGGCAATGTAAGCGGGCTCACCGCCCATGGTCAAGGCCTGCTGCGGCGGCGTCAATGGCTCGAACGAGATGCCCCTTTGGCTGTAGTCCTCATAGTGTGACGAGACAAAGGACGGAGCGGGGGAGTACTCGAGCGCAAAGGCGGGCATCGACGTGTGACGCTGGTGGTGCGTCATTGGGACGCCGTTCTGGTTGTAGGCCGGGCGAGTGTAGTCGGGCTCGTGCTTGACAACCGCCTGCGATTGCGACCCAGCATGAGTCACGGCCATGTTACCATACGGAGCCACCGACTCGATGCTCTCCGACACGGGCGCCATCGTTTGAGGCACGGGAGTCATGGACTGAGGCATCGGCGGAGGGAGGGACTGAGGAATCATCTGGGGAGGCGGCATCTCGATGGGAGCCATGAGCGGCGAGTTTGACTGCTGCGACGGGAAGCTCAAGGCCTGGGGGTTGAAAGAGGACGAATTGGCCTGCTGAGCCTTGGTGAGCTGCTCATAGAGCGACTGCGACGAATCGAACTGGAAGGAGAGCGCAGGCTCGGCGACGGCAACCGTCGTGGCCTCCTGGCCCATCTTTTCCCTCTTCAGGTCCCGCTCGAGCGCATCGAGGAAGAGGCGGTCGTGTGGCACGCTGTACCAGTAGAAGACCTTCTGCTTCTTTTGTGTCCTGATGCAGTTGTTCTTGTAGAGGAAGTCGAGGAATGGGCTCTTGGGCTCCTCAAGAGTGGCATCGGTACCCGACTTGAGGTTGCGCAGATCGGAGAAGATACCCTCCTCGAACTTCTTGGAGTTCTTGACGGGGCGGCCGAAGGCCTGGAAGCGGAACGAGAGGCATCGCACAATGTCGGTGCCCGAGATGTGGAAAAGGTTGTTCCAGAGGACGCAAGAGACGTATTCACCGGTCGGCAGAAGGAATCGCCTGATGTACTGATCGGGCTGCCAATCTACCGGGGCGGAGAGAAGGAAATACTTGACTGAGGGACCAAGTCAGCAAACATGAGACGAATTGAACTGCATGAGGACTCGAGGGGAACTCACGGTTGTCAACCTGCTGCAGGGCTACCTGAGCATCATGGGGAAGGGCCTGCTGCGCCTCAGCGCTCAGCATGAAAGTCTCTGGGATCTGTTGTCCAGCCATTGTGGCATTCTGCGAATACATAGCGCAGGAGCCACGGGCAGCGATTGAGCGGAGAGACGGCGACTTTGCGTCTCAATGCAGACCAGCCGCGGGCGCGATGCAAAGTCGAACACTCAACGCGGTTGATGATATGCGACCTTGTAAGCCAGCAAGGCGGACAGGGAAAACCCGAGGGACTAGCGACAAGCGGCGATGCGCAGATAGGACAGTGTTGGCGTTGTTCTTAGGCGCTGCCTGCGAACAACCACTTCGTTATATGCGGTGTTGGAGTTATAAGTCGATGGTTCCGAGACCAGCCCGTGACATAAAAGTATATTTCGTCCAGTAGTAGTGAGTCGGGTTCCAGACAAGCTGTCGTCGTTCGAGGCGTCGACGGCGCGGGTGGTTGCAGACAATGATGGACGAGGAATAAAAGAATTAAAAGTCGTCTAGGATTGAAACGAAACCGATCGCAGGGAATCCAAGTGTGTTGATGGCTATCAAACAGACAGTGGTTCGCTGCTCGACAGGGTGCAGTCGGTGGATGAGCGGGCGGCTGCGACGTGAAATGTCGTGGATTGCTGGATCGCAAGAGTCGACGTCTAGACTAGAAGGAAAAAAGAAAAGAATCAGAGAATATGACAGTGCAAGTGGTGTAAGAGGGCACAATGCACTTTGGCTGCAGAAGAGGCGAGGGGTATGGTGTAGTCCTCTCTGCGATATGGACTCTTGGAAAAAGGAGAGAAGGGAAGAAGGGGGGAGGCGACGGTCGGAAGAAGGGATCGCAAGAGGCAGGCAGGGCGGGCGCTGGGGGGTTTAATGACTTTGGACTGTTGCTGGGCTCTGGCGGGCTCTGGCGGGCTCTGGCTGGCTGTTGAGCAGGGGCCCAGGATGTGCGGCCAATGGGAGAAGGGCTGCGGAACCTGGTGGAAAGTGGGGCCCAAGAGGGTTGCGCTGAGCGCAGGGTTACGCCGTGGATGGCGGATCCGCGAAAACGGGGAAAGAGCTGGAGCACGAGCCACTGGACGGGTGAACGGTGCAATGGGCAACCACCTTCCACGTTCCGCGGGAAGAAGCTCGCTCGCTTCCTGTCGTCATCCAACTCGCAGATGCTTTTGGTTTTTGCAGAGGGAAACTCTACAAGCTCAAGTTCGACTGTCGTCGATATGCGGCTCTGTCGTACGCAAGCGTTACGCTCCATTTCCTTAATTCTGATTTTTTGTGGTTTATTTGGAAATAAGCATGAAATTGTTTCCTGTCACCTTCCAACCAACGGCATCAAGCCGTTACTGAGCGAAAATGGGGCAAAAAAATCTTGTGAGGAGAGACAGGGCTGTCTCCCACCGCTCTCCGGCGACTCGGACATGTCCAGAATTGCCGTCATTTTCCAGGTCCTCAACTCCGGACACATCACCTTGTTGGCCATTTACTGTGAAATAGCCCGAGACAATGGCATAGTTAAATACGGATAATCCCGTGGGCTCCTGGGGCTTAAAGACCCGTGGTCGCCAGGTTCATCAACAATCCAAGGGCCATGCAGCAACCTTCTTGACCTCGCCGTCCGGGCTGCCGGCACGCAGGGTAACACCATCGCATCTCGCTGACGGTCCCAGTTCTAGATTCCCTGCTTGAAAAAGCCGATGCCGATGGCGAGGCGGCGGCGGCGCAGGGTGGAGGACAACGGCTCGCCTCTTTTTCTTGACCTCACAGCCCGACTGATCGATCCGCGATGCACTGACCCCCATGTTCAGTGGGTTCTTCCTGAGTAGTGTAGGATGCCAGACCCATGGTGGGTGAAATCACGGCGTGAGCCGGTCGCTCTCATCGCTGGCTCGGCAAACGTTGCCCCCTGCTCCCATGTCTGCTTCCACCAAGGTCCACAGGCAAGCATTCGGCCGACGTTCACTAACCGGTACCTTACAGTAGGAACGGCAGCCGAAAGCAGGACATCGTCAACCGGCTTTACACATCAACAAGACGATGATGATGAGCTGGCTGACATTGCTTGGTGTTCTTGACGCGCGCTCACTTGACGCGAAACTGCTCGGCCTAAATGCGGCAATCGTCCGCCTCACCATTGGGTATCGAAGCCGTCTGTGGCGCCCAGTCAAAGGTGCCCCTCATCAACTGCCCATTCGCGTGGTGCATTTCCCCATGCATGGTTCGCCCTGAAGCACTGGCCCAGAGCACTTGGGCCTGGGGAAGAAGCGCTCTCTTGGGAGAGCTAAACCCAAGCTACCCACCCGGCCGGAGGTGGCCAGTTCTGCAGGCCAGTTGCTGTGTCTGCGTAAACCTACTGGTACAGGACAGAGGTTTTCCCAGAGCAAGCTGACCAAAATGGTGGCCCTACCAAAATATCTCCAGTTTTGCCTTGACAAATGCGTGCCTCGTCAGCCCGCAACCCTGATTGGGCATGTAGCCGGACAGTCCCGCCGATGTAGCGCTGTAATTTTTCGACAGCATGCGACGTGGGAGCATACCACCCTCTGGCTGCCATATCTGGTGTCTTTCATTTCGGAGCAGGTGCTGGTGAGTGAGAGCAAAGGAGTGTATTCACTACCATCGCCTCACAATTGTTGCGGTGTGCAACATGAGGTCCTTCGCGAGGGTTAACCCTCGTGGCGGAAAACTACCGAGAGATCTGGCTGAGGTCCAGAGTCATGGAAACCGTTGTTCCCTCGTGGCAGGGGTAAGGTCCCAATGGAAGCGCGATCGTGCAACGCTGTTGAGGATCCTGTTCACAAACCTGCTCCGGGGAGAAACGCTTCTTCAGTTGCGGCATCACCATTACACATAGCACACGACGTAACACAACCGGCTTTCCTTTTCCCTTCTACTATCCCTTCGGTTACGCCACCCTGGATCCCCAAGCAGATGAAATGTCGACAGCCACGCCTTCAAAGCACAATCACAATTCTCGCCCCTTTATTCGACCACCTGTGCAGCTCACGAGGGGCAAGTTGGCTGTGCCGCCGGCTTGCCTTGCCTAAACCCCGCCTTACTTACCTAGTAGCTTTTCATCTCACCAAACCTGTCACTCTGCATGGTTTCCACCCGTCGACACGGCGGCGGCGGGCGGGCGAGCGGGTGTGAGTGGAAGAAGGATGTGGAGGCGGTGTCCAGCCACAGCAACGAAGTGAACAACAACAAAGCAGAACCCCGCCCCCTGGTCACATCTGAAACATGCGTCAGAAATAGCTCACAGCACCCAGACCCACACCAGGCGGCTGCTTGGCGACATTGGGCAGAGAGAGGCCGGCTTGGCAGAGGCCATGGATGATGGATTGGCTGCTGGCTGACAACCAGGCACAAGACAGCGCAGGGGCCTTTTCGCGCATTCCATTGCCAGATCTGTGTGTTCCGTCACGTGGGAAGACGACGGTGGTCTTGGTGACCGTTGGCTTGGTGATGGTCTTGTTGCCTACGCTACCTCGCTTGGACGACGGCCATGTCCAATGTTGGCAAAGGTTATTTGGCTTCCTCACGAATAGGTACCTACCTACCCGTTGGCATCCATATGTAAAAAATGCGCGGAATTTGCCCGCGCTGACATCCTCACCACCCAGCGGGGAAATGAAGGCCAAAAGCCGGCCAGAGTGACAGCTCCCGCGCGCCTGCGTGACGAGCAAAAAGCTGCCTTAAGGCGTGCCTCCAAGTTCCACTACCTGTCATCCCGTTTCCCGTTCGGCACAGTCTCTCCGGCGGGGTTATGCTGGATCTTGTCAGTTCTGTCGTCACAGAAGAAGCAAAAAAAACACACAAAAAAGCCTGCCAATGCCGATCAACAACCTGCCCGCCACCGCACCGTTCCATCCAGATGGGGGGCCTTGGCCCTGGCGGAACGGGCGGGGACGGGACGGTTAGGAAGGGGATCCCCCATGCCAGAAAGCATTCTGAAACACGAGAGCTGTCTGTTTCAGGAGGTCACTCGTCTTTCATCACTTCCCTCTCTGTCCTCTGCCCCGCGCGGTAGGGCCGGCCAGGGTCCGGATCTCGGGGCCCGGCATGACAACAACGACAACGACTACGACGTCAGTGGGTAAAGGGACGAGAGGTGGCAATGAACGAACGAACAAGGCCATACATAGATAGGCTCGTCGGTCATGGTAAGGCGATCCCCCGTCGTGTGGTTTGTTGTAGATTAGCCTGGCTGGCTCTCTTCGGGTTTCCCGGTTGAATCCTGGCATTGTTCCCATTGCTCCCTCGGTTCGTACGGTAGATGTGAGGTTGTATCTTGGACCCCCTGGCGCTACGGTTCGGAGATCTCGACAGGGTAAGTACATTGAAATTGCGGGCTGGAAACATATGGGAAGTTGAAGCGATAGTGAGGATGGGCGGCAGGATGGCGATGTCACTTGATGCCCTGGGGGTTGGAATAGTCCAGCGTCGACTTGCTCTGCGTGAATTAACTCTCAGACAAGCCAGAATCTTCATCTGATATCCCGGGCTGTTCCCGGATCAGTCAAGAAGACACCTGGATAGAATCCAGCTTGTCATGCACAACATCCAGATGGTCACCATGAGCTGTGATCTTCCAAATCCTCCACCCATCCATCCATCATGGCGGAGCAGGTTTCATCCACAACACCAAGCACAAACCAAGCTCAACGCTCGCGCTTCGTGCAGCCGTCCATCTAGTCCATCTACCCCATCGACGGACTTGTGTGACCTCAGACCCGTAGTTGAGCGATACGCACTCGGGACTCTTGATGCGGGGAAGCCCTCGTGGCGGGTCATCTTTTACAACCAAGGAGATGGAGTTGAACCTCCCTAAGACTCTTTGATTGGCGGCCTCGAGGCTCCCATGGGAAGGCTAGACGAGGGGTTGCTTGAGAGAAAACAAGTCGGTCACGCACATATGTTGCGTAAATAGTATCCCAGAATAGCAGCCCCAAGGCCTCGAGACATGGCCGCAGATTGTGATCTCAACCAAAGAACCAGTCCCTCATCGACCGCCAAGATGGTGGTCGGTACCAAGCAGACCAAGTAGTTCTCTCGTTGTCTTACCACTTGTGGTGTTGCCTGCCGAAGCGAGGCCTGTTGTGAAAGACAATGGGAATTTCCGCCCTCACACTTCTCTAGATTACCCTCGATTGTTCCCAGAAAAGATACAGGTGAACACGAGCTGAGTGACTGAGCAAGCGGGGGCCGCAGACCAAATCCAACCAGGACGACCCAGGCTTGTGGGACTGAACCTATCAGCCGAGGAGCGTGCTAGCGGTGGCGCGAAAGCGATCCAAAACCCCAATTCTGGGATCACTTGAAAGCGTCTACGGACTTAGGTAAGTAGTAGCTAAACATTTCCATGATCGCAGCCGGGATCAAGTTCCAGGCGTTGTTGTGTTCGATTGTCCACAGCACACATCCAATTCCTGCAGCCACTGTTCACACCCATTGCGACATGAAACACATCAACAAGACGCACCAAGATGTGGTGGATCTCGAAACAAGCCCTCCACCACGGGCTGGGCAGCTCTCCACCATCCACGGCGTGGAAAGCGCCGGGCGGGAGGGGCTGCGCGCGCCGTTCCTGGGACCTGCAGCTTCGATTGGTGTGCCTGGCAGCGTGCATGCGGCAGGGGCGTTACTTTTTAGGTTGGTTCCTGGCTTCGGCTGGGATGTGGAGGCGAAAACAAAGAGAGATGGACAAATTGTGATGTCTCTTCCCGTCAACAACCGTCAACAACACAACGTTGTTTTTTTCCTCATGCACAAACAAAAACAAGAAGCGAAAACACATCCATATTCGCCAAAGGTTGCAGGCTCGCGCATCGCGTTCCCACCCATGGGATCACGTCCCCCCATTCCCTCGCAGTCTTGGATGCAACTTCGCGATTCCCGAGCAGGCAAGGCCGGGATGACGCTCGGGCTCTCGTCGGCAACCTTGAGCTGCAGGGGCCGTGGGTGTGGTGACGTGAACAATTATGGGACCTTGTCCGCTTGGATGGCTGGCAGGATGGATGGATGGATTTGACCACCGGACCCCGGCCGGCCGAGGACACCCTGGATGTCTTTCCTTTCGGCTCGGACTTGCCAGGAAGGGCAACGGCTTGGTTGCCGAAGAATCCACTTGTGGAGGAGCCCAGCTTGTCCCCGCGCGTTGGGTGCCATGCAGAAGTCCGAAACAAGCGCCGTTGGGGTTCCAAGGTGATGCTCGGTGACCCGGGCAGCAGACAGGGGGCGTGGGGTTGGGTGGATGCAAGCTTGAGAGCCACCTCAGCTTCTCCCAGCCCCTGAAAGAGGGGACATGAAACTGGACCGATTTGTCGCAGCTTTTTCCAGAAGAACGGTTCGCGCGGAGCGGTGACCGCTTCAAGACAATGGCGGACGGCCCGGCCGACCGTGCCGACCGGCTGAGTCTGCTGTTTGAGGACGACAGGTCACAACAGATAAGCAGTCATGCTTCGGGATGTCTTCAAGTTAGGGATCGGGGCGGTGGATGCAGTCCTTCCAATGGCATTGCCAACGTTGCGGTCATCACCGACACAAAGCGAGGCTCGAAGATGACTAGAGCCGGACCAGAACGGGCAAACAACTCGGGGTGCCATGGTGCGTTGGTTCGGTTGCTGTGAGCGAGCGAGCAGGTTGACCGCCGTGCAGCTTTGCTGTCCGGTGCTCCACGGCACGAACACGAACAGGGGATGGTGATGGGGCCGTCATCAAAGGCAAACGTGGGGAGCAAGCAACGGAGAGATCTGTGCGTCAGTTGTAGACCAGCTTCAAACCTTCAGGCCCCCACAACATTATCTGCAAATGGGGAATGGAAAAATGTCCGAACGTTGTCGCCCGCCCGGGATGCGAGAGCGACTCGACCGACCAACCAACCGACCGACCGACCATGCCTGGCCGGGACCAGTGTTGATGGATCTGGATCTTCGCGCAAGGGCTCCCCTTGCGTTCGGTAGGCTTCGCCTGTGCTGCTTCGAGCCCGTTTGTTCACCACGTGGGCTTGAAGTCCCATCACTACTCTGTACCTAGCCCGAAATGACGATGTTCTGGAAGTCCTGACCAGACACCGGTCTCTCGTGGAGACGACCGGGCTTTCTTTAGGCCATCGTTAGCGTTGTCGTCTTGCTTTGAAGATTTCCCCTAGCTCTTATGCGGCTCTTCAGCCGCCAGGAAGGTAAGAATTGACAACGGCTTTGTCCTCGTTGAAGCACGGCGTCAATGGACCCCTCCTTTTCAACAAAGAATCCACAATCCAGCCGCGTCGTCGTTCGTCCCTCCCAGCGACCTCGTCCCCCAGCCCCGCCAGAGATCAAAGATCGCCATTCTGAAACAGCACCCATGGTGGCATGATCTGCTGCTACGGCTGGGCGTGACCGACGGGGGGTTCAGGATGGCAGGCGGATACGTAATTCTTCTCTTTACTTGTTGCTCCCCCTCCCTGCATGCTGCACGGCACAAGGAACCTTGACCTTTGGCGAAGTTGGTCGTTCAACGGATGGCAGCTTGGTAAGACGGTGGCGCCCAGCCCAAGTCGAGCCGTTGTGAGTCGTGGAGGGGCGAGATGAGATGGCTGGCAACTCATCGATGAGATTGCTGCGCTTTTTGTCAGGGATCATGGTGTGTCCTACTCCGTATAGATGCCTTCTTCGCCACCATGACTGGCGTGACGTAGCACGTATGTTGGTCGACGCATGGCAAAGTCAGGAAACTCTGCGGGACCCGGCCGTTGATCGGGTCATCTGGGGCGCTGGACCTCCGACTGCCACGCCGAACGGAGACGGGGAACGGGACGGCATGAAGCAGTTGGCGCCGTGATGCCGTGACTGCGCCGGGCAGAGCGCCTACCCGTCGGACTCGACCGCTCGAGTTTTGCCTATGATGGATGAGGAGACGATATTTGTCCGGTGGACTATGCACCTCTGTGCTTTAGACGGCCTGGGATATTTGGAATATCTCAACAGCACGACAGGAACAAAGGCGTTGCTCCCATCTCTTGACTCGGCTCGTTGTGTTGACTCCATCCCACACCGGCTCTCCTTGCCGGACGCTACCATTTCCCCATGCCAGATACTACGTATAGGGTCCCATAATCCATCCAGCCCAGTAAAACACCAAGACCCAGCAAGATCCGCGCGTTGGGTTGCACCCAGGGATGATCGTCCCGAGAAGCAGGCCATGGCCGGCGACGATGATGGCATCCTAGGACCATCTTCGTCCTCTGCCTGGGGGACCCTGCTCGCATCCCCCAAACAACCCGTCCCGAGCGGGAAGAAGTGATGCTATCTCGATAGACGAAAACGATCGCACAGCCCCTTGGCCGTGTTTGAAGTCGCCGTATCAGGCATGAGACTGGGCCGTCCGCAACCGCATTGGGGAAGCTACCCGGCGCAGTGTTTCATGCTCTCCTACCTTGCTGGGCAGTGCGGTTCTTGGTTGGATCTGCTCAAAGGTGCTTGAGCGTATCTAGGACTAGCTTCACCTGTTTGCAACCCTTGATGAGTTACTGGACTCTGTCAGATCCGGTTGCCGAAGCTTGTTGGGCTGAGCAGTTGGTACAGAGTCGCAATCAGCAACGGCAAATGGAGTGTTGAGGGATGATTCCAGAACATCTTGAAACAATCTCCTAGGTAAGGTCTTCTTCCTCACCGCCGGGATGTGTGTGAGAAAGGGACAATGACCAAGATGGTTAGCTTGGATCAAGTTAGAAATCTTCCGATGGGCCTGTTGATAGTGGACAACGGTAAAATCCGGGAATCTGGAACTTGTGGATATTGGACCAGGAGTTCAGGAGCGATGAGTGACCTGGAGGTCATAGTATCCTGGACCGAATGATATCAGATCGAAGGGTGTCTGTGAAGTGAAGTTGGATGGGCATAAAGTATCAAGATGGCAAGACATGGCACGGCTCTTCGTGACAACGGCGAATCATCAATCCACATCTCAGAACATCAGGTAGAACTCAAAAGTTTGGTGGTGGATATTAGAACCGTAGGAGCATCACAGAGTCAATTCACTACCCAGACACCCGCTAAACAATCCCCCGCAACTCCTTCTCCATCGCTTTCAACTCCTCCCGAACCTTGGGGCAATAATGCTTCCGAAGCAACTCTCCTTCCCAGACGGTCGTCGTGAACGGGTTGCTCCCCTCAACCGTCTCGGAGAGAGGTTTATAAGTTCCATCACCCTTGCGTTCCTCGGTGTTCCACAAGGCGCTCACCTTGCGACCGTGGGTGCGCAGAACGTCATGCAACAGACCCAACACGGCCTGGCACGACTTCTCAGGCACCTGGAGTGACAGAGTCATGAGCTGTTTCGTGAAGGCCGCGAGGCGCATGGGGGGGACCGAACGGATGTTCCACGGCGGGAGGAGGACGCTGGTGAGGCAGCGCAACAGGAGGACGGTGGTGGTTTGAAGGTTGACCTTGTTGTTGCGGCGTTCAGCGGCGGGGTTGCCGGAGGAGGTGTCGTTGGGGTCGATGAGATGAAGAGACTTGGCACCGAGCTCCAAGTCCGGATTTACCGAGAGACTCAGCAGGCTGCGGTAGAGGTTGGTGATGAAGAAGGAAAGATCGAGGTGAAGGTCGGAGCGGGCGTTATGAGCGTCCTGGCCTTCGAGGAGGGCGAAGGCTGTGACGGTGCAGAGGAGTGCTTCTCTGCTCGTGTCACGGACCGTGGACAGTTCGTCGTCCTCTTCTGCAGTGCCGTTCGGCTCCCCATCCTCTTCCTTCTCGGCGAGATCGGTATCCCGGATGAGATCCTTGAGGGCCTCAAGGAGGTCGCCAAAGAAATCCTGGTTGATAAGGTGCGCATATTTGGCAAGTCCCTCAAGAACAGCACCCATGAGGTGCGGCGTACGGGCCTTCAGGATCCGGAAATAGGTAGCAAACACCATCTTCAAAATTTCGGACTGCATCCTCTCCCTTTCCTCATGGCTGACCGTGGCATCGGCCAAGGCCATCACCTTTTCAACCTCCTTTTGCTGCTTGAGTAGTTTGCGCTCCCGCTTGGTCCGGAAAACCTTCTTCACCTTAGGCTTCTTGCCCTTGACCTGATCCCCAGGGCGACTGACACTGTCGTTCGAGCCCTTGCCGACGAACTCTGACAACAATCGCAGATGCAAAAACAAGTTGAGGACGCTCTCGTCAATCCGATACTCCTTGGCCTTCATCATTTTGGTCAGGAGGGAAACAGCCTCCATGGATGCGTTGCCCTCCTCATCCTCCCGGAAGAGAGTCTCCAGAGCCTGCCGACATCTGACGAAGTCCTCGTCTACCTTGCGGGTGCTCAGTTTCCTCACGAGGATCCGCAAGAGGTCGCCGCGGAAATTGAAGTGAGGAACGGCATTGACAAGGGTGCAAGCGCAGGTGAAAGCAATGCTCGATATGGGCTGCGCTCCTTTCCTCGTCTCTGTAACCGGAGAAGATGCGTGCTTGGCCAGAGTGCTGATGTAGTGCTTGTAGCCGGTCACCAGAGCCTGTTCGTATGTCCGGAGGCGTCGAACTTCCTTGGACAGCTTCTCGCCGGGTTCCTCAGATTGTGGTCGTATCCTGTACCCAGGAATGACGTCCTTGTAAACAGTCATCTGGGTGACAATGCAGAGCTTTTGGATAGCGAGGATTGGCGACTCTCCAATCCGAGCAAGAGCCTTGAATGCGCCCGGGTGTTCCTCCGGTTCCTCGTTCAACTGCGTCGCGATCTTGGCAAGCTCTTCCTGGGCCTTGATGATCTCTTCCCGCTCCGAGATCTTGGGCTGTTCGGGAGCGGCCTCCTTGGGTTCCTCATCGACGACGGCCTCATCCCCAGAACTGTCGAGCCAGTCGGCATCGCTCGCAATTGACTCGACATCGTCCTGGACCTGCCATGTCCCTTGTGCCGTTTTCACAGGAAGTCGACCAGCTTCGCTGTTCTTCTTTGCTTCTTTCTTCTTGGCCTTCTTGGATTTGTTTTCGTAGGCCTCTTCGAGGTTCCAGCTGGCGGCGCTCTTGAAGAAAGCTTTCTGCAGTTTGGCGTCGCGATCGGCGGAGTCGGAGGGATCTTCGCCAGGAGGAGTTACCCTCCTCCTCTTAGAGGGACGGGAAGCCATTGAGTTGTGTGCTGGACTTGGGGAGGAGTCTGTCTGTCGGTGTTGGTCTCTGGGGTTTGGTTCAATGTTGTTGCAGCAGCTTGCACCGAACTTTTTTCTTCGGCTCTTGGAGAAATCAAGCTGTGACCCACCAAAGACCCACACAAACTGGCTTATCTACCATGTTTGATTGGCCACAGCTATCTTATCAGCCCCGCCATCCTGGGACCCAGCAAAATTTCTGGGTTCTCTGCTGCCATCAACAGTCGCGACTGGAGACGAAAAAAGTCCAGACAACAAGCACCTGCGTGTGGACAGCGACCGGCCAAACTTTTCCACGCCCGCACCCTTCCAGACTTGACTCATCTCGACGGCGCCAAGCCTAGGGATTGCTGTCTTACTGGCACTTCGAATGCGAGATCCGGCGGTTGCGGATCGAATTCAGCGCTCTGTCCTGCGCCGTCGCTGTTGTCGTTCTGTCGCTGTGTCGGTCGCGGACTTTCGTTCATTCAGCACAACCGCCTCACACGCACCTTCACACATCCTCATAACCGAAAGCGAAACTGAATTGACCAAGAATTAACGATGACGACGTCACTGGCCGCGCAGCTGGCGCAAATCGCCGCCAACTCGCGGACCAGCTTGAACGTCAAGGCTCTCAAGGCCAGTCACTCCAAGTCCTTGATTTGGGAGCCCCGGGTGGCTGCCGGCCAGACCTTCACCGAGATATATCGAGCATGCCATGAAGGCTTCGAAGAGCTCTGCCACTTGGATGCACGATTTTCCGTCTTCGGCAATACTCTCTTCAGCGAGCAGAGCCAGGAAACCGACCGGGTCCAACTCAATGCCGAAGAGAATGCGGCCCTCGACAAACACATTACGTCCTTCCTTCACCTGGTTGGCAGCCGGCTGCGGCTTATGCCAGCAATTAAGGCCATTGAGTGGCTCATCAGACGGTTCAGGTAAGGCCTATCCGTGCTTGCAGAAAGGCCATGACATTTCTGACCAGGATTCATACAGGATACATGAATTCAACACCGCAGCATTGATTACCACATTCTTGCCCTACCACACCATTCCGGCCTTCGTCACACTTCTCTCTATTCTCCCAGCCAAGATTCCTATCGAGTACAGGTTCTTGGATCCCTACATCCGGTCCCTGACCGCGCCTCCGAGGGCTGCCATCGTCAGACAGGCCATCGACCGACCAGAACTACTTTCCATCGTCTCTCAATATACCCTCGAGTCATGCCGGGCCAAGCAGGAGTACCCGGGGTTGGTGTCTTTTTGGGGCGGCATCATGGCTGAGGCAGTCAATGGCATGCTTGACAAGATGCGGTCAGGCCGGAGGAGCATCCAGCTGGAGAATGACCATCTTCTTCTCCAGCAGGTGGGACCGGTATTGAGTGAGGCCATGACCATGAAGGACTCTCCGGGCCTCCAGATTGCCAGTTATATGATAGTGTCGATCCTCGCTGCGAAAGGCAGCCTTAACGATGTCGCTCTCGCCGCCTTCATGGAGCAGCTTGTGCATGGGTGGACTGTCGATACCTACCGACCAGGTCTCGTTTGTCTCGCCATCCTCGCCCAGCATCGATCTGCCAAGCAGGTTTCCAGCCGCATTGCCAAGGCGCTCATCAAGGTCCCAGATCTCGTCCCTCTCCTGGTCGAGATCGGCCGTCAGCACAGAGTTGACAAGCTGGCCAATGGCCTGTCCCTGGCCTTCATCGATAGACTCTCCAAGAAAGGCGACGTCCGGAGTTTGCCAGTCGTCATCGCCCTTCTCCACTCCAACCTGCTTCAGGAGAGGCAAATTAAGGTCATTTACAAGTCTCTGCTTTTGGCCGCCCACAAGGTCAATGACGATGTTGATGAAGATGGACTCATCCGCAAAGAGCTGGGTTCATCCCTTGTTTCCTTGTCTCAGGCAGGAGGTACTACCGGAGATGCCATCAGGGCCGCGCTCCAGGAGATCGAGTTCGATATTGAGGAACTTGAACTCAGGTTGGGGGCAGCAATCCGACCAAAACTCGCCATCGAACAGCAATCAGATGACGCTGAGGGAGAAGCGAAGCCCAAGCTCATCGACGAGCGGCCGGACATCGACTCTCTCATCGAAAAGATCGCGAAACTGGAGACGTCATTAAAATCCTGCCTGTCCCTGGATTCTAGGCCCCTGTTTGACGACCTCTGTGCGGTCTTCCTGTCCGCAGCGACAACCGAGGAGGGTCTGCAAAAGTTCGATACGGCGCCGGTTCTTAGCCGATCCGTGGCTCCGGACAACTCCTTTTACTTCAGCTTTTACGTGCGCGTTTGGTGTGGGCCATACCCGGCGCTGGCCAAGGTGGCTGCACTTGGGCGTGTCAAGCTTCGGCTCAAGGAGAAGGACTGCACAGACAAAGACTTCCAGGCCCTTCTCCCCTACGCAGTCGTGGCTCTGAGCGATCCAGCGAGGAAGGTGCGTCGGGCGGCTGCCGATCTCGTTGCTCTTCTGGCATCATTGCTCAAGAAGGCTTCATCGTCATCCAGAAAACCTTGGGCTGCAGACCTGTACGGCAAGGCGGGTCGGTGGAGTGCGGTCGACAGCAGTGCCATGAAATCCTTGGCTACTTCTGTGCTGGTTCCATGCCTGGAGGAATCTGTTCTGCACGAAGGCCATGTCATTGCAGCATTGGTCAGCGCATTGCAGGGCTCGAAGGGTTCTTCCGCTGGCGAGGGTGAGAAGAAGCACTTGTCACACTCTACGAGGCTCTCCATCCTGCAGTTCCTCTGTGGCCATGCCACGGAGACACCGTTGCTTACCGTCAAGCTTCGCCTGCTCAAGGTCGTGAACGAGATCCGGAGTATCTCGGGCACTTCGCGCACCGACCTTCTGTTGTCACTTCTCCACTGGTGGGCTGGGCTGAGCCAGGAGGAAGCTTCTGCCCGGGCTGCAGCCGAGTCTCTAGACGAGACGCTCATTGATGAAGCGGTTGTCGAAGTCGTTGTTGCGAACCACAAGGACGGCCTCGAGACGTTCTTCACACTGGTCAACGATCCCGCCATCGTTTCTCGGCCCAATTTTGCCAAGGCGATTTTCGCTCGGATCGTCAAGATTTGGCCGTCCATGAAGCCGGACGCTAAGCTGACAACCGCTCGCGCCATGTTCAAGCTCACCCAGTTGTTGCCCTCATCGGAGAACGGGATCATCATCACGGAGGCCGCAGAACTCTTGCGGAAGGTTGAACTGACAACCGAGGTTCTGTTTGATTTCCTCGACTCCCTTCAGGACGACGTCAGACTTGCCACGGAAAAGCCTGCGAACAAGCGCAGACGTGTCAGCACGACGGAACCCAGCCGCGCATCGGCCATTCAGGGAAACAATCCCGAGCTCAAGGCTGCCGTGAACAAGACGACCTTTGTGTTGGAGCTCGTTCAGGAATCCGATCCTGTGAAGCACCCGGAGCTCTTGCCGAGTCTCTTCACCACCCTTTCCGACCTGCACCATCTCAGCACCCTCATTGGCTCCGAGCTGGGCTATCTTCAAAGCTTGGTACTGACCAGCTTGCTCGCCATGATGCCAGCGTATCAAGACTCCAAGGATCTCAAGATCGATCCGTCGGTCGGTCACGGAGATGTCCTGGCCACGTGCATCCAGAAGTCCTCCAGTCCTGCTGTCACCAACTCGGCATTGCTCTTGGTGGCTAGCTTGGCTCGGACGGCGCCGGATGTTGTGCTGCAGAGCGTCATGCCCATCTTCACCTTCATGGGCAGTTCGGTGCTCAAGCAGGGTGACGATTATTCGGCCCATGTCGTCAATCAGACCATCAAGGAGGTCATTCCGCCCCTCATTGAGACATTCCGCAAGAGGGGCCGGAATGTGGTGTCCAGCACGAAGGACCTCCTCGCCAGCTTTGTCACGGCTTACGAGCATGTTCCTTCGCACCGGAAGCATGATGTCTTCCTCTCTTTGGTCCAGAATCTTGGGCCGGAAGACTTCCTGTTTGCGGTTCTTGCCATGTTCGTCGACCGGTACGCCGCAACCGACAACATGATCGCGTTCACTATGCAAATGATCAGTTCATTCTCGGTGGAGATCCAGCTCCAGACCCTCATCAAGCTTGTGGACTTAATTGGAGATATCTTCAAGCCAAAGCCCACCTTGTCTGCTGTTCTGCTTGGTGGAGATGGGGCCGGCGAACCAGATAGTGTGAAGCTGGCGACCAAGCAGCTGAACCTGCTCCCACATCTCTTGGCGAACCGTCGTCTGAAGCGGGAGATCACGCAGTTGGCAGAGAGGGACGACATGGAGACGTTCAAGATTCGCGAGCTGTATGCTGCCCTTCTTGAGGGTATCCTGTCCCTGGCCTCGACGGTCAAGGGGAAGAAGGTCCTGTACAACCGTTGTGGGGACGCGCTGTCCAACCTCCTCAACCTGCTTTCGATCGCCGAGTTCATCAAGAGCGTCGAGGCGCTTCTGGACCGCCCCAACATTGGCCTGCGGCAGAAGGTGCTACGCGCGCTCGAGTTGCGCGTGGACAGCGAGGGCACTGGCGATGCCAAGTCGCGCGAGGCACTGCTTGCCTTCCTGCCGCAGCTCACCGCCGTCATCCGCGAGTCGGACGACATGAACTACAAGCACACAGCCGTAACATGCGTCGACAAGATTTCAGAGAAGTACGGAAAGAAGGATCTCGACGCCGTGGCTGCTGCCGCCGCCACCATTGCTGGAGACTACTGCCTCGGACAGTCATCACCAACCCTTCGGGTCATGGCTCTGCTCTGCTTGGCATCACTCGTGGATGTCTTGCAGGATGGCATTGTTCCGGTGCTTCCTATCGCTATCCCCAAGGCGCTGGGTTATTTGGAGGAGAGCTTGGCCGGCGAGGAGGCCGACACGGAGATGCATAATGCCGCCTTCGCCTTCATGGCGGCCTTGGCCCAGCACATTCCGTACATGATTACGGGCTCCTACCTCGATCGGTTGCTCACGCTGTCGAATGCCTCAGCGGCAGCGGAGTTGGATGACGAGTCTGTCAGCAATCGCAAGCACTGTCTCCAGTTCCTGGCCAAACTGGCTGAGCCGAAGGTTCTGTACAATGCCCTCAACCAGAACTGGGCGTCCGCCGCGAACCATGGCACATCGGTAAGTTTTGTTGGTTAACTTTTTCTTTTGAATTGGAAGTCAAGTGTTAACACCATGGCAGGCCGTTCGTGAGCTTTTGGACATCCTCGGCATGGCACTCGACAAGCACTCCAAGTCTGTTGTGTCAAAGAACGTGTCGTCGCTTTCGGCTGTGTTCCTCAATGCTATGGATCTGAGGAGGATGGTCGCTACTGGCCAAATCAATACGACTATCAGCCAAGCGGATCTGGACGAACTGGAGACCAAGACCAACGAGGACGCCCTCAAGATGATCTACAAGCTGAACGATGCTACGTTCCGACCAGTCTTCTCCAAGCTGGTGGAATGGGCCAGCACCAGCCTGCCAAAGAGCGACACTACTGGTCGTACGCTGCGCCTATATGCCGTTTACGGCTTCCTCGACGCCTTCTTCGGCAACCTCAAGTCCATCGTTACCAGCTACGCCTCGTACATCATCGAGAGCGCCACCAAGGTGCTCTCATCTGCCGACTTTTCGGCCGACCCCAATCAAAAGGCGCTCTGGAAGCGCGTCCTGCGCGCCCTCGCCAAGTGCTTCGAGCATGACCAGGATAGCTTTTGGCAGGCCCCAGCGCATTTCAGTGCCGTGGCGCCGGTGCTGGTAGCCCAATTCCTGCGGGCGGGCAGTCCCGGCATCGAGGCGACCGAGGAGCTGGTGCCTGCGGTGGTGGAGCTTGCAGCAGCGGCGGATTCGCAGGAGCATCACAAGGAACTTAACAGCGCGCTGCTCAAGCATCTGCGCAACGGCCAGGCTGCGATCCGCTTGGCGGTGATCAAATGCCAGCAGGCGTTGGCCAGCAGGCTGGGTGAGGAGTGGCTCCAGGCTCTGCCCGAGATGCTGCCGTACATTAGTGAGCTGCAGGATGATGACGACGAAGTGGTGGAGAGGGAGAACAGGAGATGGATTGTTGGGATCGAGGAGAAGTTGGGAGAGAGCTTGGACTCGATGTTGCAGTGAGATGTTGGTGCATGTGCAGAGTAGAATACAAGTACATATGGATTCTCGGTGTTTGGTTTGGACATAGGGAACTCTGTCATAATCAAGAACCTCATCAACCAGCAAGTTGCGTCATGGCTTTATTCTTGACTGTGGTCTAAGAGGACGAATAGCCCTGGCCTTGAAGGCCTGGTGACCGGCCTGAGTCGTCCATGCAACGTTCAAAACTCAAAAGCCAAAGTATGAATTATATCCATCTAAAAGAACCAGTGTTCCCCTAGGGTTGCCTATGGCTCTAAGAGCGACTGCAGAGTGACGTGACATGTACTCTCATATGCATTTGAGAGTCGGCTCTGGAGAACTGGAGGGGAAGCCCCTGAGGGCTGCATCGCCGGGTATCCCCACCCGTCAGGAACGGAGTCCTCAGTGGATGGCAAGTTAACCTCCGTCATGTCCTGAAAGTGCAGTGAGGCCGAAGCCAATGCACCGTTCTCACAGAGTAGAATATAATTGACATTTATGCAGATTTTTTGTTGTCGTCGACCGAAGCATGTGCTGGGCTTGGAAAGCTGCTTAGTCTGCTTAGCGCCCGAGGTGACGGGATAAGGGGGAACCTGGGCGCAGCACGTGGTTGGCCTGGCAAAGGGAGTTGTTCCCTAACAAATTCCTCCCCACACGATCGATCTCGAGGCTCGGCACGTTGCTGGGTCCCAGGTGCTACGCTAGCCGAGGCTCAACGACGGAACGGAGCAAATTGCGGCTTTCCCGGACTCCGGTCACCTGCACATGTCGTCGAGTCGTGCCATTGTTGTTGACTCGGACAGCAGACACGCGGAGTTCATCCAGTGTTAATTGAATTTCATCGACGGCCTGCTGTCATTCACGCTGTCTCGCTGTCTCGGGGGAACCTTCAAAACAACATCATGACCAAACTCTTCTGACGCGCCCACGACGATTCTTCCTTTTCATTCGTCCATCCCCCCCAGCCTCTCCGAGCAACAGCAAGACACCAAAACAGACACCGCCCACCTCTCCCGGCTCCCAGATCTGTCGCTGGCCCGACGACGATAGGTCGGCCGTCTGCATCCCACCCACATCACGGCCCACGAAAACAAACAAACGACAATAAAAACAATGTCATCAACAAACCGCACCCTCTACACCGCCGCCGACACCCTCGCCCAGTCGCGCGGCATCGCAGGACCCATGGCGTCCCTGTCGGGGGGCCGCAACCCTGCATCCGCGCACATTTCCAAGACCTACCGGCAGGCGTCGACGCTGTTCCTCACGCGCCGTCTACCCGAAGCCCTTTCGACCGTCTTGCCGCTGGTGACCCCGCCGCCGCCGCCGGCCGAGGGTACCAGCGAACCGCCTGAGCCGGCGCCGGTTGTCCGCGCGTCGAGGTCATCGAGGATCAAGGTCTGGAGCCTGTACCTGACGGTGCTGAACGCCATTGTCGAGCTGGGGTCCGACGAGGGCAAGGATGCGTTTGGCGCCCAGGAGTGGAAGGCGATTTGCCATAAGGTCAGGGAAGGAGAGGTTTGGGAGGAGGTGGTGAGGAATGGATATCACGGGGTTGAGGGGGATGTGGATGCCGAGGTGGTGATTAACTTGTATGTGTTCCGTCTGCTATCTCTTCCATTGAAACAAAACCCAAAACAAAACACTAACCCCCCATCGCAGAGCCACCCTCCTCCTCGCCCACGCCAAAACGCAAACCCTCAACCAAAAACGCCTCGAGAACTACCTCGCTGCTTCGCGCACCCCCAACCTCGACTCAATCCCGCAGGACCGCTTCTCCGAGTCGCCGCGCCGCTACCGCTCGCCCGCCCGCCGCAGCACCACCAGCGGCGCCGACACCCCGCGCGACCTCAACGCCCGCGTCAAGCTCCTCGAGCTCTACACATTGCACGTCCTCCCGCGCAACGGCGAGTGGGAGTACGCGCGCGAGTTCATCTCTGTCAGCCCCGTGCTGGACGACGAGCGGCGCGACGCGTTTCTGCAGGCGCTGGACACGCTGCGCGAGGAGCAGGAAGCAGCGGAGCGCAAGGAGGAGGAGGAGCGCCGCCGCCGGGAAGAGGCGATTCGGCGGGACATTGAGGAAGCGCGGCGGTTGCGGGCCGAGAACGAGGCGCGGGAGAAGCGGAGGTTGGAGGAGGAACGGGCGAAGCGCGAAGCTGCCGCCGCCGCTGCGAAGGCGACCAGCACGGAGGACTTTGGCGTCGAGAATCCGCCGGCTCCGCCACCTGCTAGGAGAGGGACGCCCTCGGCGAGGAGCACGTCAAGGGGGTCGGCAAGGTCGTCGTCGAAAGCTTCGGGACCGGTGGCGAGGAGAAGTGGTGGCTCCGGGTCGGGAGTCGCCACCCCGACCATCATGTCCCGGGCCATGATTGTGCTGCGGAACCTTCGGGTGCTCGTGGACGAGGTGGCCTCGGCGTTCCGCATGAACCCGTACGTCGTGATGCGCATGCTGGCGTTCGTCATGGGCCTCCTGCTGCTGCTCAGCCGGAAGAAGGTGCGCGAGCGCGTGGCGAAGGTGATTGGCGTCGCGTGGGCCAAGGTCAAGGCCACGGCGGGTATGGGGACGAAGGTTAGCTATATTTGAGAATGCCACTACCATATATATGGTGGATGGATACGGTACCTAAGGCTGAAGATGGATAGGGGGTATAATTGTTTCCTTTGTCTCAAGACGGTGGTATTAGGGAGGGTTGGTTTGTACTGTTTTTCTTTTCCTTTGTAGAACAACATGACGATGTAATAGTACTATCAGTATGATTCGCGATGGTATCAGGCATTGAGCAATGTGTGGGTGATGCCGCAGTCGAGTTCCAACCGAACGATTTCAAACACTATCCCCCAGTTTTACCCTGAACTCCGCAACGCCACTGACCCATGTTCATCGAGAGGGTCAAGCTCAACAAACAGCCATGATGCTATTATATCCTTCCAACTAAGAAACCACCCAGCTAACCGCCCAGACCCGGGCCACCCAGTCACTAAAATGTTGTCCGATTTGTTTTTTTCTGGTAAAATAACTGTTGCGCGAGAAAGAACATCTGTCAGCAACCGGTCCACATCCATCTTCGTCGGGACAGGGAAGAAAACTTACATCCGTCCTCGAGCTGCCCAGGTTGATAATCTTGGGACAGCCGTCGCGATCCTTCTCGAGGCGGGTGCACTCGAAGCAGTAAAAGGCGTCCGAGATGCCCTCGCCGCCGCACACGACGCACTTGTTTTGGTAGTTGCCGAAGCTGCACTCGTCGCAGATGCGCACCAGCGTCGTCGGGCGCACGTACGAGTCGCACACGGGACACTTGCCGTCGCACTTGTCGCAGAGGCGGCCGATGGCAATGCCGGCTTGTTTGCGGCACATGACGAGATCGCTGGGAGAGGGAGAGATTGTTAGTCGATGTTATTTGTGTTTGTCAGAGTGGGGGGGTTGGGGAGGGACGTACGGATGATGGCGAGACATGGTGGTTGGGGATGTTTATTTGCCCGTAGAGGCAGGTTGGTTAGATGGGCGAAGCGCTGGTTTAGAAACGGAGAGTGTTGGTTGTGGTCTGGCAGAGTGTACGTAGTATGCGTTTGAGTTGAGGTTTGGAGCGTTGTCGCGGTCAAGATGCAGAAGACGCGACGGCAAGAAATTCATGGGCCGCAGACGTCACTGCAGCTTGGTCATCAGCCTCGGCGCCCTTTTCTGGCAGTTTCGGTGAAGAGGTGTCTAAGGGTTAGGGTTCACTATGGCCGGCATACCTGTCAAAGCAAGCGCTTCTGAATTTCTGGAGCTTCCGTTTTCCAATGTCACACAGCACGAATGCCAGGTGACATCCATAAATTGTTCATGCTTTCCCCTCCACTTATGTTCGCCAGCTGTTCCCCATCAGCTTGGAAAATGAGCAAGACGATATCTAAATAGCCAATCCATCGATTTTTCGTTCCGAAACCCCGGGATCCATCTCTCCCGATCCGACTTCGTTCTGCGTCACCGGCCTGTCGTCATCCATCTGCAACCTTCCCTGAAGACCACAGTTCGGACTTGAAGTCGTACCTCGACTGTATCCATCCTGCAAAGGACAGAGAGCATCTCCCCAGGCCATCACCATGGCCGACGTAGAGGGACCCATCGCGCCCAAGCGCAAAGCTACTCCGGATCCATCCCCCGACGAAGTTGCTGGCAAACGCGCCAGGCGTGAACATGCCGATGACGTCTCATCCTCGTCCGCAGCCAATGGCGCTCGCAATGGAATAGACGGGCCTGACGATGACCCCGTGCCCGTCAAGGAGCACGATAGACAGCCTTCGGACTTGTCGCCTACACGAACCCGCCAGAATGACGAGCCGCCGCGCCGGCCCTCGTGGGATCAACGACGCCCGTCGGCCGGCAACGGACCTCCGATTCGGCGCCAAGTCACCCTGGAGGAGAAGAAGCGAGGACAACGCTTGTTTGGGAGCTTGGTCAGCACTCTCAGCAGATCGGCATCGGGGCCCGGACAAAGGAGGGCCGAGGTAGAGCGCCGCCAGCAGGAACGCGCGCAGGCGAGGAGGGCCGAAGATGAAAAGCGCAGGGCCGAGCGTGTGGAGGATATAAAGAGGACACGCGAGATCGAGCAGATCAATATCGATGAGCGCGCGGTATGTCAATTTGGATTTCTTGCGCATTATCTCAGAACCGTGGCTAACATAGCCTTTGCGCAGATGCATACACGGCACCGGACGATCCTGTCAAGGGCGAAAAGTCTGGTGACAAGAGCCGAGCCTAAGATTGTGAGTATCCTACTTCCTTCACACTCCTTGACGGCTCCTTAAGCTGACCATTGCCCCAGTACTACATTCCTTATCGGCTCACCCGAGAACAAGAAGACATCATCAACGACCAGATCCGCGAAGCCGAGGAGACCATCGACAGAGAAAGGCGTGAGTTCAAACTGCGCAAGGAGCAGCGGCTCAAAGAACTGGGCGTCGAGCCCCCCGTGCGGTCACCCTCACCACCCCCGCGAAGGGAACAGAAGAAACAGCAGCAGCAGCAGCAGCAGCAACCAGATGAAGCAGCTGAAAATATCGAGGAAACAAAGCCGCCCTCAACGGGCCAAGCCACGGTTGGTGAGCCCAAATCTGCACCGCAAGATACTAACCCGACGGACACCGTGGTCACGGCGCCGACGAAGGATCCCGCCCCAACGACGACGACAACGACAGCTGCGACAACCGCGACACAGCTTCCTGCTCATGATACCAAGGAACATGACGGAGACGAAATGGTCCAAGACGAGGAGGATGTCGTGATCTACTAACTTTACGTCATTTCCCCCCTCTGTTCTTAGCCATGTCCGCCCGTCTGGTTTGTGTAAATGTTTTGTGTGTTTCAAACGACGGATTTTTGTAAGATGCTGCGCTTTTGAAGCACCATTCAGTCCTTGCGCTGGGGAAGACTCTCAGATCCTAGGTAGGTAAGCTACCAGGGGTCGAGATTTATGTCCAGCGCAAGGCGCTACACGGAGGCAGAGGAGGAGGGAGTTGACACACGGCCAAGATCCAGCATGCCGTGTGTACCTGAGATACGTTGAGCGAGCTAGCTATATTCATGGACCGCTCTACTAGAGATACCACCGCCGAAGAGGTTTCCTGGGTAGACATACCTGAATCACCCATCCATACATTCAATACTGGCTACGTTCTGTATCGTCCATAAATGCCTACTCAAACAGAGTGTGGGCGAATGATTCAAAGTGCGCCATGGAATGCCTCAGTCGCGAAAGATTTCAACAAACCCGTCATGATGACCAGGACACTCCACTCCAAGATTCCGGGCAGATCGAAGCGGCGGCGGGGTAACAGCCCACCTGCGGCCGGCCCGCCAAGACGGACGATCAGCAGCACGCAGGGTACCGTTTCGCGCGGGCCTCGGATGTCTGCTCGTCGGTAGTTGGTGGACTTGGTGGGCAAGGAGCCGATCGATGTGTCGCAGGTGTTCCTTCGGATTGCGGACTGTCCCAACAAGCCCCTGCTCCGTCCACTCGGTATGTACCTATCTCTACCACAGCACCGTATTAGTAAACATCTCCGGTCCACAGAAACCGGAGGTCCTGGAACGCACGGATATGTTTTGAGTCCTCCGGAGCATGTCCCGCAATGCCCGAGGTTGCTTCAAAGTAGTACGCGGTTGCCGGGTATAAGTGGAGCGGGGATCCCCCTCGAGCATGACGCATGCCCTGACGTACTAAGTAGATGCTGTTCCCGGTTACTTGCTTCTGTCTTCATGTTGATGTGATTAACGAGAACTGTTTATTATTTTGGACGGCAATTGTCGAAATATTTCAATACGCTGTGGAGTGAGTGAGTGAGTCGAAGATAACTCCATCTATATACGGTACTTAGGTCAAGGCATGTGAATGACTAGATTGAAACCATCTCCCGTACTCCATATCTCCAGATCCCATGCTCACTCACCTCTCCAGCACTCCTCACCAACATATCAGCCATGTCCGACAACAACAACAACAAAACCACCACGGGCAACCCCCCTCCCCCCAAAATCGACAAACTCCTCCCCAACGACCCTCGCGTCCAGCACGCCTTCTACACTATCCCTTCCTCCCGGCACAACGTCACCTACCATTACCTCCTCGCTTCTCCCTCCGATAACCCCCCGCGCGGCACGGTCCTCCTCATCCACGGCTTCCCCGACCTCTCCTTCAGCTGGCGCTACCAGGTCCCGCACCTGCTCTCGCTCGGCCTGCGGGTGATCGTCCCGGACATGCCGGGCTACGGGCGCAGCTCGGCGCCCGAGAAGCTGGAAGCGTATTCGATGCGGACAGTGTGCGAGGATCTGGTGCAGCTTGTGCGGCACGTGCAGGGCAAGAAGGACGGAGAGGACGTGGAGAAGGTGGTTATCGGCGGGCACGATTGGGGAGGCATGGTGGTGTGGAGGATGGTGCTCTGGTTTCCCGAGGTGGTTAGCGGGGTGTTTAGCGTTTGTACGGGGTTTTATCCGCCCCGCGAGGAGTATTTCGCTCCGGAGCAGGTGGTGAAGCGATTGCCGAATTTTGGGTATCAAGTGCAGTTTGCGGGCAACGAGGTGGAGGGGAAAGTAACAAGTCGGGAAGCGGTGGGCGGGTTTTTGCGGGGCATGTTTGGCGGGAGGAGGAAGGATGATGGGAAGGTGGTGTTTAAGCCGACGGATGGCGTGTTGTTGGACAGGTTGTTGGAGGATCCGAACAAGGTCGGGCCGAGCCCGTTGTTGGACGAGGCGGAGATGGAGTTTTATGCCGACGAGTACATGCGGAATGGGTTGCGGGGTCCGTTGTGCTGGTATAAGACAGGGAGGATTAATTTTGAGGAGGAGTTGGAGCTGCTGAAAAGGGGCAAGACGAGGGTGACGATGCCGGCGCTGTACATTGGCGCCACGAGGGATGTGGTGCTGCCGCCGTGGATGATGGCGAATATGGGCAAGTATTTCGACGACCTCACCACACGCGAGGTGGACGCCACTCACTGGGCGCTTTGGGAGGCGGCCGAGGATGTCAACAAGCATCTCACGGAGTTTGTCGAGAAGGTGCTTGGGCCGCCGCGGTTGAAGGCTTCAATCTGATGGGAGACACTGAAGAAATCGGGTTGGCTGTCTGTTTCTTGGACATTGCTGGTGGTGGGTAGGAAAATATCATGAATGAGTTGATTTGCGAGCGAGTCTGTATATGAACTTTATCCATCCGCCCATGTTGTCTCGTTGATGCCCCGCTTTCCACATCACTTGTTCTTTTGTTTCAGCTCTGATGATTACACTCAGCTCTCCCCCTAAGCCATCCGGACGCCGTGGTCAGCCGCTGCTGGCCAAGGATTGTTCTTTTTCTCGGACAGTCTTTGGCCTCGTAGGTATCTGCTGGCTCCCACATCCCGACCCCATGAACTCCAAAACTTAGCACAGAGATGAAACCATATTTGTCGATATCATGGACACCAACCTTTCAGTCTCTAAGAACTGCCCGGGCGAATTTTTGCGAAAGACACGAATGGGTTGTCAAACGAGGCGGGCTGGCGCCCCGGAACGGCTCCCGTCCATCAAGACCGTTACTGGGCATCTGAGTTTCCTGCTTCATGAGAGAGACCACGGCTCTCTTTCTACTGTTCCATCAAGCAAGCAGAGGCTATCTATGCCTTCACTTGAGCGTCCGCTTCTGGCCATCCACGGTCGGGACGGCCGATTTCTTCTTGTTTGACTTGCCACAGATGTGGCACACTATGTAAAGTCGCGTTAGCCATCGTGGTACGCAAAAATGGAACATGACAGATACTCACCATCCTCGCGGTAGGCACACTGGTTGCAGTAGGAGTGCCCCTGGGCTATCTTGGTCTTGCAGCGGATGCAGGAGCTTGAGTACTGTGCATAGGGATTCTTGGCTGCCTTGGACAGCAGTTTACTCTGGGATGGGAGTTAGAGTCTAGCTCGTTGCTGTGTCGTGAGATATTAATTGACCATACCTTTGAAATGCCCGTCTGGCCAAGGGTGGCTGACTTCTTCTCGCCGGATGCTGACGAGGAGGCGGGCGAGCCATAGTACATCTCGCTCTTCTTCTTGACGCCGGGCGTCGCGAGGACCGTCTTGTTGAGCTTCTGGCACTTTCCGCAGACCATGGTTGATGATATGCAAGGGTGTTGAGTCGGGATTCCTGGTTGTTGATGGTTGTTTTGGTGGATGATCTGGTGTCAGCAATACGAATGATGAATGGGGTTTGATGTGATGTGAGATGTTGGAAGTGACATTAACACAACTGGCCTCCAGAGCATTGAACGGCTGGTCGCCTTGCATTTGCCTTCCGCCGGCTGCGGCTTGGCTGACAGCTGCTCTCGTCTGTTGACAGGCCCGGGAAATCTGAAACAGAACGTTGATTGGCCAAGTCTTCCCTCAAATGCCATGGAACCAACAGCGAAGCTTCCCAAACTTCGACCAGCCTGACTTCAGCGGGGCCCAGGCCCCTAAGTTTAGCAGCTGGATCTGGAGGATGCAAGTCCCTTTTCCTTTCAGTGTTGCATTCTTGGGCAGCACAGCCCTGTGTCTTCGTCAACACAAACCGTTGAGTTCCAAGGTTCTATGTTGGAGTTGGGAGCCAGAGGCACAAACTGACTCGATTCTTACCTTAGTTATATCTCCATAACAAATCTTCAGCCTCACAACAATTCTCATGTCGTTTTGCATCCCCTTTCATTACGCTGCCTTTTGAATGTGCATTACCTTTTTGGGACGAAAGCCCCCCTGCAGCGGAGACGCAACGCGGCTGACGAAGCCAAGCAACAACTCCTTTGGTGCCCAGGGTCACTCCAACAAATCGCAACACTCCTTTGCCTGTGGAAAAGAGGCTGTGCTTTGAACCCGACCCGTACCACTTCCACCTCCGTATTCGACACGACGACTACGCATCCCGCCCCTCAGCATCCTCGGCTGGCCAAGGTTCTGTTCTCGAAACAAAAAAGCGAGATAGCCTCGTTTCGACGGCGATCCGGCATCCCGAGAGACACGCGACGACGCTGTCCGACGCCCGATGCCCGCCCGCCCTAGGTAAATCAATGCTCCCGAGCCATCCCACCTCTTCCTGAGCCCACATCGGCGCCTGCGCGCGGCATCGCCACTCCCGGAATGGCCGGCCGCCCGCCTCCGGGAGGCTCCTCGTCCTCCCGGAACAACAACACGGATCTCCTTCTCGATCTCGACAATGAACAGCCCATCTACAGCACCGGCCAGCGCTCCCACCTGACCGACGATGACCTCCTCACCTCGTACGCTTACGACCAGGACGGCACCGCCCCGTCCCGCCCTTCCGTATCATATGACGACTTTGTTGGCTCCGGCCAATCCTCCAATCCTTACGGAAGGCCCGCGCCGGCAGGCGCCTCAACATTACGGGCGCCCACGAGCCCTTACGGCCCAGCGACTGGCGTGTCTAGGCAGTACAGCCAGACATCGGATTTGGGCAACTACCAACGATATGCCGACGACTTTGACGACTACCCGGACGACAGCGGGTATTACCAACATGGAGGGACAGGAACAGGAGCTGGCCCGTCTTCCGGCGCCCAGGCGGCCAGGAAACGTAACAGCGTCCTCAGCCTGGGCGGCGGCTTTCTCGGGAGGATGAAGCACAGGCTAGGAATGGGCCAGGGATACTCCGAGATGGACCTCCCCCTTACGGACCCGCGACCCGGCCGAACAGACAGCGGAGAGATCCCCCCGCCGCAGAAGGAGAAGAAGTTCGACATGGGCAATTGGAAGTTCGGCTTCGGACGATCTAAACCTGACCCCTCGACCCTCGGACCCCGCATCATCTACCTCAACAACCCCCCCGCCAACGCCGCCAACAAGTACGTCGACAACCATGTGTCGACCGCCAAGTATAACATCGCAACCTTCCTTCCCAAGTTCCTGTTCGAGCAGTTCTCCAAGTTCGCCAACATTTTCTTCTTGTTTACCGCCGCCCTCCAACAGATCCCAGGGCTATCGCCCACAAACCAGTACACCACCATCGGTCCCCTGATAGTCGTGCTCATGGTGTCAGCCGGCAAAGAATTGGTGGAGGATTATCGCCGGAAGCAAGCTGACAAGTCGCTCAACATGTCCAAGGCGCGTGTTTTGCGCGGTTCTACCTTTGAGGAGACCAAGTGGATCAACGTCGCGGTGGGAGATATTGTCCGTGTCGAATCTGAAGAACCATTCCCGGCAGACTTGATTCTACTGGCCAGTTCCGAGCCCGAAGGTCTGTGCTACATCGAGACGGCCAACCTGGACGGCGAGACGAACCTCAAGATCAAACAAGCACTTCCCGAGACGTCTTCCATGGTCAGCTCCGTTGAGCTGAGTCGCCTTGGTGGCCGCCTCCGTTCCGAGCAGCCCAACAGCAGCTTGTACACGTACGAAGGCACTCTGACCTTGCAGTCCGGCGGTGGCGAGAAGGAGCTACCCCTGAACCCTGAGCAGCTTCTGCTGCGCGGTGCCACCCTCCGCAACACCCCCTGGATCCACGGCGTCGTCGTCTTCACCGGCCACGAGACAAAGCTGATGCGCAATGCAACCGCCGCCCCCATCAAGCGGACCAAGGTCGAGCGCCAGCTGAACAAGCTGGTCTTGATGCTGGTCGCCGTGCTGCTTGTGCTCAGCGTCATCTCGACCGCCGGCGATCTGATCATGCGCGGCGTCCATGGCAAGTCCTTGTCCTACCTCGACCTTGAGCTGCTCACCGGGGCCGGCGCCGTCGCCCGCATCTTCATCAAGGACATGGTCACGTATTGGGTGCTTTTCTCTGCTCTCGTTCCCATCTCGCTCTTCGTCACTCTTGAAATCGTCAAGTACTGGCACGGCATCCTGATCAATGACGACATGGATATCTACTACGACGTCACGGACACCCCTGCCAACTGCCGCACGTCGAGCTTGGTGGAGGAGCTGGGCATGGTCGAGTATGTCTTCTCGGACAAGACGGGCACGCTCACTTGCAACCAGATGGAATTTAAGGCTTGCTCCATTGCCGGCGTCATGTACGCCGAGACCGTTCCTGAAGATCGCGTCCCGACCATTGAAGACGGCGTCGAAGTGGGCATCCACGAGTTCAAAACACTCACGCAGCGCCTCAAGGACCACCCGACTTCCCAAGCCATCGAGCACTTCCTCACCCTCCTCTCCACCTGCCACACCGTCATCCCGGAGACGGACGACGCCGGGAACATCAAGTACCAAGCCGCCTCCCCTGACGAGGGCGCCTTGGTGGAGGGCGCGCTGAAATTAGGCTACAAGTTCGCCGCGCGCAAGCCCCGTCTCGTCTACATCGAAGTCAATGGCAAGCAGCTTGAGTTCGAGCTCCTGGCTGTCTGCGAGTTCAACTCGACCCGCAAGCGCATGTCGACCATCTACCGCTGCCCTGACGGAAAGATTCGCATCTACTGCAAGGGTGCCGACACGGTTATCCTGGAGCGCCTGAACGACGACAATCCCCACGTCGAAACCACCCTTCGCCATCTGGAGGAGTACGCCTCGGAAGGCTTGCGGACGCTCTGCCTAGCCATGCGCGAAATTCCCGAGCACGAATTCCAGGAGTGGTACAAGGTTTATGATAAGGCCCAGACCACCATCGGCGGCACTCGTGCCCAGGAGCTGGACAAGGCGGCAGAGCTTATCGAGAAGGAATTTTACCTTCTCGGAGCCACCGCCATCGAGGACCGCCTGCAGGACGGCGTCCCTGAGACCATCCACACGCTGCAGGAGGCCGGCATCAAGGTCTGGGTCCTGACGGGTGACCGGCAGGAGACGGCTATCAACATCGGCATGAGCTGCAAGCTCCTGAGCGAGGACATGATGTTGCTCATCGTCAACGAAGAGAGCGCTGACGCGACGAGGGACAACCTCCAGAAGAAGCTCGACGCCATCCGGAACCAGGGCGACGTCACCATCGAGATGAGCACCCTGGCGCTCATCATCGACGGAAAATCGCTCACGTACGCCCTGGAGAAGGACATGGAGAAGCTCTTCCTCGACCTCGCCGTCTTGTGCAAGGCCGTCATCTGCTGCCGCGTCTCGCCGCTGCAGAAGGCTATGGTTGTCAAGCTGGTCAAGAAGTACCAGAAGGAGTCAATCCTGCTCGCCATTGGTGACGGTGCCAACGATGTGTCCATGATTCAGGCTGCTCATATCGGTATCGGCATCAGCGGTGTTGAAGGTCTCCAGGCCGCTCGCAGCGCCGATGTTTCCATTGCGCAGTTCCGCTACCTCCGCAAGCTCCTGCTTGTCCACGGTGCTTGGAGTTATCATCGCGTTGCCAAGACCATATTGTTCTCGTTCTACAAGAACATCACTCTCTATCTCACGCAATTCTGGGTATGTATCGCATCCGTTGGATAAGTCTCTCTGGGTCACATTGACTAATTCTTTTCCCACTAGTACACGTTCGAAAACGTCTTCTCGGGTGAAGTCATCTACGAGTCATGGACGCTGTCCTTCTACAATGTCTTCTACACTGTGCTCCCTCCTCTCGTCCTCGGTATCCTGGACCAATTTGTTTCGGCCCGCCTGCTCGACCGGTACCCGCAGCTCTACTCGCTCGGCCAAACTAACCGCTTCTTCCGTATGCACGTCTTCACCTCGTGGATCCTCAACGCTGTCTACCACTCTCTCGTTCTCTACATCGGCGGTTCTCTCTTCTTTGTCAACGACGGCCCCCAGTCCGACGGCATCCCCGCCGGAAAATGGGTTTGGGGTGCCGCCATGTACGGCGCCGTGCTCCTGACGGTGCTGGGCAAGGCGTCGCTGGTGACGAACAACTGGACCAAGTACCACGTCCTGGCGATTCCCGGGAGCATGGTCATCTGGCTCGTGTTTGTGGCCGTCTACGGTACCGTCGCGCCCAAGCTGAACATTTCGATGGAGTACTTTGGCGTAATCCCGCGGCTGTTTTCGGATCCGATGTTCTGGCTCCAGATGCCCACCCTCGCCATTTTTTGCCTGTTGAGGGATTTTGTCTGGAAGTTTAGCAAGCGCCTGTGGCGCCCCGAGGCGTACCACCACGTTCAGGAGATTCAAAAGTATAATATCCAGGACTATCGGCCGAGGTATGCAGCTTTTTCACTCTGTCTCTTTTCCCCCCCCTTGAGAGCCGATGCTAACCGCTGAATCAAAACAAACAGAATGGAACAATTCCAGAAAGCCATTCGCAAAGTCCGTCAGGTCCAGCGCATGCGCAAGCAGCGCGGCTATGCCTTCTCCCAGGCCGACGAGTCGCAGACGAGGGTCTTGCAGGCCTACGACACGACGCAACATCGTGGGAGGTATGGAGAGATGGCGAGTTCGCGGCCGCATTAACGAGTGGATGGGCTAGATGTTTGAGGGGTTGTTTGAGGTTCAAGTGTTATGCTTTATGTATTTACCTTTTATTTTTTGTTGTCTGATAGGCAGAGAGATAGAGTTATGAATCTAGCTTCTTGAGCGGGCGGAGGTGGCTCAGGGGTTGTGAGGTATGACGAATTGATGGTGGTGTTTCAGGGGTTTCAGTGGCTGCGCTACCTGTTCTCATGCCTTCTTTCACCTCCTCCCACTCCTCGTTTCTGCTCTTCTCTCTCGCCTTGGCAGGATGTTGGGATGCTTTGGCTTTAAGGGGTGTTTGGTTTTTTTTTTTTTTTAATGATGATTCATAACGGGAAACAAATGTTAAGGAAGGGGATGGTGGAAAAGATGGAGTGGTAAATCAAGAAAGGGGTGTTTGTTGCGACGTGGGAGCAAACAGAGAAGCGGTTAAAAAGTAAAGAGAGTTCCTATGAGCTTGAAGAAAAATATGGTTGGAATAGGTGTGTTTGTGGTATCTGGTGTGATATGGCTCAAGGTGTGTTGTCCTGGGAAGTTGTCTTTTGCAGCCCATTGATAGCCGACAGAAGCCTATCTACTTTCCCTCAACCCAAATTGGTCGATTGGACAATTGGACGGAGTAAGCTCCGTTAAGAGAGCTGTTTTGTCGTCAAGACGGTCTAGACTTGCCCGTGGGTAGAGTCAGATAAGTAAGTACTAGACAGCACACCGGTGTGGCTGCAATGTCAAGCAAGCAAAACATGGAAGCGAGGCGAGATGGTGGTGGGTGAGTACGACTTGACCACACCATCGCGGTGGTGAATTGGAACCAAGGTCGAGGGGGAAGTAGTAGTAGAGTGGTTCCCCCACCTGTCATGCTTGCGTGGGGGTCTGGAATGAGGGTGAGTAGGTGCATACGTAGGTAGGTAAGGTAGGTAGGTTGTTCGTCACTCCGCATCTTGCTTGTTCCTGTGAAGTAGCTAGGTACCTTAGTTTTGGTGTAATCTTCGTCTGTGGTGGAGTTGTCATTGCTGGCTTCAACACCTCTGTGTTTCACTTTATGGGTGTGGTGATCTGACTTTCATGTCCATAGACTACGATTTTCTCCAAAAACGACTTTTTTTGCAACTATGTACACTTGGTCAATTGTGAAAAGATCCGGATCTCTCAATTCATGGCTCACCGCAACGGTAACTCTCTCTTGTCCAACCTGAGGTAAAATCCGTGTACCCGTTTTGCATAACATTGATGCTACACATGGTTGGTTGACTTTTTGTTTAACGTTGTGTTTCTATATTTATACTCAAAATCCTGGAAGGGTTGTATCCATTGTTGGTCACTCCGACAGAGAGCCGAGAGTTTCAACCCTGCGTAGCAAGAGTCCATGTAAATTGTTTGGTTTGAGTCTTGTTGCTTGGTTGAGGTGTTCAGCCCTCCGTTAGGGTTAGCTTTGCTGGAACAGTAAATGTCAAATGGATTGATCCCTGAGAAGCTCTGAACGTAGGTCTCTTCTCATCACCAAGGGGGGCTCGCGTGACACTTCAGCCGAAGCATTTCTTGAATTGTTGCCATCCGTTGCCAATGTTCTCCAAAGGCAATACCTATCCTGTCTAGAAGACCACTACCGTCTCTTCTCAGCACCAATTCCCCTCTACCACCTCAATACAGGTCACGCGGAGTCCATAATACTACTCGTACGCATCTTCCATCCCAGCACCCTGTCCCAGCAGTCCACCTCACCAACACCCTCCCTGTCTTGACTTTCCACCTCTTCCCCCTTTACCCGCAGCAATAGCGGAAGTATACGCACCTAACGCTTACTCATACACGTGTCAGTCCCCGCCAGGGACCAAGGCCATCATCGACTTAGGTAATTGACCCAGTCTTACCTACCCCAGGGGTTCTTCGACCCTCCCCAACCAGCAGCCGTCCCGAGTCGTTCGCGCCGTCAGGAACGCGGATATCCCAGCTACCTTTACCTACTTTGGTATCTACTACTAGGTATCCCAGATGAACCTGCGACACGCTGCCAAGGCGCGGGACAAGGAACGACGCAATGCTGTGGTTCCTTGTCCTCAGCTTTCTCTCCGGGGAAAGGCATGCATGCATACCTATAGTTGCGAAAGGAGCTGCATAGGTACCTTACCTATGGGTCAGCTAATGCGGTCGTTTGCTTGGTTGAGGTGGAAGGATGGTTGCGAGACCGAATCCGACTTGGCAACGGGTGTTCAAGGAAGTCTTGGTGTTGAGTTATTGTTGTGTATTGAGAGAGGCATTGCTTTCTTTGTCCTCCGTAGTGGCATTGTATGCACATATTTACATACCTAGGTAGGTACTTATATAGAGCCTGGTTCTCGACGCCTTTTCGGGGTAACGCCATGGACTGCTACGGAGTAGTAACACACTCCAACATACTCCACGTAGAGCACGTTCAACCTTGTCATCTACTCCCCTTGAATAACGAGCATACTATAGTCCCATACTCCTTAGTCCACACCACTCCCAACACCAAACCAAGATGGAAGCTTCCCCATTGCCAACTCCACACAAACAATATGAGAGAGCGACAAATATCTATACTTTTACCCCTAACCTCCTCGGCATCCTACTATACCTACATCATCATATCCACCACCATCTCCGCCGCCGCCGCCACCACTACCGAACCAAATCACAACCCTCCGGTCGCTACCCAAGCCAAACCCCGTCGCCGTCCCATCCTGTCCCGTCCTGTCCTGTCGGTTAGAGTTCCGTTCTGTCTATCTGTTGTGTCAAAACGACAACACAACCACGTCAACGACTCCATATCGCCAAGAAGAAGACCCAAAGCCTGGGACCTCTCTCTCTCGTTCCCTTTCTCCCGGAGTTACCTCACAACATTTGGGGAATTTGAGCCTGTTTCTGTATGTTCCCCGCATTTTCCAAGCAAGAAAAACGGGGAATGGCGAGAGCGGATGCGGATGTGGATCAAAGATGGACCAACCCAAGCAATGATGTCTATCCTATAGGTAAACACTTCAAACTTCCACCAATGTTTATTCGAATCCGGCCGCATGCGAAGCGAGGCGTGCGTGCTTCTTCTCCCCAACCAGATCCACACCAGAGAGTGTGAGGTGGAAGTGAACGCAAGTCGGATCCAGGTCCGGGCCTGCAGGTCCCGCCGTTCCTGTTCCTGTTCCTGACCCTGTTTTTGTCCCTACCTAGGTCCCGCCTCTGCACCGTCTACCTAGTCCCCGCTCCTCATGGCGGACTGACTGCTTGAGTGGTGGGCCAAGGTAACATTTTCCAACGTCCCGTTGAGACGTCAGGAACTTGACAACACCCTATACTGCTACTTCAAAGAAGGTCATGGGGCCACCGCGGAAGTCGTTCCAGGCCCGTTAACGGCGTCATGTTCTGTCAAAAGGACGGGGCGAATGTTCCCGAGATTCGAATCGTGATCTGTTCCCAGATGCAGATATCCAACGCATCATGGACTTCCCCCTCCTCCTGCTAGCAGTATATGCAAGGATGAAACAAAACAAGCCGGGATATGTCATCAACATCATCATCATCACACACACACAATGTCAGACTTCCAAGAAACTAAGGGAGAGAGGAGGCATCTTCTCCTTGGCGGGTAAATTTTCCAATCCGCTCATGACCGACGTGACATGTTGGAGTGAGGAGCTCAACAAGCTCTGCATCAATGTCTGTACGTAATACCTACTTTGTACTCCGTACTTCTCAAGACAAAAAAGACAAGAGAAGCACACATACATACAAAAGAAAAAGAAAGGCGGTCAGAACCTGGAACTCCAGAAACCCCAAACCCGCCGTAGTGTTGATGGATGGAGCCTCTCCTCACAAGCGAGTCCGACACGGCCGTAACTACTTACTATTTGTAGTATGTAGTGTACGGAGTAGGAAGTGAAGAAGTGGAAACGAGAGGAAAAAGCATCAAGTTGTCCGTCGGCGTTGTGTTGTCCTGCTCCATCGCCTCCACCAAGCCGGCCGGCCGGCCTGACATGGCATGATCGATCCCCCAAAGCAGACGTCAGTACTTCGACGTGTCCACAATGCCACGCCACCGCTCACATCGGACATGGACAAGAAAAAATGCACCAAAAAACCCAAACAAGGAAAAGGTCTTTGAACAGCAAAACCAGCTGCCCCCATCAGTTGCCCTGCTCAAGTACTCCGTATTTTTGCTTCATGCTAAACATTGTTGTGTCGTGTGTATGTTGAAAAACCACCCAACCCAACCCAACCAAGCCATCCCCACCGTAAGAACTGAGATGTGATGCCCGCCCATCCGCCCATAGTTAAAACTTAATACTATACTAATAGTATGCCAAGCCATTTTTTTGCTCCCGAGATTATAGTATCTTTTAATAATGTTGAAAAAAAAAAGAAAGAAAAGGGGAATCATAACCCATCAACCCAAGAGAGACAAAGCAAAGGGGAAAAAGAGGGCATGACAACAGCACCAACGCAAGGGGAACTGACCCGAACCGGGTCCGGCCCACAACGGTGGTGTCACCCAACCCCCAACCAACCCAACCAACCCAACCCCTGTTTACCCCGGAAAATCGTTGGCGTAACCAAACCCAAATGGGTAAAGCGCGAAAAGGCGGGAGGAACGCAAAATCTTGGCCGGCCGCGGACCGTTCGTGTCTGTTTTCCAAACTTCCGCTTGGTGGGAAACGGGAACGCAACAGACCAACCGCCCGACGGAAATCGAGACAGACAGACAGAGAGGAATTTTGTTTTAAATGTTGATTCGGATGGGATGAGAGAATGCCGAGGGAAGCAGAAGGTGGCGAATGCGAAAGAAAAGACGCAATGCGTACTTATTGGAGATGGTTGCTGACAAGCAAAGCTGGCGGGCAGAGAATGCATGGCACCGGCCCGTCCTTCTGTCTGTCCGTTTCGTCCGTTCGCCTGGGCCAATGTAGGTAACGTCGGGTAGGTAGATAGGTAAACGTTATCATCTCACACCACCACCACCCCGACCCCGACCCCGCGTGTGCTGCTGTGGTAGGTTGCACTGCGGATCGGGCACTCTAAGGTAGGTAGGTATGTAGACGACAAGAAAAGGTCGATATGACACCATTGATGGAAGCGGACGGTTTCCCTGGTTTTGGTGTGTGAGACCCTCCCGCATTTTTCCCAGGCCTCAGCTTGCCGCTCACATGACATGAGCGGGGGAGCAACTGAATAGGCCCGGAAATTGGGGTGTGCTGCCAAAGTGTCGGAAGACACTAAGGATTACCGTCCCAACATGGGGGTCACCAGCTCGATGCTCTTCGGCCTCGAGTATGCCGCCGGCCTGCGCGACGGCAACGGCCGATCGGAGCTCGACCCGTAGTAGTCAGCGTTCACGCCGTAGTAGGTCCCGTCATACGTCGCCGAGTACAGCGGCGCCGGCGCCCTGGCGTAGCTCGACGACGGCTTCGCCGCGCCGTTGGCGGAACCCGTCGTGGTGGTAACGCTCCGGCCGAACGGCCAGAGGCTGGAATGATAACCACCGCCCCCCACCGGAGAGCCCGTGGTAGGTGGGCTCGCCGGGCGGATCGACAGCGACTTGAGCGCAGAGATGGCCGAGGTGGGGGTCGCGGGCGGGGAGATGTGCGTCGAGCTGGGCCGGGACGGAGATGCGCGGGGGATGATGTCCCTCGGCTCCGGGGGTGCTGAGTAAAACGGGTACTGAGGGGTGGTAGGTTGGTGGGAGCTGGTGTAGCGGCTTGGGTTGGCTAGGATTGTACCGTCTTGGTCTTTGGAACGGCAGCTGGTGAGGTCCGTTAGGAGACGGAACGAACCCCAATTTCCGGGACGGGAAAATGCTTACGCTGCTGAGCAATACAAGGACTGGTCATCTTGGGTGGTGAACTGCTTGTCGCACACCATGCTGCAAGGGAATGAAGACGGTCAGCCAGGGCCGTTTTAACAGGCAAAACGAAAGGTGAAGCCGGCGAACAAAACGTCGACACGAATGCAGGAACGGGAGGGGACAAGATCGACCCAGACCCGTTTTTCCCGCTCGCCATCCAAGCACGTTATGCGTCCCCGAGACACTTGACGTAGGTACCTCTTCTTCGGCCACGCTGAACACCTGCATGGCAGGTAACAATGCGCAAGGACTGAAGGGGAAACTCGTGAGGGGAAAGGGGGCACGAAAGGCGTGATTGGGGGGGGAGGGGGGTTGTGCAACGGTAGGACAAACATACCAATATGCCGGGAAGCTCTCCCGCTCATCGTCCCACCAGCCGTCATTGTCGTCGTCGTCCCTCTCGCGGTCGCGAGTGCTCCTTCGTTGCAGCCTGGGCGAGGTCTGGCCGGCGGATTTCTTGAGCATGGTGGAGGACCGTGAGGAAGTGTGCCTCTTGCTGGCGAGATCAGTGGCCGTGACGGCGGCCTTGCGCACGTCAGTTAAAGACGGGTTGCCCGAGGCGTGCCCGGATCGCCGGCGGTGGTGGTGCATTTGGGGTCGGGGTGTGATTGGACGGTCAACGGGATGGTTGTCGACAGCAGCACGACAGGGGTAAAAATGCGGGGAACTGCCTTAACCGGCAGGATCCCTATGGGGGGTTTCGGCGTGGGGAAGCTCTGGCCTGGGTCGGAAAATGCTGATCGCTTCTCAAAACAAGAGAGCCCGAGAGATGGGTCGATGGCTTTGATCGGCGGGATCCAGAAGGGGCTTTTATGAAAATGAGCTCACAGCGGGCCACTTTGACGAAGAGACGCAGCGAGCGCAAATAAAAAATAAATAAAAAATTGCAGGTGGTGTTGAGCCAGTCAGCGTCGTTGATGGTGCGGTGGCAAATCTGTGATGCAGGGCCAGCACGAGAATTTTCCCAGCTAACCGTATGTGTGATGTGGGCGTCGATTAAAGGGAAAGAAATAAAAAAAGAAAAAAAAAGTTGAGGCGCTGACTGTGTTGGCAGGCCCAAGGTATGCCCGCTTCGAGGATTCTTCTTTGTCAGCTGGGGCTTGCTGAATTGACTCCTGACTCGTGGGACCGTTGATCGAAGGATGGGCGGGTCGAGATGCCGGAGAGTGTGTCAAGGTCAATTGGGCCTCTTTGTGTAAGAGGAGGTGACGCAACGGATGGGTTCGGCCGAAGGAGAGGGAGAATGACGGGCGGCGGCCGATGAGCTGGCTGATATACTGCTCGTCTCCAGACAAATCGTCAGGTTATGGCAATGACTCTTTTTCTGTCTCTGAAAATGGAAACACTGGCGTGCTTCGACGGCGGTCGATGCCAGGTTTCGCTGGGGTCCGCGAAGGGAACAGCCGAGAACGGAGATCTCCAGAGTGGCAAAGACAGCCAATAATGTGTCAGGGTCGCTGGCTGATGCTGCGGTGAAGCCTCACGGTTGGTGTCGAGTTCGAAGAAGCGTATCCTCCCAGGGCGGAGCCCGAGGAAATGATGCAAGCGGCCCTGGCGTCAGTCAACAGGGAAGACGCGGGTGGAGGCCGAAGGGATTCCAGGTCTCCAGCTGTGTCTAGGACGGAGTACTATCGGGTATGGACCTCGCCGTGTTGTTGTTGGTGGTGGTCGTGCAGCTGGAGTAGTTATCATCAATGCTGGCGGTGGTGTATTCAGAAGGAAACCCTTCACGACGGACATGCCCGGACTGTATAGTATAAGAGCAAAGGGACCCAAAGGCAGTGTCGGATCCTGGGTATGGTCCCCTCTTGTATGTTTTGAGTGTGCAGGTCACGTCTCCAGTGCCAACAGGTCCCAGGCAGTGTCAGCGGTGCCGCCCGGCTGTCACATCGATTAGCTAACCTGAACAGGGCGGTGGGAGCAGCGCTGGCGTGAGGAGGGGCTGAGCGGATGGAGGGGTGTCACCAGGGTCCTGCCAGGGTGCAAGCAGCGGCAGCAGCACGCCCCCCGTGGGATGCGGTGGATGCAACAAGATGCGAGGTGTGGGTGGGGTGGTCGTGGGGCAGAGGGCGACAGTCAAAGAAGGGTCGGGATCCCGGTGCTGACTTGATCTGGTAGAATACTGCCCGTTGCCTGCAGCAAGCGGTGCTCCGTAGTATACTACGTAGTAATACTAGTAAAGTAAAAAGTGAACGGACAGGTGAGAAATTGGCCAGGGCAGATGATGGCATCGGCAAGGGCCCGACTGGAACTTGCTTGGAGCATGCTGTGACCATGTTGCGAGAATGCCGCCATTTTTACAAATTCTTGCCATTGCTGCTTGTCAGCGAGATCAGTGAGTGTCAGAGAATTGCTGACGGTGAAGAGCCATCATGGATCAATCCATTCGTACTCTTGAGCTGATAGGTACATAGCCCGTGGAAGAGACAAGAGGCAAGAGACAAGAGAGCCCCATCGGGAACTGGCCGAGTCTCCAGTTCCTCGATTCTTGGCCAAAACTAGTTGACGCATTCGTCAAAAGAGGTCGAGAGTGGCATGTTGCTGGCCCGCCCTGCCCTGACAAGAATCTGAGAAACGTTCATCCCGTCCCTGTCCCCGTCCCGCCGACCCTCACTTCACCCCTTTTTGGCATCTTGCAGCAGCTCTCGTGGCCCATGCCCACGGGGCCAGCGCCCCTCCCCGTCAGCCTCCCCCAGTTTTTCGGGCCGGGCATTGGCCTGGTTGACGGTCTTGTGGCTTACCGCCGAACAAAACTTTTTTTTCCTAGCGGGGACCTGTCAGATGATGGCCTTGTCGCGCCCATCACGTCATGGAATTTCTGGTCACGATGGCCGTTGATGTCCGGTCATGTCGGAGAAACTTGGAACACAGTCAGAAATCCATTCGACAATTTTGTTCTCCAACTTAGCTACGCCACTCAGCAGCAGGATGGTGAACTTTTCCCCCCAGAGGTCAGGAGCTTATCTCTTCCCATCCTGGGAACATCCATGTTGTGCGCGGAGCAGCCCTAGTCAGGAAAAGCTGCAGGACCGTTGGCGATGACTCGAGGCGTCTCTTCGGCACAGCCCTACCGACACGGCGGATAGCGGATGGATTATAGGTTGAACCTAGGCAGCTAGGTATTTGTCTGATAAGGTTAAAGCCAACAACATACACTATTAGTACAGGCTCCGACTTGACGTTGTGAATGGCCTCCGTGTCTCGTAAATCTTGTCGCCTCTTGCCCTTGCCACGGGGACGAGACTTGTCAGGGGCAAGGTCAGGATGCATGCACGAGAGGTATTCTGCCGTTCCGAGAGTCACGGCACCTTGATGGGCCACCTTTCTGAACCACCTTGATGGACGCAAGGCCATGTCCAGTTACTCGCCAGGATGAGATGAATCACAGGCCCACCACTGTCTCATGAGAGAACTGGCGATGCGCGAAGGAGGGGAGACCGAGGGAGTGTTCGTCATCCCAACCTACTACTTCCATCATCTCTCTCACCCATCCATCCAGAAACCCGCCGGCTTCAATGGCAGTCACATCGAGGCAAGGGTGACCCCACCTTTCGCGTCGTCGTCCGTCCGCCATCCATCACCAAACCCGTCCATCGCGTCCCAGCTTGTTGACCAGCCGATGCTGCATGCTATCCGGATGGCCACCAGTTGCATCCGGAATCTGCACCCTATCTGCCCCTCCCGCGGGAAGGCGACTTACCTACCTTGGCCCCAGATGGCCGGGCTGTTCAGCCAACAGGTAACGGGTGACTGAGGCCTGAGACGCGGCCGCGGTCAAGCAAGGTATTCTCCGACTCGACAACCCGAGCGTGTATGTGTCTAGATGGGCGGCTAAGGCGTCGTTCCTGGCATCCAATGACATAATCCAGCCTTTGCGCAACGGCATGATGAAACATGGGAATTGCAGCAATCTCGCAGTTGTGAAATAATGGGTAGCAATCCCGAAGAAACGAGGGGGGATCATGTGGACATTTTTCCAAGATCGCAACCGCGAGGAAATCCATATTTCGATACAACTGCCGTGCCCCCTCCTCGGCGGTATCATGTCATGATCCAGGGACAAGACAACATCATCACCATGATGGTCCCGTCTCTGGTGTTGTCACCTCCCGACATCTCCGGTAGTTATCGTCTATCGGTCGATCGGTCGGGGTCGGGGTCGGATCTCGTCCTAAGTCCGCATCCTATCTACTGTGCACTAACTCATGGCAGGAGTTAGGGCCGCTTGCATCCGATGCGTTCCCTATCATCATCATCATCATCGCTGCATGTGTGTACATCTACATGTCGTTCGTACATCTACGAGATTGCATGTACAAAGTGCACTAGATTGTTTGTGCACAACATCGAATTGTATGTAGGTACTTTCTCATTCTGCCTCGCTGACTGATGCCGCCATCTCCCCCTTCACAGGAGTTATCTATCAACACTATCACAATCGGGTACCAACGGTTTTTGGAGGCTTTACTACACCGTCGCAAGAAAAATCTCCCTGCTGTATTTTTTGGCTCACCCGCGCCGCGTAGGTACCTACCTGAGGTAGGTCGTCTTGCTGGTCCCGATCCGGTACCAAACCTGGAAACTGTAACGTCTTTGCTTGATCGAGCAGCCCGCCCGCGCCGCGCGGCAGCGGGGAGGGAGCGAGGGAGGGAAGGCGTGTCACGGAATCTATCCGTCATGCTGCTGCTGCTGCTGCTGCTGCTGCTGCTGCTGCTGACGAAGACGCCAACCAACCCGTTGGGAAGTGTGGGTGGGTGGACGCGTGTGTTCGGTGTTGGATAACCGCGGGCTTGGCCCCATTCCGTCGATCCGGATCCGAAATGGACAAGAAGAGAAAAACCTTATCGCAGATCTAGTAATACTAGTACTTCTAGACTATTTGGGGGTCATGGTGACTTCGAGAAGATTGGGGGCGCATGCTCACGTCAGTTTGGGGTGGCGGGCTCGATAAGGAATTGGGGAAACAATTTTAAAAGGGAACCAAAACAAAAAAAATAGTTTGAAGCCCGTCTTGGGAGTCGGGATCCATACCCGCAGCTGTAGGTACGAAACCTGCCGGTGTTTTCCGGACCTGCATCCACATCCCTCGTTTCTTGTTCATCCCCCGCGTCCATGCTCGGATCCCGCACTGCGGCGGGTTCGGATCGAGCGTTGTGTAGACTATTAGTATTACTGCAGACGGTCAAATTGCCTATGGGCAGAGTACGAAGTAGGTAAGTGCCTAGGCAGGTAGGTTGGCGGTTTGTGGGGGGGGGGTTGGATATATTGTTCTGCGTAGGAGCTGCCCAGTGCGGCATCTTTGATGGTCATTTTCAGTCTATGATGGTGGTGTTTTGGGTCTTATTGATGTTTTGGGCAGTTCACCCTCTTACACAAACCCGACATGCCCCCTGAGTGAAACTGCCCACCACTCATCCATCCACTCTAGGGACCTTCTTGGTGCACCCAACAGCTCAGACCGCATATTACTTTGGTAGATTACTACTCCGTATTCCATGCACATCATAGCAGCCCAAATCCGCACAGACTATGGTATACTACAGCATTTGAACATGTGTCTCCCCCAATGGCGTGCTTGGCAATGTTGCAATCTCAATGGTGGTGAGGTGTTCCCGCTCCGACCGCCGGTCATCGGCCCCACCCTCTCATCAGCCCCAGCTCCCCAGCTCCGGGAGCCGGCGGCGGAACGCACCCGCGCCCCGGCGGTCCCCGGTCCTCCGGTTTCGCAATTATAATTCTAGGTATTATTCGATGACGCCTCATCCTTATCTTGCATGCCAGTTGGCAGTTTTGTATGTATGTAGTATTGTCAACACGATAGAGTGAGTCAGCGCGAGAGTTCAAGCCGTGAGGTGCCTGGTTGTTGAGCAACTTCGCCGATGCCCAAATAATAGCGTCGGTCATTTAATTGGTGATGGGAATTACCTATGAGTTGCACTGAACATACATATGTGGCAGATGCCGTGCATGGGATCCAAACCCCCCGGCGGTATGCAGTGCCATGCCGGGTTCAAGAGACACCCTGCTCCGTAACAGGACTCTGAGCTGAACATTATACTACCATCTAGCTGCATCTCAACAACTACATAACACACTTACGTATGTAGCTCAGCTAGCTCTGCATCTCCGAAGCACAACAGCCCGACCAGCTCAGCCCAACGGCATCCTCCGAACCATCCAACCCTGCCCTGCTTGACTGCCCGAACAATGGAACCAAACGTGAAACCGACCGGCCCCAGTTTCTGAGCAAGAGGAAAAAGAAAAAAGAGCAGCAAGGTAAGGTCCGCGGGCCCTCCACTCCCACGCGGCATTCTCCTCGATCTGGACACACCCAGAGTTGGGGAAAGAAAACGTGGGGTGCTCTGCGCACAGCGGTTCGAACCTGAGTCAATGCCTCAACACGACGACAGGGGGGACGGAACGGGTGGGCGCCGCCGACCCGTCCGATCTGGCCGATCTGGTTGATGAAGATGAGATCGGAGGGTTGGATCCCGATGCGGATTTCTCGCCACCTCGTGGGCATCTTTTGCCGTGAGGATGTGTCGTGTACCTGAACTACAAGAAGGATGATAGAAAAGTTTACATGCCATCTTTCTAGAACAAAAGTAACAAGAAAAAAATATTCAGAGTGGAGTGACTTCTTTGCTCTGATCCAGGACAGAATAAGCTGCCGCATTGCCGTCTAGTTGTGAATGATGCCTGGTTCGACATCCATTCCCTGTCACATGCTCGGCCATCCTCGGCAGCATGGCCCGGACTTATTTTCTTCTATCTCCCCGGGAGATTAAAAAAAAAACAAGGCGTCCAGCAAAAAAAGTTCGTGGGCTAGCGGAGACCGTTCGCCATGCCTGCTCCGCAGTTCGTCACGTCATCTTAGACAGTGGAAACATGCTATGAACTTGTGGGGGAGAGGATCCAGACTATCACGGACGTCGGGCCGAGGAACAGCATACTACTTTGTACTAACAATACTAGACCAGGTTATTTCTAGAAGTGAATAAAGCTTATTAGTAGTGCCTCTTGGACAGATCAGCTAAACATATTACTTCGGCATTACTAGCAACACTCCAGCATACTTACCTATTCACGTCTATGCAAACACTAGTCTGTCAGTAGTACGTATGTGTTGACTACCATCTCGGTATGGTTCAACAGACACCATACCTGAGTGCCGGCTTGGGGATCTGATCTAGCTGATGAGTACCTAACATGCAATACAGAAATGGTATGAAAAACACTTGGTGCCTTATGTGGTGCTCTCCCAACTCTGTCGTTTCTCGTTCTTTAACTGGGCAGTCAGAACTGGCGAGTAAACTGGGAAGAGCTGACCAGCCGCAATCCACAACATGAGCCCTGGAGACGGGAGTTGCCAATTCCAAGTTCCTTCCCCCTTCATCGTGCAGAAGAACGATCAGCGGAGGGAGCGTGGGGAGGACCCGCTGTTAGTGCAGGCCAGACTTTTGTAAGTAAAACTTGATCCTGGCGACTACTGCTCTTAACAGCAACCGAGTGAGCGGGTTTGCGTTCTTGCCTCCGTTGGTCCCATGCCACTCCCGCCCTTTGCCTGGACTCGGGGTTGTCTTGCTGCAGTTGCAAGAACATGACGTCTCTTGACAACAGACACTTTCCCCCAGTCGAAGACCATCATAAGCTTCCACTCCGCAATCCAGGGATAGTCCGACGACCTGCTGATCATGTAGGTACCTTCTGTACAGGTTGCAAGTTTCCATGTTGCATTCATATTTTCTTCAGACTCAGACTCCATATCATGATATCTCTGTGCCCAAACATACTCCTTGAGTGAACCAGAATGGAATCCATCCAACCATCTAGAACATCAAACCAACCGACTCCTTGACCCAAATTACTCATTTGTGTCTACCAGTTCCCGCTCTTCATGAGGTGATCATGACCACACACCCCCAAAACACAGAAGGTACCCAGGTACATAGACAGACATCAATCATACAAATTGGTATCACAAAACCCTCCTGTCAAACAACCCATCACAACCGCCCCCTTCCCTCCACCACCCGTCCAACCAACAAAAGACACCTCCCGTTCCACTTTCACCCTCATTGCCCCAGGATAGTACTAACATCAAGGATGATAAAACGTCTCATGCCTCCTCTCCTCCCCCTCCCCTCTCATCCCTGACCCTCCACTCCCACTCCCGGCGCCATCCAGCGGCCAACCACTCGCCATCCGCTCCGACTCGCCGGGCAGTTCTTGCGGCTCCCTCTGCTGCCCTAAACCACCAGCGGTCACCGACCGAGGCGTTACGGGGGAGTATCTCGCCGTCCTTGTCATGGTCGTTGTTGTTGAGTCCCCGCTGATGGATGGCCTGTAATACCCCCCGGATCGGTCTCCGAGTTGTTGTGGTTGGTGATGAAGTTGATGATGATGATGATGATGGTACGGATACCCCCTCGTCGAAGCGGGACTTACTCCTGCTTGACTCAGCCCCCCGGGGCTCGTCCCCCCCGTGGTTGCCGTCCCAGGCCCAGGGGAGACTTGCACCCACACCCTCCCCTCGGCGTCAACTTTTGTATTCTGTGGCGTCAACGGTGGGGGGCTGCTCGTGTCGGTATACCCCGTCGCCACTCCCGTTCCCTGTCCCGTCCCAGTGGACGCTGTCGTTCCTGTCCCAGTTGTGTCCACCGTCCCGCTGCCCGCGTGACTGAGGGCCGTGGAGCTTGGGATGGCCGGGTTGTTGAAGTGGTAATTCCCCAGCCCAGCAGGAGTAGCTGCTGGTATTATTGGGGAGCAGGCGAGTTCGGCCGGGTAACCGGCGACGCCCAGGCCGGGGGTGGTGGGGAGTTCGACTGGTGATTGTGGCGGTAGCGGTGGTTGTGATGATGACAGTAATGGTGGTGGTGGCCCGAAGCGGGTTGAGGAGAGGTTGTACGGACTGCTGCTGGTCTGGTAGGGGCTGGCGCCGGGGATGTTGGGGCTCCAGTCCTGCATGCTGCTAGTCCCTCCGCCGCCGCCGGGGAAGAGTTTGTGAGGGCTGCCGCCGAAGGATTGTTGGCGTCGTTTCTGGTGGCGGCGGAAGAGCCAGATGCCGATGCAGATGCCGATTAGCCCGGCCGCGCCGCCTACCGCGATGCCGGCGATGGCGCCCGTGGAAAGGGTAGAGGGAGAGGAGGAGTCGGAGGAGTCATCGTCAGGCCGGCCGGTGGGGAAGCGGGTTGGGGTGCGCACGGGGAGGGTGGCTTTCCGAGTCAGCAGGACGCCGAGGTCGTTGTGGCCGAAACCGTTGTCGGGGGCGGTCTTTGTGGCGCCGCCGGTGCCATCGCCGCCGATGACGTCGATGATGGGCTGCGGGACGACATAGCTGGTCAGGTCGGGGTTGTAGATTTCCCAGATAGCCTTCTTGGGGTTCTGCTGGCCCAGGTCGGCGTTGTGCACGCCCCATTGATCCGGGGCGTCGCAGTGGTCCATGGTCGGGAACGTGCCGCCGATGATGATCATCTGCGCGCCGTCGACAATGTTGCAGCTGAGCGAGTGGTGCGGGTAGTCGCCCGTGAGATTGCTGTTGGTTGGGTGCATCTTGATCCACTGGAAGGACGGGATGGTGAGGACGTAGATGTCGTCGAAGGCCGGGTGGTCTTCGTCCATGCCCGCGCCGCCGTAGATGTAACTGCTTCCTGCGTCAGTGGCCATTACTTTCTTTGAACTCTGTTACTATTGCGAAAGCTTCTCACATGTTGTAGCTCGACCGATCAGGGGCCCAGGTCGCGCCGCCGCAGAACCGCCTTCTCGCGGGCGGGATGTCGCCCGTGGCATTCTGGGTGTACCATTTGGAGCTGAGCACATCGTACAGGAAGATGGTTTCGGTCGGTTGCGGAACGAAGGTTCCGTTGCCGTACGGATCCTGGATTCCTCCCAAGTAGACCAGCATCCCGCCATCCCCGATGGGAATGAAGCTCATGACTCCCTCTGCTCTCCCGATCGAGTCCGGCCCCTGTTCGCTCGACCATTCGTTCTTGTCCATGTTGTATTTGATGAGCCACGGCTGGGCCAGCGGCGGCCCGGTCCAGCTGGGCACCGTGTTGTTGGATTTGAGCCCGCCGTACCAGTACCCCATGCCTGTCTCAGAGACGGCGACGGCAGCCCCGTACGAGACGGCCGCGCGTTCGTCCTGCTCGGGCGATCCAAAGGACTCCCACTGCTCGTAGATGGTGTCATACGCCCACAGAGTGATTTGCGGCGCTGGAGGGTGCTGGTGGTACTCGCCGCCGAAGAGGTAGAACCTCTTGTTCACCGTGTCTGCCCAGAGAGTGCCTCCATGGACGCTGGGGATGGACGAGTTCTTGGTGAGATTGGCATACAGCTGAGGCATCTTTCCATCGCCAGGGGTATCGAGGTCATGGTAGAGGAGGCCCGTATCTACGAGGATGTGTTAATTAGATCTGCTCAACCCGCCACCTAGGTGTTCTCCTCCGCGGCAACCCAAGGCACTAACTTGTGTAGTTTTTCGGATATTGCGACAGGGGATTGTAGTTGACAAAACCTCCGTCGATATACAACTTCCGGTCGATGACGGCTGTTTGATGGCTGAAGCGGCGACAGAAATTCTTGACGGGGTCGAGCTGGGCCAGACATGTGGGAAACGACTGCGACAGCAACACCGGCAGCAGGAGAGAGAGACGGGCAAATGGGCGAGCGTGGGATCGACTCGTCCCCCGTCGTGGCGCCCACAGGGCCAGCACCGCATCAAGAGCGGAGAGCTTCATGTTAGTCAACAATTGACGGCCATCATCTGGTAGTTATCGTTTGTGAATCACACCAGCAATGGCAACTCTGAAGGAGTTGAGGTCCTCAAGACCAGGCTGGAAGAATGAGTTTGTAGACATACGCGCAACATGCGTCAGAGGAAGACATGGCGGCGGCGGCGGCGGCGAGGGGCGCATCTGTCCATCGACACAAGAAGAACAAGAGCCACACCAGTCCACGGGGGTTACACACAACTCGTTAGGCCGTGCAACAGCAGACCGTGTGGATGGTTGCCAGCGCAGAGGCGTGACGGGAAGTGGCTCGGCTGCCATGCAGGAGACTGGCTCTTCTCCGGCAACCCGCAGCACCCCAGGCCAATACAAGAACGGGGCCAGCTGCTGGGCTGATGAGAGAAACAAGCTTTGCGGGACCTGCCACCTGATGGTGAGGTGCCATCCGAGAGTGTCGCATAGAGAGAGAGAGGATCAGCGCTCGTGAAAGAGACTGTGCATATACTATCTAGTGGCAAGGCTTGGACGATGACGACAAGGCAACGAAATGACTTGGCGGCGGATTCCCGTGTTGCTCTCGGGTCTCCTGTTCTCCGGAACTCGATTACATACATACATACACCTGAGAGACAAGAAAATTGTCCGGCCGAACCGGTAAGACCGGTGCTCGACGCTGTGTTCCCGACTTTCACGGACACGACCCAATGGAATGGTCATGCCGGTTCCCACTAGAGGTTCCAAGATTCAGCAAGACTTGCCCCGAGGACATACAGGACGAAGCAGTTCTCCATGGTGGCATGACTTCCCGAGATGCTCTGTATCGTACCCATTGTGTCGTGGCCCGATCAAAGACCAGCTAGCCAGTGATGCACAGCGCACCAGCCGCAGCCGTGCATGTTGCAGGAGGGAATTCCAGATAATGCTCTGACTGAGAATTTCTGGGTCTTTGTCATGATGCTGATGCTGATCCAGGAACCCGATGTCGACGGCGCCAAAAGCAAAGTCAGAAGTGCCATGCAGAGTCAGAGTATTACAGTCTGGAAGAAGGTCCGGTTTGATGGTGGGAGGCCGTCGAAGAGAGAGAAGAAACTCTCCACATTTCTGGTGTGACTTTGTCGTTTCTGACGTGCCTGTCTCCCCTTCTGCCGGTCATGGGTTCGGTTCATGCAGTAGGGTTACTTTGGAAACGTTGAGATCAAGCTTTCTTTCCACTGGATGGAGGGGCAGCTTACCTGAGCGGCTTTTGGTTGGCAGAAGACCCGAGTAGGGCTAGGTAGCTCCCTCTGGTACAGTACGTAAGGCTGACTGACTGCCTTTTCTCACTTCAACAACCCCATCATCCCTGAATTGAGAACCTCTCACTCACACCGCCGCATCCTGACCTACTTCCCGTCCAGATGCCGACACACACGTCCTTGCCGAATTGCAGCTGACATAAGCCCCGCGCCCCTGAGCCAAGTCTTCCTCCACTTCCCACTTCCATGCGCAAGTCTGTGCTGGTAGGCCGTTGAGGTTCTGACTTGTCTATCCCAAACAAACTGTTCTGTTCTGTGGCCCCCATCTCCTACACATCGCTGATGACGACATGTTGAAACCGAACCTCGAGTATAATGACTATATTCCAAACCCACAGATAAAGCCAAGTAACTCTGCAAGGTCATTCTGCCTTCACTCCTTCGGCTGCCTCCCAGTGTCCTTCATCACCCTCCTCTCCCAACTTCTTCGACTGTGAGAAAGAATGGTGCGCGCACGAACAAGCCACTTGCCGGACTTTCCTCCGCCTCGGTTTCCTGTCCACGGGCGTCGTGGGAAGAAAAAGTCGGTGCCTGGCCACCTCATCCGATACACAAGCAACAACCATCCAACCAGACAGCGACTTTCTCGCAGCCACACACAGCACCTCCGACGCCAGGCATGAAACCATTCACATTGGGATCTAGGTAACTATATCCCACGCCAACTTTGGTGCATCCAACTCTCCCCGCGTTTCCTGAAACCCACCTAGTCAGCCTTGCCGGCGTCGAGACGACACGCGTCTCTCGTGCGGCTGCGGTTGTTGACGCCTATCATCCCGCAACAACAACAACAACAACAACAAAAAAAAAAAAAATCGGGCATATTCCGGGCCTAGCTTTAAATCCCACCAGCCGGACGTCAATTGCCGATTATGAACTGGGTATGTATCGCGCGATATTTCCGTGGCTGTTTCATCTCTATCTCTCTCTGCCTTGGCTGTTGCAGGAACATCCATCAATGGAGTCTTGCTTCGGAGCGCCCGGTTAATGTTTTCGCATTTTGCGATCCACGTAGAAGTACTGGAACGCCGAACGGGTCTCAACCCCTGCCCCAATCGCTGTTTGGTTGATGGTGATGCCCGACGTACGTAGTACAAAGCCCGATCGGGACATGCCAGCCAGCTCCGGCGCAGGAGGTTGGTATCGTCTTTGAGAACGGAGGTATCTGAGACATCCATATCACTCCATAGATTGATCGACAAACAAGAAAATTAGCATTTATTCTAAAGCTACTACGACTAGAGCTCATCATGCCCAGTGGTCGCCTCCTGCTTGCTCTCGCTCGACTGCTGCTCCTGCTGCTGCTGTTGCTGTTGCTGCTTCTTCTCGGCCTTGGGCTTGAGACCAATGCGATACACGTCCGCGATCCAAACCTTGAAGCCGTCCACGCTGAAGGTCGCGTCCTCAGGGAACTGGTAGGTGAGGTCCTCGGCCGGGTAGTGGACGGCCGCGGACGGGAGGTCGTTAAGCGAAAGGCCCAGCTGCTTGAGCAGGTCGGGGAACTCCCAGGGGTCGACCAGCACCGAGACCAGGAGCGTGCTCTTGCGGAAAAACTTGTAGAGTTGCTCGCGCAGATTCTGGCGCTCCTTGGAGGTGGAGGCGACGAGGTAGACGATGGGCTTGCCGCTCTGTGATAATGATTAGCATCTTGCGGGAATACTTTGCCACATACAAAACAGTTAGTGGGTATACTGGGTTAGGTACTCACCTCCTGAATCCGCTTCCTGTTCCACTTGGTCAAGTCAATCAGCGCATCCGCCGTGTTCTCTTGGACCCTATCAATTCCCCCACGTTAGCCTTCTTCACCATAACCACCAAGAGTGAGAGAGTCAGAATGAATCACTCACCACTTATCCAACTCCTCCACCCCCTTCAAGTCCTTCAACTCGATCCCCTTCTCCTCCTCCCCGGGCTTGTAGCAAACGACGGTGGGCTTCTCCGCGCCCGCTACCACCGCGAAGCTGTACTCGTGCCGGTAGCGCAGCGCCACGTCCTCGAACCACCCGATCTCGGGCAGCTGCCGGTTGTCGTCTGGGAGGAACCCGGCGAACGCGATCTCGTCGGCCGTCTCCTTGCGGAAGGCCTTCAACGCGTCCGGGGTCGTGACGTTCACCAGACCGTGCGTGTTGAGGAAGCGCCGGCCGGGGCGGGTGATGCGGGTGTAGAACTTGAGGAGGCTGTTTCACCTCAGTTAGTCAGTTCCGGGAGGTGAAAAAAAAGAGGGAGAAAAGAATTGCGTACGCCTTGCCCGTGAGAGGGCCCTGGTATTGCACGGGGGACTTGTCCGCCTCGAGGAAGAAGAGGGCCGGGTAGGTGAGCGGTTCCTTGGTGATTTCACAGTCGGCGTCCGGAGCCGAGCAGTCTATGCTCAATAAATGCTGGCCCCATCCGGAGGCGGTGACGGCAGCATTCCATTCGGCCTCGAAAGCGGCGCTGGCAGGTCTGTTGGAAGTGTTAGTGTCTGTATCTGCATCTCACACGGGGCATTTTTGACGTACTCTTCGGGCTAGAGTTAAGAACAAAACAGATCAAGAGTCAGTTCCTGTGAAGTGTTCCGATGGTCTTGGGATGTGGAGGGGCTCATATCACCCCTTCACAGAGAGGAATGAGTGAGCGGTCATACCTTGACATCTACAGAGCAATTTTGTTAGCCGGACTGTTTCCCTTCATAGGGCAAGAGAATATGATCTCTCTATCTCCAGCAACTTACAAGCAACCAAAACCGGCTCCCCAGCGTCCAGCAGCATCGCAACGTCGCTTGCCGGCGAGTGATCCCATCCCAAGGCTCTGTTCGCTCCCAGGAGCAGAAGCAGAGCGCCGGCCCCGCGGGTGCGCAGCATTTTGTCCTCGGTGATGAATCGGTGAAACAACAAACAAATGTAAGCCGGCGACGCTTAGCTTCGCTATTTACGCTGCTCGAATAGTTATTCTTATTTCTTCCCTCCTTATCGCGAGAGTGGTTCGTGTCGCACTGCCGGCTTGGTCCCCAGCCACGGCAGAAGTAAACAAAACCTCAGGAGACACAAAAACAAAACCAAGTAGACACAGAGTTGGTGTTGTTAATATAAGAGTGAGATAGATGAAGTTGAACCGTCCATAAAAAAACTTTCAAAGACACGTTTCAATAACTTCACCAAGAAGCCCTATATCACAACAGCCTCCGTCCCAATGGATCCCCGGCATCCCATCCACGTCTCACCAAACCCCGCCGACCACTAGCTAAAGCCTGGCCAAGACCCCAAGCCCGTGCGTGCAGCGGGTTTCCCGTCCCGCCAACGTTACGCTATGCCAGCCTTGACCTCTCCCGACGCTCCGTCGGTTCCGTCCGCCCTCAGAAAGGCATGTGTTCGAGCGTTTCAGCTTGTCAAACCCTCCGTTCCCAGTATGTATGGTCCACATGCTGAGGAACGTGCTAGAATGTAACCGCGCTCGGACCTGGTGCCAAAACATCTACCGTCTGTCAGCATCTGCACCAGTAACTACCTACTCCGTAGATCTGGGCGGGAAGATCTACTCCGGGAGATTGTCAAAATGTGACTTCAACTCTCCACAACAACAAATCGTGATGAGGTTCGGGACCAGAGATCCTAGCTACCTACATCGAATATCATATATGCTACCCCTTCCCCAATGTCCGAGTAAGCTACGTACCGTAGCTACCTTGCCTTAAATGGACGAATACAACCTCGGAAGTCTTGGAGCCGTCACAGCTAACAAACAAGAGACTACATCAACCGCTCATACATACTCTCCGTATACCAGCAACTCTCAGATAGAACACTGCCAATCCGTCAATGACAGTACTAGCACAGATCTAATTGCCTTCCACATATCCCTTCCCTCTTCCTGGCAGCGATGACAACAAATGCACGGATGCTTCCCATCCACCAGTGCCCGTCACCAACCGCATTCTAAAATGTGTAGCTATGCTTACAGCCTGGCAGTCCCTTCATTCCATGCCCTCGGAAGCGCGTGTCTAAGAATGATGATGATGATGAAGCGACAGCAACCACAGCCATACGACAAACCAAACAACAGATGAACAGCCTACCGAGCCTCCTCAAACTCCAACACGCCCAAATCAAAAGCAAATCCCACGTTTATGTGTGTCCCCAATACACTTCCTCTTGGCACACAGCCAGCAACCGATCACATCAATAAAACACCACAGAAAACAAAAGCAGAAGCACACGGCCTATTACCTCCCAGTGCTCTGCCTCCCCTTCTTGCCTCTCGTCACCATCATCTCCTGCTCCGCCTCTTTCTCCTTGACCGCCGCTTCTTTTTTCTTCATCTTCCTCGACCTGGCCGGCGGCGGCTCGACGCTGTGCAAGTGTCCAATCTCCTCGATGGCCATGGTATTTTCCCAGTTCATGCAGCGGTAATGTTTGGGCTTGGCCGGTTCCGGCTCCGGCTCCCGGGGCGGCGCGGCAATGGTCGCAATGCCGCGGGCGCGCGTGGTCATCCGCTTCGGGGGACTGGGCTGTGCAGGGGCGGGCGTGCTGTTGTTCTCGCTGTTCTTGTCCTTCTCGCCGTTTTCCTTGTCTTTTTCCTCGCCCTCCGGGTTCAAGTAGGCCTTGCGATTCTTCATGTTGGTGACGATCTTGTCGCGGTAGTTGACGAGCTCCTTGCGCAGCTTGAGCTCATTGAACCCGCGCGGGTCGAGCCATTTGAGGAGCTCGTCGACCGCCTCCGGGTCGTCGTAGTATCCCCACTGATGGGCGTTGAAAACGCTTGTCGGGCCCTCCTCCATCTTCTTCCGCTCCGGCACCGTCATGCCAAACTTGGCCTTGTACTCGTCCTGCCACTGCGGCTCCATGTCGATGTAGCCGACCCGCTCGAGCTCGTCCGGCCCTTGCACCCAGATGCACCCGTTCGCGTAACCGGCTGAGGCCGTCGAACTGTCGGGGAGGCCGCCGTAGGGCATGCCGTTGCGCTCGAACCAATAGTACCGGTTCCAGAAGCGGTCTTTTCCGAGAACCCGCGTCCGGGGGCAGTCGGCTTCGCGGAGGTCGTTATCGATGACGGCGATCTCGCGCTCGCACTCGGCAATTTCCTCCTCCTTCTTCTGGATGTCTTTGAGCACCTTCTGGAATTGCTTCGACTGCTTGGGCATCTTGGCCGCCTCGGCCTTCTCCTTGCGCTCTTTCTCCTCCTTCTCGGCCTTGCGCTTGCGCTCGGCAGCGCGGTCAGCAGCGCGGCGCAGCTTTCTCGCTGGACCATCCTCGTCAGTGTCGGGGACCTCGTCCGAGGTGTGCGCGGGATGATCCTCCACATCCGACATCTTCACATCACCGTTAACCTTATTGGTGGTGGTCGGCTCCAGAGGCGGGCTCGGTGGCAGATTGTCTGGCAGCAGGATCTTCCGCTGGTCATTGAGGTTCTTGAGGTCCTCAATCCTGAGATAATAGGGTTAGCCAGAATCCTCCATAAGGACAGACGAGATTTACTCACAGTTGCTTCCGCTTCCTCTGCCACTCAATCTTTTCCTTCCTGTACGCTGTCATGGTCTCGCTGCAATCCTCCATGTAGCCGCGAATCGCCTTGGTTTCCACCGTGAGCATGCAGATAATCTGCAGCGCCTGGACGCGGTAGTTGACGTCTAGCGCTGAGTAGCGCGCGCGCACCGTCTGCTGGCTGGGCTCGGTATCCTCGGTCGGTACGAGCTGCTGCAGGAGCTCCTCGCACCCCGCCTTTAACCGTTCGTTCTTGGTCAGCTGGTAGAGCAAGCCGACCATGATCATCTCCCAGCCGCCATCCTTGAAGTCGCGCTTCTTCAAGTGCTCAATCCAGTCGTAACCCTTGAGCAGCTCCTCCGCGCGGTGTTTCGGCGCGTCCTCTGCCAGCTGCCTTTGCCTTTCCGCCTCCGCCGCTTCGGCTGCTAGCCTCTCCGCTTCCGCCTTGGCCAGGCTTGACCTAGTCTTCCGTGCCACAGGTTGAGGTTCCGGCTCTGGAGTTGCCACTGCGCTCTCTTCCTCCTCTTCCTCGTCCTCCTCCTCTTCTTCGTCGTCCATCTCGGGCAGTTGAATCTGGACCTTACCGCCTTCCGCCTCCGACTGGACCAGGATCTTCAGCACGGCGCAGTGGATTTCATCAAACAGCTGCACGGGAGTTTCGCTGGACGCGACCAGCAAAGCCTCGACATAGTCGTCAAAGGTAAACGAATCCAGCTTGAAGATCTCGCAGTAGACGTTGAGAGTGTCCCACGTTTCGAGAAGCGGTCCGACCGACTTCATGAGGATCTTGTCGCTGAGGGGCGGGCGAGCATCAGGGGGCACGTCAACAGGCGCATCCTTGCACAGATACTTGAGTGGTGGGCGGACAAGGGCCCTGGGTTCGATTTGCAGATCTTCGATCGGATACTTTGGTGGCGGCGGCGGTGGTGTTGGCTCGCGTACGGGGAGAGGCGGAGGGGGTTCACGGAGAGACATAGAAGAGACGCTCAAGACGCTTCCCGGGAGTGGTAGGTGGAGGAACGAGCCCGGCTCATGTCCACCAAACGTGCTATGCTTGCCCTTGATCGTATGGTGCTGCTGCTGCTGTTGTTGTGCCTGGAGAGCCTGCTGTGCCTTGGATTTGTGGCTCTTGGGTGCCGGCTTCAACTCGGGCAACCTGAAACTTGTCGGGCTGGTCGGCCTGGAATTTGATTGTGTCGGGTCCGCTTGCTGTTGCTGCTGTTGTTGCTGCTGGGAATTGGCTTTCTTTTGCATCTGCAGCTGTTTGCGCTCGAGGAGTTTGCTGTCGTAGCGCAGGTGATGGGGAATGCGTGTGTCGATGTGATACTTCTCGGCGACATCGTGCTTCACAAGCCAGGGTGCCCCGTTCCATGCTTCCCTTGTCACCGTCTTCTTAATGAATGAGCGCAAGACTGCCTTGGTGAACACCTTGCGGTCACGGAAAATGTGCTGATCGTCCACAACAGCCTCCTCTGCCGGCCGGTCATTGAGGCTGACGAAGTACCGTGAGAAAGGGGGCACAATGGTGCCATCGGGAAGCACTTTGCTGCCAAATCGCGTCTTGTCCCGGACAACGCCTTGTAACCTCTCGCCGCCCACTATCTGAATCGTAACGGCTTCGCCTGGGTAGTAATCGTTCTTGAACTCTTCGTAAATCTGGTCGACAAGCGTGTCGATGCGAGAGACGGTCTGGAATTGTACGCGCCGGAGAATGGGCCCTTTGAGCGCTTCGGGGAAAGCCTCTTCGACTTCGGCAGCACCGGCGAGCTGGGGAATCGGCACATGTTAGAGGCGCCGACACGTTAACGTGGCCAAGGTGAAGGGAGAAGGGGCAGGAGATTTGTGGGCGTACCTCGCTCTCCAGGGCCTCGAAGAAGGTCAACCCGGAATGACCGGTGATTGTGCAGATGAACCGTTTCTGCTTATAAAAGTCCATCCTATGAAGGTGTTAGCTCGTTGACCCTGACCTGGCGGGTGGGTGCCATTGGTCAGCCCCGCAGGCAACAGGATCCGCGACGAACCGGTTGAGGTAGTCCTCATATGTTACGAAAATCTCGCCCGTCTGTGGTATATGCCACACCTAAACCGTGAAAAAGACGGACAACCGGTTAGATTTCTGCCGCATTCAAATCTACCACCGCCCACCAAAACGCTCGACGTGAAGAACACACCTCCTGGTTTTCATCGTGGATCTCTGGCACGGGCAGAAACTGCACCGGCTTGCGCTTGAAAAGCACCTGGACGGCTATGGTTAGCATGGGGTCGAAGCCCCAGAGGCTGTGAGTGAGAGAACTGTCGCGTACCATCCTGGCGGTGGTGGAGGGGTGGATGCGCAGGTGGTGCGGAAAAGGTCTGGGTGGGTATCCGCGACGCCCAGCACGCGCAAGTCCTGGAGGGGGGAAGAACGGCAGAGAAAGTCGAGAAACCCGCTATGCTGATATCCCTCCCTTCCTGATGGCTCTCAATTTGCCGAAAAGAGATACAAGGTCTACGGTGGCGGTTGAAAACGCGGTCGAAGAATTGATGGGAACGCGTCGTGGTGTTCTGGGGTGCTGTGTTGTGGCGGGTCGGAGAGGGTTGCAGCCGGGTCCGGAGTTGGCTGATTGATATTAAAACAGAAGGAGAAAGAGTGGGCACGAGATAGCGCCGCTTGAGAGGACAGAGACGAGATGAGTCTCGAAAGCGTAGGATTGAATTGCCGTCCGCCCAAACCTAGAGGAGCAGTGCTGTCGCGGTGAGCATGCAAGGCTGAAAGATGCGGCGGCGGGTCCGCGGCCGAGGACCGCGACAGACTCGTCGACGTGTGGAAGAAAAAGACCCCGGTCTGGCGTGTAAGTCGGGGATGGATGGTCGCGGCCGCAGGTGGGCTGGGGTGGTGTTGTCGATGCCGGAGAAGAAATCACAACAACGAGCGGGTGCACGAGTGGAGGAGAAGGAGGAGGAAAAAGTTCAACAAGGGGAGAGAGGGACGGCAAATGGGGAGAGAGCACGGCCCGGCATGGGTCTGGCTCTGCAAGAGTCCCAAGGCAAAGCATGGGAGCATGGGTGGGACGTGTGAGAGCGGCCAGCGTGGGTGTGGAAGCGGAAGGCCGCGGCGCACACCATTGGCCAGAATCCCATGGCTCCGGGACCCACACTGACCCGCCAGACCCGCCAGACAGGGTGATGGCCGGCGGACCGCTCCCAGCTCCGAACTCTTCCCTCCCACCCCCCAAAAACGTCTGCCCTCCTCGTCCGCACCCCGACCTCCCGGGGATCCCTCTTCCCGCATCCAACCCGCCCGACTAACGACTAACACCCACGTTTTTGTACTCATTCTGCTCGCCGCGATGAGAGCTATCAGCAGACAGTTGAACCACATCGGTTGGCCTTGTTTTCAATTATTTATCGTCTCGAAACTGCAGACATCATTTATTTGGCAAGGGTAGGGTTCTTTTCCCTCCGGCCCTTCGACCTAGGTCCCCGACACAACACAACTCTGGTCAGGAGGAGCCATTGGAGTCTGTCTGCTCGGGCCGCGACACAGCAAACATGCCGCCCTTCGCACCGCCAAAAAGCGCGAAACATACACTTTCCATCTAGGTCGACTTGGATCACAGCCAGATCTCAAACATCAGGAACGGTCTCCGTCTTGATCATCTCCAGCTGCACTCCCAGCTAGCAGACCCCACCCACACACTCTGATCACAACCCCGTGGGACTCTGCAAGACGGGCAACTAGCTATCGGCGATGAGATTCCACCCGCGTTAACGCCCCAACGCGTCTCTTTAAGTAATGCATATCATTTAGACCATGCTATGAGGTACGTGCCGATGTATCTAAAAGAAAAAGATGGATGAAGTTGGTTTCACGTGCGATCGACGGAATGTGCCGTGTAAGCCGCACATCATAGATCGATGGTCCGGCACCCTAGCCGTCCTTGTCAATCAAATCACGATCAATTGCTTCTTGATGCCGATGATTATCATTTGTTCATTCAAGCAAGTTGCAGCAAACGAGATGCTCGCTCATTGTTTCGTGCGCTTTCCTTGTCGCAAGCGGCCACGGCCAAACCCGAGATTTGCTTTCCAGAATCCATTTGTTTGCTTTGAAACGCCACATCGGGAAGGCGGGTGGGTCCTGGGACAAGGCTGACGGCTGAGAGCGAAGGGAGGCGTTGACGTGCAGCAGATCGCAGCCTTGCAGTCCTGCCAGCCGCACGAGTGCCAGATTGGGCAGGCCAGGTCGCACATCTTCCAGCTCTTCGTCCACCGCAAAAAACGCGGATAATATTGACAACAGAACTGGCATCACATGAAAGTAAATGCAACCGTTTGTTTGTCTCGATCAGGTTCAGGGTTGTTCTTTTTTCATCTCGTCTTCTCCAGATCCACACCTCAAAGATTGGTCCTGTCCGCTCACTGGCTGGTCGGGTTTCTTTTCAGGAACAAGCTTTCTTCTGGAGGCGTGTGCCGCGAAACGAGAGCCAATCGAACTTTTGACGCGCCAAGACTGGCTTGGCTTGCTGACTCAGCCTGGGTTTGACCTCCTTCGGGGGGGCAGTCTGGTAACATCGTCGTCATTGAAGTTGCAAGAGCAGTATAAACCCTCTTTGAAAGGCAAAAACGAACAGAAAATTTTATTTTCATCAAAGGTTATTCAAGATGTAAAATACACAACCATGAATCCCACCCAGCTCCCCACGACGCCAATGGCCGAGTACGAGCTTGTAAACATCAGCGGCAGGAATTCATAACTCTTGCCAAACACAATCCCGTGCACGAGCGAGCAGTATACGATCAACGGGATGCTGACGGTAATGTACAGCGTGCTGAAGCGGTCAAACAAGAAAAACCGCGGCCGCGACGACGCCGGCGCAAGGCGGTCGAATGCCATGAGGAACAGCAACAGCCAGAGAAGGGTGTAGACCGTCTTGATGGGGAACTCGGCGGGCGTAAAGAGGAGAGGGAAAAGCGATACGTGTCCCGCCACCGCGAGGGGCCGGAACGCGCCCAGGTACCGCCTGTCCTTGAGCGCGATCAGGCTGAAGGGGATGATCACCAGCAGGACTGCCTTCTCGTGGACATGCCAACCAAACAGGAACGACGCGTAGCCGCACAGCGTGACCGCCCCGATGAAATCCTCCCAGACAATCGTCCGCCGGAAAAACAGCCGCACCAGCGGGATGGCCTGGAACGCGAGAGTCAAGGCAAAGCACACACGCGGCGTCACGTCGGGCAGCACCGCAAACGATGTGTCGCCGACCAGCCCGCGCGTGACGCTGTTTAGCGCACTCGTCTTGACCGGCAACCCCAGACGCGGCGCCAGCACGATCAGCACGCGGTCGACGAATGAGTACATGGCCCAGACGTTGGGGGCCCAGTAAGCGTGGCAGAGGCCGCGCGAAAAGGGGAACAGGCGGCGCAGGATCTGCGGAATTTGGCCCTTAAGCGCAAACGGACCGAAGGCGGCGCCGAAGATGGCCAAGATGCCGGCGCCCAGCTTGACGCAATTGAGAAACTGGATGCGGAAAATGGACTTGGGCGAGAGGCAGTAAACGCGGAGGAGGAAAACGAAGTAGGCGGGGGCGAGGTAGAGGTATATGTGTTTCATGCAGAGCAGGGCGGCGAAAAGGAGGCCGCTCCACAGCAGTGTCGACTTCTGGCGCGCCAGCACGAGCGAGGCGATGAGCATGCCATACATGCAGCCATTGTATTGGAAGTGGATGTGGTCGATGATGAGCAGGCCCGGCGAGAGCAGGATCGAAATGGCGGCGGCCTGCGCGGCCCTCTTGGATGCTCCGTGCGACGAGTCGATATACCTGGACATAGCACGTCAGCTGGGCCCATCTTTCGTACCAATTGGACAACTCGTGTGTCGTTTCGTACATCTGAAGCGCGTAAACAAGCAGCAGCTCGGTGATGATGACGGTGAACCTCTGGAAGTAGACTGTCTGCCAGCTATCGTACTCCAGATTGTAGACCTTGAGCATGGCCGGGTCGACGAGCTTCGCAACTTGGGACATGACCCATTCGAAGTAGGCGAAGAAGGGCGGGTAGTCAAGCGTCCATTCTGACGTCTTTTCGTAGTACCACTCCCACAAAGGAAGGCTGTTTGTGATGGCGAGCCAGTTCCGGTGGACCTCAAAGTCGGTGGATTTGCTGGAAAGAAAGGGGACAAGGTTAGTGGCCGAGACACACGAATGCAGTCGACATTGGGAGGCCTGTTTGTTTCTGTGTCGGCTTGTCTCTTACTATGCAGGAAAAAGGAGAATTTTGAGAGCAGCGGCCACGATGGCACACTGCGAAAGGGAGGGATATATCTCCCCCATGGTGACGTCCGGGCCGGCTGGACTGAGGCTCCTGAGCTGCATCCAGGATGGTTCCAAGAACCAAAAAGTCAGTGGGGCTTCGCTGGCTCGAAGCTGGCCAAAATCCCACCCTTGCATCTGAAAGTTGGGGAAACTTGTCACCAGCCACAATTGCCCCGGGCGTCAAGCCACAGCTCCCCCGCAGCGGCATCCGATGCGGAGATGGTGGCCCCGTTCTGTCAGGTCCCGGTGGGGAAAATGCAACAGGGACCGTTGAGCAAGCTGTTCTTTTTTGTGTTCTGGCTCTTTCAGGCCCAAGTTGAATCGTCAAGTTGACGATTCTTTCGCGCACAATGTAGAATATCAGACCCAATGAGCCATGCAAACACAAGCATGACTTGATCCGTCTTCAATTGGCCATTTTCTTCTGACGTCCTGTGCTCGACCGCATCGCATTGTCTGTTGGCCTTGTCTTTCAGGTTATGTTTCAGCTGTTGCTTGCCTGAGCGTGGTGCCGTCCGGCTTGCTCCACATCAGCCCAAACCTCTCCCTCCGACTCGGCTTGTTGTGGGCGGACAGAGAGCTGCAACTTGTCCTCATCGCCGGCCACCCAAGACCGCTGCGGAAACTCCGTCCCCATTCTGCCGGGAACTAGAACCGCGGTGCCGTCTGTTGCTTGCTGTCGTTTGAACCGATAAATGCACAGTACACGGTAGACAAAAAATAAACTTTCTCCTTTCTGCGGCCAGCAGATTCCTCCAATCCACCACCGCCCACCCTCCTCTCCTTTACCACCTTAACCCCGCCGACGCTTGAGGACTTGCAGCAGCAGCACCCGCCTATGATGCGCTTGTCCGCGGGATACCTCCTCTTGCTGGCCGGCATCGCCCGTGCCGAGTCCCAATATCTCGTCAACGAACTCAGTTTCGGCCATGGCCCGAGGTATGCGCAGTTGGTGTTCCCCGTGTGTGTGACGAAGGACCGTCTGCTGATACACCGCCGTCCAACCTTACAGGATAGCTCCCGAGGGGTCACGATCGATCCCCAACTTCTCCATCCAGGGCCAGCCCTACGTCCCTGAGTTGTTGTCCAACAAGATTATCCTGACCCCTGTGGCGCCAGGGAACGCACGCGGTGCCGTGTGGTCCGACAAGACGTTACAGAACCAGAACTGGATCGCCGACGTCGAGTTCCGCGCGAGCGGTCCCGAGAGGGGCGGCGGCAACCTCAACATCTGGCTGGTGCGCGACGGCTCCCACTCCGTTGGGTCCAACAGCCTGTACTCGGTCGGACGTTTTGAGGGTCTGGCCCTGGTCATCGACCAGCACAGCGGCTCCGGTGGCATGCTCCGGGGCTTCCTCAACGACGGCACCACCGACTACAAGCACACACACAACGTCGACTCGCTTGCCTTCGGCCACTGCCGCTTCTCGTACCGCAACCTCGGCCGCCCGACCCAGGTCAAGCTGCGCCACAACGAGAACAAGTTCTCCGTCGAGGTGGCCGGCCGCCTGTGCTTCGAGAGCGACAAGATCCGCATCCCGAACGGCTATACCATCGGTATCACCGCCTCGTCGTCGGACAATCCGGACTCGTTCGAGGTTTTCAAGCTGGCAGTCCTCACCACCGAGGCTTCCCATGAATTCAACCAAGCGTCCAGCGGCCATCAGGGCAGCGGCGGCCCCAGCAGCGGCAGCAACCAGAGGCCGCAGGGCCACATGAACTTTGGCCGCACGGGGCAGAAGGTGATTGAGGATCCGTACGACAACGCGATCCCGGACGAGGACGCCGACAAGATCACGTCGTCCAAAGCTCAGTTCGCCGACCTCCACAACCGCCTGCAGTCCGTCAACCACCACCTGACCACCATCTTCCGCACCATCGCGCAAAACGCGCAGGTGGACGAGCAGCGGCACGCCGAGCTGTCGGCGCTGCTGGCCGAGACCAAGGGCCTCATCACGGGCCGCATGGACCGCCTCGAAAACATCCTCAACCGCCTCGACAAGATCGACGTGCTGGAGCAGCGCCTGCGCGACGTCGAGGGCGAGATGCGCGCCACCCGCCACGAGATCGCCGGGCGCCTGCACGACACCACCACCACCCTCAAGAACCACGTCGAGGACAAGCACGAGACGCTGGCCAGGAACGTGCAGGCGCACGTCCACGGCACCCATAGCCGCCTGCTCTGGGTCATCATCTTCAGCCAGTGCTTCGTTGTTGCGGGATATGCGTACTATAAGCGCAAGAAGACGCCGGCGAAGAAGTATCTGTGAGAGGATGGTGAATAGAATTGGGAGGACCGGGGGAGTTGGGTGCGAATGGGTTTTCCTGCTTTGCGGGCTATCTGGGCTGCGCTGGCTTGATCTATGAATACCCCTTCCCCTTTCGCTTGGGTGGGTTTTGATGAACGATGGCATGCCGTGATGTACAGATGTACAAATGGGTGTTTTCAGTGTTTTAAGGTTTTTTTTTTTTTTTTTTTTTTTTTGGCGTTACACGTCTACTGTTGGCTTTTGGTGTCCATTTGCATAGTGGCTCGTTTCTGGGTTATATAAACTAGGAGGAAATGAACAACACGAAGGGATCTTCGGATGGGTAGATTCCCAGATGTTTCAGGACATTGTGTCTTTCCAAGTGACTTACTTCCGTGCACTGATCTTGAACAATACAAATTCAGACCCTCACCTCCAAACCCGCCTATGTCAACACCATCCCATACACAAACAAACATGGACCCGATTTAACCTTGAAGGAAACATCCACTCCCTATCCAACCACCTGGCCGACCTAACATACACAGGCACCTATTATATATCCATCCCATCAAGGCCAGGCGAGAAAAAGGAAATGGAGCATGGCCGAGGAATTATTATTATACGAATCGGCACTCGTCCACCCTGCCCATCAATTCTCAGGCTCCCACTTGGGCGCCGTGGTCAAGTTCTCATACCCGTCCTCCGTGACGAGGATGTCGTCCTCGATCCGCACGCCACCCACGTCCCAGTACTGGTTCAGCACTTTCGCGTCAATGTACTGCGAGTGGACCGGGTGCCGGAGGAAGTACGCGTCGAGGTACTCGCGGCAGAAGTAGCTAATATCGGAACATTGCGTCAGTTAGTCCACTTCACCAATCCCGTCGGGGAAGTGTTTGGGTGGTTCTCATGTAGGTAAGGGAAGGTAAGGGAAACTCACATCCCCGGTTCGATCGTCACCACCATATTCTTCTCCAAAATCTGCCTCTCGGCTGCCTTCGGCGAGACCATCCCGCTCCTGGAAAACTCGGCCGCGTCGCGATACAGCATGGCTGCCTGCCCGGGGGTCAAGATCTCTCTGTTCTTTCTCCCACCAACGGCTGGCCGCCACCAGAGCGGATCGTCCGCTTCCGACGACAACGACGCATTCAACAACAGCCTCGTGCTCCCGGAAACGTCGTGCACCTCCAGCCCGACGTGATGGCCCAGCCCGTGAGGGAAGAACGCCGTCACTGTGCCCTTCTTGAGGATGTCCTCCACCGACCCTCCACGCAAGATCCGCAGGCGCAGCAGCTCCTCGACCGCCACGCGGCAGGCGTGCACGTGCAGGCTGTAGAAGGGGACTCCCGGTTTGACCTTGGCGATGCACTCGCTCTGCATGCGGTGCACGGCGCGGTAGATGGCTGCGGCTTCTTTCCCGAAACCCAGTACCCTACTGTTGTTGTCTAGACCGGAACAGAGAGCGGTGCCGGTGGTGGTGGTGAGCGGGAACGTGCGCGTCACGTCGCTCGCGTAGCAGCGCCACTCGGCGCCCGCGTCAAGGAGTAACACCTGCCGCCCAGCGAGCGGCTGGTTGTTGTCGGTGTAGTGCAGGGTGCTGGCGTTGGCGCCGCTGGCGACGATGGGCGGGTACGCCTGCCGCGTGGCGTGGCGGGAGAGGCAGTAGCTCTGGTAGACGGCGTAGACGTCGGCTTCTGTGCGGCATTTAGGGAGGGCGTCAAGGACGGCTTTGTGGGCGCCGCTCTGGGGAATGGGTGAGTTAGTAGACGTTGAGAGCCCAAACTGTTCAGGGGGAATGGTCCTACAGAGATGGCGTTTGCGCGCCGGATCAGGGCAATTTCGTGCTCCGTCTTGATGACGCGGGCGCGGTCCATGGCCGGCTTGAGGAGGGTTGTGTCAAAGCGCGCCCTGATCAGGTCCTCGGGGAAAGAGAGATTCGGGGCCTGGTCGTCGCTCAAGACGTAGAGAGTGTTCTTTGGGTTTGTCAGAGCAGAGCGGAGGTAAGTGGTCACGCTCTGGACATTCAAGACTAGGTCCAGGTCCGACGCCGCCAGATATTGGTCGGGTGTCGGAAACTTCCCGTACCAAAGCACTGATCGCGGATCGGAGCGAGGAGCCCAAAGAATGAGACTGTCAGCGCCGATGTCGTATGTTACGGCGCATCCTGGGACGTCGGCTCCGGTGAGGTAGTAAAAGCTGAGATACCCATGTGAGCTTGATGCAGTTATGCTGGAGCTGGGGAGAAGTGGATGGGACATACTATCTCCGCTGGCGGAACTCAAAAGTCATGTCTGAGTCCTCGTAAAGTCTCTCCACCTGCCCGGGGAGGTAAACGATACCGGACGAGACCCCAAGCTCTTTGGCCACTTTGCGGGCATGTCGTCTGGCTACGGGGGAATAAGCATATGCTCCTGGTTATGATGGATGACATTGATGCTCGCTCACCTGGATATTTTCCCAGCTTCTTATACAGCCAGGGGTTATCAGTTAGGGCATTGTCATTATCGCTACTACTATTCTCGACTTCAATACACCTATTCAGTGTCAGCAGTTTGGAATGGCAAACTCAAAGCACAGGCAGAACTTACAAGGCGTCGAACTCGTCGTCCGGGACTAAGCGGTGAGGGACTTCATTGGACGTCAGCTCCGTTGACATCTTGGCGCTTTTATGCAAACGTGCAGTCCAATAAAATCTCCTTGGCCACCGGCAATAGGAGCAACGGCTTTCTGTCGATGCGTGTGGAGGCAGAGAAGCTTGATTTCAACAAAGTATTCGGACACGAGTTGGTTGTCCAGTTCAAGAGCGTTGAGGGGGCTGGGATGCTTGTGACGTTGGTGGTTTAGCGTCAGCGTCAGCGGGGAACGTGACCAGGGTCCGGTCCAGCGGCTCGATCTACGATAAGATCGAGATCGATCTGCCGGCCAGGCACATCTCAAATGTGCCGTTGGTTTTACATGATCTGCAGAGAGTAAATTATCTGAGTCCCTGGGCGGGTCATAGGCTTGTGAGATAGATATATTTTTTAAGCTTTGACCCAAGACCCAAGACTAAAGCTGGATTCATTTCCCTGACTGATAGACCTCAAGTTGGAGCATGTGAATAAAAGTGATGCTTGGTTAAAGAAGTGACCAGTTGATCAACCTATGACCAACCTCTCTGTCTGGCTTTTAAAGCGATGCAATGATTTTCCACAGAATGGGGTTAAATGGTACATTTATGGTGTTGAGTTGGTGACCTCCGTCTTGGGAACACAGCTGCATCAGCTCGCTCGGGCCAACGACCTGACGTCATCCACGGGTCCGCTTGTCCCCCAATTTTCCCTGACCAAAATGGAAAGTTCCGTTCCTCCCCTGGGGCAGCAGCCTTGCTGATGGTGGGGCATGCCGCCTCGCCCCACCCGAACTTCAGGTGGGCTTCGGCCGCTGGTTACCTGCCTGGAGCTCCGCACAACAGCGATCCAGTCTCTCCCGCGACAAGTATCGCGGGCAACCTCCCAACTCAAAACATCCGCGACACAGGACTTTTGGCGTTGACGCGACCCGCGAGAATGGATCAAAACTTACAAAACTTTTTTGCCCTGGTTGAAGCTCAGGGAGGCGTGGTGGTTCATGGTATGGCATCACTCACACCCCAAACACAGGCCATACGTGAACACTGACAAGATCAACTTTCCCGTGCAACAGAACCGCCCAAGCTGGACCTCGAAATCTACATCCAGAATTACAAAGGTTGGATTTCTTCCGATTTTCCCTCTGCATCCCAAGCTTTCAGGTCCCCGACTCACCATTCTCCCTCCAGGCCGGACACGATTCGACCGACTCTTTCTTATCGGCCGTAGCTCCGTTCCCTTGTGCGTCGAAGCGTTGAAAGCAGCCATCGCCGAAGCGAAAAGAGGAAAAGACACCCAGAGGTACAGGGAAGCTGTCGAGTGTCTTCGCGTCGCCGCGCCAAACGAACCCGAGGCAAACTTCGACCAGGCATGGCTCGAGGCCCAGGAAACCTCTAATAAGATGGAAACAAACCGCCTTTTGACAGAGCTCAAAGGCTACAAGAACAATCTGATCAAAGAAAGCATCAGGGTTTGTCTCAACCATTCCCCCCAACATTTCGTATTCCAACCACTGACCCCGACCACAACAAACAGATGGGCCACGAAGATCTCGGAAAACACATGGAGAGCATCGGGGACCTCAACGCTGCCGCAGAGGCGTATTCCAAGATGCGTCCTGACGTCAGCACACATAAGCAGTTCCTCGATCTCGGCAAGCATCTGGTCCGCGTGTCGATCCAGCGCCAGGAATGGGGCATGGTTACTGCACATCTTAGCAAGCTGGGCAGCACTCAGTACGCCGAGGATGAGAAGGCCGTCCAGCCATACATGAAGATCGGCTACGGAATCGCCTTTCTCGGCCAGGAGAAGTACAAAGACGCCGCCCTCAGCTTCCTCGCCGCCGACTCGACCATCCCCGCCTCCAGCTACAACGAACTCGCCACCCCCAGCGACGTGGCCGTCTACGGAGGACTCCTCGCCCTCGCATCCATGGACCGCGATGAGCTTCAGATAAACGTCCTGGACAACTCGCGGTTCCGCACCTTCCTCGAGCAGGCGCCGCATATTCGGCGCGCTGTGACGCAGTTCGTCAGCGGACGGTATTCGGCCTGCATCTCCATCCTCGAATCGTACCGCACCGATTACCTGCTCGACCTGTACCTGCAGAGGCACGTCCAGTCCATCTACTCGCTGATCCGGAGCAAGTGCATCGTTCAGTACCTGCTCCCGTTCTCGTGCGTCACCTTGGAGACGATGAACAACGCCTTTGGCCGTCCCGGGCAGAGCATCGAGGATGAGCTGGCCGGAATGATCCAGTCAGGCACTCTTCAGGCGAGGATTGATTCTATCAACAAGGTGAGACCTATACATACTCGGCCCTTTGCAGGTATTGCTTGCTGATCTTACTTCCACAGCTTGTTACCACCCGCTCGTCCAACGCCCGGTCGCAGATGCAGGCGGCGGCGCTCAAAGCCGCCGAGAACTACGAAAAGCAAGCTCTCGACCGTCTCCGGCGGATAGGGCTCGCAGCAGCCGACCTCGAATTGAAGGGAGGGAGGAAGTTGGGTGGAGGAGCGTTCTTGCCGCAGCATGATCTCATGGTGGAGGAGACGCTCGGTTGAGATGTAGCTAGGGACGGGGATACAGGGGGGTTGGATGGGGATGGGCAGTATAAATTGTCTTCGGCGCTTGCTGGTGTCCGATGGCGAATGGGATATCGGGCGTGTGGCTAGTTTCAGGTATGGGACCAAGGCTGAGAACGGAGTTTGGGGAAGTGGACTGGTTCTTAGGAAGTAGCATGGCCGCATGACAGACAGCAACGAAATGATGACTGAACGACGGTGACGATAATGAGGCTCACACCCGTGAAATTAACCAGAAAACCATAACTTTCATGATTCCCATTAACATCCAGTGTGGTGACATGAGGGCCGTGACTCTAGCCCTCGTTGACTGCACAGAAACAGGTGATGCCAACCTGGACAAAGATTTGATTACTTTGGGTATCTAATTTTTCTTTCCACCTCTTCACCATCCGCTCTTCCATCAGCCCATCAACTGCCGGATATCCTCGGGCGGCCACCTCACCTGCGCAAAGGTCAAACACCTCTTGATGCTCTGCAAATACTTCCTCGTCACCTCGCTCCGCATGATATGCCCCCGCTCGCCATCATGCAGCTTCTCTCTGGCGCTGCGCTCGTGGATGCCGACCATGGTGACACCGATGGGCCAGGCCGCCTTGCCGATGCTCAGCTTCAAGTACTCGTCGTTGGCGTCCACATACCTGCGCTCCTGCGCGGCGTGGACAATCTCGACGACGGCTTTGAGCACGTCCTCGTCCAGGTCGCCCTTTTCAAACTTGCGAAACAGCGGCCGCATCGTCTCCTTGCTCTGCACCATGGCGCGGCGCGCCGCCTGGCCCGCGAACGTGTCGGCGTTGTCCTCCTTGGCGAGGGCGATCTCCCACTCACGTAGCACCAGGTTGAACCACGAGGCGAGCTGGCGGAAGAGGAAGCGGCGCGCCTTTTTGTCGCTGGCGGGCGGGACAGTGGAGGGGACTTTCATGTCCTTTTCGTCAACGGGCCGGAGGGTGGTGACGATGGGCCCGGCGGCGTCGCCGCGGGAGGCGCGACGGTAGCGGGTCAGTCGGGCGGCGTGGGTCTCGGCGAAGAGGCGCGCCGGCTCACCTAACGCGCGAAGTTTTGCGATGAGCACGTCGTCGGGGATGTCTTCTGCCTTTTCGTCCTCGTCGAGGTCGTCGTCGTCCTCCTCTTGCTCTGCCTGTTTCTTTTCCTCCTCTTCTTTTTCTTGTTTTGGAGGGAGTTCTGGCAAGCCGAGCCTCTTCCTCCTCGCCCGCTCTTCTTCTGCTTCCTTCGCCTCGCGGCGCTTCCGCTGCTCTTCGGCGAGCCGCCTGCGCTTCTCCTCGCGCTGCCGGGCTTCTTCGGCGAGCTCCTCCTCGCGCCGCCGCTTGGCCGCAGCTTTGGCGGCGCGCTCTTCTTCGAGGCGCTTTTGCTCGGCGAGGTAGGCGGCGCGGCGCGCTTCTTCGGCTTCGCGGCGGGAGATGTACTTCTTCTCTGGGGCGGCGGAGGGGGTGGTTGATGATGAGGAGGAGGAAGATGTGGTTTGTCCCGTCGCTTTGGCGATTTCTTGGGACATGATGGAGGCGAAGTCCATTTTGGATGGTTGGGCGGGCTTGCGCCGCGGGGAGGGATTCAAGAGCGGTTCGGGTCGGTTTGCGGGTGTTACGGATTGTTGGTTATATGTCAATGTCGATGGTGGAGCTCTGGGCAGATGAAAGTAGCCGTCAGTGTCGATGTGCCAAAAGTTGAAGGATCGAAGTTCCAGAGCTTGAAGTTTGACCGATGTTGGTCGAGGTTGCAGAGGTCGATGCCAAGATCTTTACCCCTGCCTTTCGCCAAGACCGGGGACTGCCTGTTGACGTCGTGCACCCGCCGACCTGCAATCCAATAACAACACATCGGAACCGTGTCTCTCTGGCTTCGGAGAGACCAGCCGCAGCACCCGACGAAAAGCCATGACGGCAAGCAACTGAGACGAATCACCCCGCCCTGAACATTAGGGCATCCGAATCCGTCCGGTTTTCCACCCGGACCCCCTCACAGCTTCAGACAAAACCGACAGGATGGGCGCAATGGATCGCATCCGAGCATGGCTGACTCCGGCAAAGGCCAGCACCACGGACTATGAGCCTCTGGCTGGCAATGAACCCGGGTCTCTCGAGGATGCCGCCTCGCGCAGCCATGGCGCGCAGCCATTCTCATGGCTCGAATACTCAGTTTTCGGCCTGATTGGAGTTGCCATGCTATGGGCATGGTATGTCTCCTTCCCCGGCGTCCCTCTCACACCCTCCCTCCACCTGCTCACATCGGCTTTCTATACACACAGGAACATGCTCCTCGCCGCAGCCCCCTATTTCCAGATCCGCTTCCGATCTGACCCATGGATCTACGACAACTCGCAATCCGCCATCCTCACCACCTTTACCGTCATGAACCTCGCCTGCATGCTTCTCCTCGTCAACAAGCAGTCCAAGGCCGACTACCCCTTCCGCATCATCACCGCCCTCGTCATCAGCGCCGGCGTGTCTGCGCTTCTGACCGCCTCGACGGTGGTCGCCGACGTGTCCCCGCGCGGCTATTTGGCTTTTCTCTTGCTCATGGTCGCCCTGACGTCCGCCGCCACCGGGCTGATGCAGAATGGAGCTTTTTCGTTCGCCGGAGCGTTTGGAAGGCCCGAGTACACGCAAGCGCTCATGGCGGGACAGGGCGTGGCAGGGATCCTGCCGCCATTGACGCAGATGGTGTCGTACCTCTTGTTTTCCGAGGCCCCGTCGTCTCCCGGCGGCACGCCCGAGGAACAGCAGTATCCGCCTCGAAAGGAGGAGGCGGGTTCCGCCCTGGAGAAAAGCGAAGGCAGCACGGCCGCGTTCATCTACTTCCTCACCGCGGTCCTTATCTCGGCCGTGACATTGGTAGCATTCATCCCTCTCGTGCGCCGGCACGCCCGCGACCGCCGCAACGAACCAGACTCCTCCTTCTCCTCTTCAACTCAACAACCACAACAACGCACCCCCCTCCTCACCCTCCTCCTCAAACTCCGCTGGCTCGTCGCCTCCATCTTCACCTGCTTCGTCGTAACCATGTTCTTCCCCGTCTTCACCGCCAAGATCCTCTCCGTCCGCGACCCCGCCACCGCCGGCAAGCTTTTCAGCCCCGGCGCCTTCATCCCGCTGGCCTTCTTCTTCTGGAACCTGGGCGACCTTCTCGGGCGCGTCGCGACGGCCGTCGACGGGCTCTCGGCCCCGTTCCGCCGCCGGCCCAAGGTCTTGTTTGCCATCAGCCTGGCGCGCTGCGGGTTCCTGCCGCTGTACCTGCTCTGCAACCTGCACGGCGGCGGGGCAAAGTTTGGCGGGGACGTGTTTTACCTGGTCGGCGTGCAGCTCATGTTTGGGCTGACCAACGGGTGGCTGGGGTCCAGCACCATGATGGCGGCGGGGGAGTGGGTCGAGGAGGAGGAACGCGCGGCCACGGGCGGGTTTATGAGTTTGTGTCTTGTTGCTGGGTTGGCGGGGGGGAGTGTGTTGAGTTTTGCGGCTGCGGGGGTGTGAGAGAGAGGAATTGGTTGGGTTGGAGAGGTGGTGTTAGATACGTACTTGTAGATGAGCGATTAATTGAGTTCCTCTTGTCTATCTATGAGTGGTTCATTGTGTTTACATGGTGGTTTTGTCTTCTCTATCATGTCACCGCCCGGTTTCTAGCAAGATGTTTAAGGGTATCAAACTGCGTTAACACCACCTCTATCCGAGTAACTAACCAACCTTCATCCTTTCCCCACCCCATGGATCCTCATCCCATAATCACTCTCAACCCCTCTCTTATACTCAACCTCAACAACTTAGCTCAGATCTCTCAATCAACCCCTTCCACCTCCTCTCCTAACCGCCCAAGCAAACAATCCACCACAACCCCCAACTCCTTTTCCTTGTCATGACCGTTGTAATACCCCTCCTGGATCAGCCTCCTCTCCAGGTCGCGCCAGTACGACCTCTTTGCGACGCCGCGCTTGCGGTCCAGGTCCGCCAGCTTGGCCTGGACAGGCTGAGACGGATCGACGGGGACGCGGACAAAGACGGTGCAGTCGCGCAGGGTCATGGCGAGGGAGAGGAGTTCGGTTCTTCTTGCCTCCTCGTCTTCGTCCTCTCCCGACGACGCCGTCAACGTGTCTCTTGCGTCTGTTCCTCCTCTTTTTCGTCTTGTTGATCCTTGAAGAAGAGCTGATGAGGTGGATGAGGAGGCAGAGGTCGGTGGTGAAGGGGGTGGGTTGGGGTGGGAGATGATGGCCGTGGAGGAGGAGGACGAAGAGGGGGGAAAGTTGGGGGAGGTCGGAGTGGTGGTGGTGGTTACTGTGTAGGTGGATGATGATGATGAGGTGGGAGATGGTATGGGAGATAAAGAGGAGTGGGGAAGCGATGGAATGGTAGAGGAGGGAGGAGGGGTAGGAGAAGGAGAAGGAGAGTAGGCGAGCTGCACGGCATGGAGGCGTGGCAAGAGGGTGTTGGTTTGAAGCCAGTCGGCTAAGCGGAGGTGTTGGGGCGGTAATGACCCTATTTCAGAGACCGAGGGCGGGCCGACTCCGGGAGGGTTGCAGCGCGGGAGAAGGTGGGCTAGGAGAGTAGCGAGCGATTGCTGGGACTTTCTGCAGGTGATGAAGTTGAACGGACAGAGGATGTGTGTGTTCTTGACGTTTGGGCTTGTCGTTTCGTCCGCCTTGAGGGACCTGGAGCTGATGACTCCTGTGCCTGCCATCCGCTTCTTGCGTTTGAGCAGCTCCCGGGCACAGGTCCGGCAGCGGGTGGCGGATTCTGGAGCGGTGGGCGATTGGGAGAGCCATTTGGGTTTGAATTCGAGTGTCAGGACGCCTGGTGATGCTGTATTGGTGACGTTAAATTGGTAGTTAGCATTACGGTTTATCCCGACAATCAATGTGAGTGAGCTCAGGGGTCAACTCTTACCCTGCCGCATGTCCTCGACGAGCATGCCATACTCGGCCTCGGCCACTCTGCTTCCCCTGAAGTCAACCCTTCGTCTCGGCTCTTCCTGTGCAAGAACGGCATTCAGGCGTGACACGATGCCTCGTCCGCCGAGTCTCACGAGTTCCTGGCGAACTAGGTGTTGAGGCTCGAAAAGGGGCCGCACGACCGTCTCCCAGTATTCCTGCAGCTCTTCATGGCGATATGCCTTGGTGCCGGCTTTGGCTACGCGCAGGAGTTTGTCTGGAGATCATATGTGTTAAAATAACTGCCCGTCTTCTATGTGTTTTTTGTCATTATATCCGGAGGCTGTCCTACCCTGGAGATAGCGGTGAGCCTCGGTTTGAGGGTATCCCCTGACCTCAAACACACAGTTTGCGGCGCCTTCGCCCACAAGGCGGAACTCATAAGGGACGTCTTCAAAGAACTGATACATCGGGGTATCACTGATGGTATGAACTCGAGTTTGGTGTTAAAAGAGGATTTGAAGACGGTGGCTGGTGTCGAGAGTCTTGAGCAACCGGGAAGACCCTGTTTGTCCGTCCTGAATGACGGAACCCAAGAGTCTCGTGCACTCCGACATTTCCTGGCTAAGACACATGACCGTCACCGTTCGTCCGCCGATCCATGGGATCCTTCCCACGTCCGATCCGATCACTGACCTTGATTGAGCCTTTGGACATGGCACAACTCATCACGACTGTATGGCTGCAGTTCAGTCGGTAAACATTCGTTGTCTCGGACACCCTTTATTTGGTGTTTGGACACCATTTTTGGACGACGAATGTCAGGTTACGTTTCCCCGCTTCCCCTCATTCCCTCACATGCTATTATCTGCCCAACCCCGCGATTCTGGCGACGACGTGCTGCTGAGCCGCAGTGGGGATGACTTTCGTGGTCGAATGGCAGCGGGGATCTGCATGCAAACAATCTGGCCGCGACGCGTATGGGATGCTTTGAGTGCTACGGTGCGATGCATGACTTCTTGTCTCATGTTAGGTGGGCAGCAAGCAGCAGCAGGTCAGGCACCTGTTCCGGCCTTACGGCCTTACGGCGGAAGCTCTCCACCCTCTGCTGGGTATTCAGAGGGCATCTTCAGCGTGGTGATTTGATGGTCGCCACAGAAGCTCGAGCCACTGAGTGTTGAACTGAAACCGTAGCCCCGGATCCAAATCGCGGGGTCGGCAGCACGGCAACATAGTCCGGGGATTTTCAAAGAATGGAGAACGGACCCGGACCAGAGGAGAAGGCGAAACGCGATCGCGTGCGGCAGTTCGCCGGAATGTCAGGTGGGGACCTCGGGACACGGTGGGATGCGGTGGATCCCGGTCCCACTTTTGAGATCGTGGCATCGGATGAGCAATTCCTGGGAGCGCAGGGCAATCTTCGACATGCAAGAATGCAAGATTTTGCATTTCCCTGCAGGCGGATACGACCGTGCTCCGCCGTAATTCCTTACTTTTTGCGGCGCATATGGCGGTGAAGACTTATAAAATATAAAATATGGCAGTAAGACATGTTTGGACTGGGATCTGGGTGCCTGGGCCCTTCAATCGCCGGCCAAGTTGCTTGCATGAAGCAAGCAATCCTTTTGATGAGTGAGCTGAAGGAAATCAAAGGAGGTGACATCAAAGGCAAACCTGCGACCTGAAAGGATCCACCAGGAAGCCAGGAAGTTCAGCGACGCATGGACCATTTCCATCTTCGGCCAAGCTTGAAGTGGGTCCACACGCGACTCCCAGGGTCAGCCCATTTTTCGGGTGGCAGAAGGCCCTGCAGGCTTTTGCAGCAGGTGCGGCAGCCCAGGGCAGACAGCCTTTGCAGGGCTTTGCATACCTGATGGAGGGCAGCAGTTTGCCAGCCACGGGAACCACGCCGCGGTCTCGGCACGGTCCAAAAATTTCACTCAAGACCCAACTGCTGCCCCGAGCTCCCGCGGCCAAAACGTCGCCTGATAGCGTCATTCCCTCTTCACCTTGTCTTGCCTCCCGTCAAACACAAGTCGAAAATTCCCCGTTCGTTGGACCCAGAGAAACGAAACATTCAAGAACCCTTTCGTAATCGACGACAGCTCATCGCCACCACAGCCTTGACAGCTTCTCCCCCGCGACGATCGCAACAACCATCAATTGCGGCACCCCGCCACCACCGCCCAACGAACCGAGCTTTGTATCAACCGCCTCCCCCCGCGACATCCGGGCTTTGTCGCACGCAAAGTCCAACCCGCGACCGACTGCAATGCGCCTCTAACACCAACGCCAATTCAACATGGCCTTCAACTTCAACTGGTCGCCGCTGACGGCTGACGCGGCATTCTATAAGCGCGCCCGCGACCTCCTGACGACGGCCCTGAACAAGTCTCCGAAGCCACCCATCATCGTCGATGATATTATTGTCACCGAGTTCAACCTCGGCTCGGTGCCGCCAGATCTCGAGATCCTCGAGATTGGCGACCTCGCCGAGGATCGTTTCCGTGGCATTTTCAAAATGTGCTACTCGGGCGACGCATTTTTGACGCTCAAGACGAGGGTTCAGGTAGGTTGGAGGATTCCATTGCTTTCTCTGTTATTGGACCTACGATAAGCGGGCTTGCGGTCTTTTTCCCCCCTTATCGCGACGCGAATCACAGCAAAACGCGCTTCCGTTGTTTCGTCGCCACCCCTTGAATATTACCTATTTCCACGAACTATCAAGCCACGACCCGGGACTTTTTGCGGCAGCAGCGCGTGCGGACGTCAGGAGCTTCTGTGCCTGCTTGAGTCATAGCCCTTCAGCAGCACAAAGACGCAGCGGAACATTGCACCTCGGTTCTTCCAGATTCTGGAATCCCGGAATATGGATGCAGTGATTCCATGCGGGAACTTGGCGGACATGCCGCATTGCAACCCAATTATCCCGGGTCTCCACATGAGTTCGCGGGGCCATGGAAGTTCCGCGTCTGGGTCCAAGCGGTTCAGAAGAGATGAGACGGCATGACTAACACAACCACCAGGCCAACCCCCTGAACACCTGGCTCTCTGCGAAACCCGACTTCACATCACCCCAGCCATTGGCAGCGGCCTCGAGTCTCACAATACCCCTCCAAATCACCCTGTCCGAGATCAAGCTGTCGGCCTTCATCATCCTGGTTTTCTCCAAGCAGAAGGGTCTGACAATTGTCTTCCGCAATGACCCCCTCGAGTCTCTCAAGGTCTCGTCGACCTTTGACTCGATCCAGTTTGTCCGCGACTATCTCCAGAGGACGATTGAAGGCAAGTTGCGTGACTTGATGATGGATGAGCTGCCCGCCATCATCCACAGGCTATCACTTCAGTTATGGTGCCCAGACCAGATCAAGGAGGAAGAGGAGTCCAAAGAGACGAGCGAGCCCGGCGTCAACCCGCTTGCAACGCCCCCATTGGATGCTGTTGATCTCCATGGGCATTTGTTAGACCCGGCGGCCATTTCAGAGTTGTCATTGGACGGCGGACCGGAAGCGCAACTGCTCTTTTCACAAAAGACGCTCCTGAAACTATCTGATATGACAAATGCCCAAGTGACGTCGTCATTGGACACTGCCACCACCAAGGACGTCCTGATCCGGGCGTGGGCAGGGCCTGATAGATTCGATGCCACCAGCACCCCACCTGGCGCGACCCCGAATCTGCCCAGGACCTCGTCGAGCGTCCATACCTACACATTCTCGGACAGTGCCAGCCAGGACAACGGTTCCATTCCCTCAAGGCCATCCCTAGTCCATGCCCAATCGGCCACTGCTGGCTTGTCATTAGGCTCGGGCCGCCACACGAAGCCCGGCCGCAAGAAGAAGACGCGCGTCGTCGACCTGCGGCGCAGAGCTACTGACAACCTGCCCGAGACTGCTAGCGAAGGGGCTGAGGAGAGCACCGATGCCGCCTCCACCGCCGCTGGTCCCATGTCAGAGCCCGCCATGCCGCACGAAACCTTGGAAATTCCCGACGTGCGCTTCAACCGGCCGGCGGAGAGGAGACCGTCGTTCCGCGCCACGTCGCCCAAGCCCTCGGTGCCCCTCACCCCCACCGATCCCACCGAAGTCCAGGGAGGCCGTGCCTCGGAGAAGTCCAAGAGCAAGGAGTCCTTGCCGGTGCCGCCTGAGACGAGCAAGGCGGATTGGAAGCGCGGCGCTCCCATGTCTGACACGTCGTCTGTCATCCTGGAACAGGCCTGGATCATGAAGATGGCTGGCGAGATCGCTCGCCGCGTCTACGAGGAGAAGCAGCGCAACAACAACAACCACCCCAGCTTCTGGGACGAACGGGATGATACTCCCCCGCCGGCGTACGATGCGCATTGATTCAGCAAAACTTGGCTGATTTTGCGATTGCGATTAATGGGTACATACACCCCCGACTTCTCGACCTACCTACCTTTTCCTTTGTCGATTATTTTCTGTGCGGCATTCTCTTTTTCCTTTTCTTCAACTCTTCATTCTGGGCGACAAGGCTCAATACCAGGCGTTATGGGTGCTCAACACTTCTCAATTCTTCTTCTTTTCCTTTACATTTAATGTTTAACTTTGCAACAGGGAGTTTTGGGAGTGTGGGTCTCGGGGTTCGTTAAAAAATTGGGCGGCGATTCGTCAAAAAAATTCGGTTCTTGCGTTGCTCTGGTTGGGCCTTTTTCGGTTTATATTATAGAAGGGAAAGGTCGGGTACGGTTGGGTGGTGATTGTTCTTGTTTCGAGTTTTGTCCCGGATACCTAGGTTGGCACACAGGATCGGATCGGTTTGGTTGTGTGAGACAACACACTCCCTCGACACATTTCCTTTTTCTCTCTTTTTCTTTTCCTCTTTCCTACTGTCTGGGTATTGGTCATCGGCGGTCATCCTCGAGGAGATAGGACACTTGGTCGCCGGCACATTCTTCCGTTCTGCGTTTGTGTTTTCACATCATTTTCAGTCAGTCCATGGCCTTTGAGAGAGCATCATGGAACAGACCACATCAGCCACACGACTCGGGCTTGGCCAGGAAGATCAGAAGAAGCATTTTCCCTGTCCGGGCTTGGGGGACGACGGCTTGGAGAAAGGGTCCCGCTGGGGACGTAGCGGGTTCTACTATGGACGGGAACTTTCTGGACAACTCCCACCTCTTTTATTAGAAAGGAAATAAAAAACTTGGAATGCGGCGCTTTAGTCGCCACCAATCTTTGGTTTGTCAGGGTTCTGTGGTGGTTGTGAGAATTGGCGTGTGTGGGTTGAGAGGTGTGAAGCATGGTTGGTTGATAAAGTTGAGCTAACTCGATCTCAGAAGATAGAGATGTCTTGAGTCATAGAGTCATAGACAAGTTGATAGAGCTTAGACATGGGAGTGGACAAGAACTTGATGTTGACAGACACCATTGGTGGATCAACTCGGAGTTTCCTGAGTCGGCTTATTAGTGTAAGATGCTCAATACAAGTCTAGCTCGAGTATTTCCCATTGATTCAGATCCAAATCATGCCGTTCTCTTTTGAACAACCGAAACGCCCCGACGCCTTGTGGCTCCAACAGCCACTGTGGTATCGTCCCATCATACTAGATAATAGAGAGAATACAAATTAATGTAGCCGCCTCAGATAATAAGCAGGTAACATCTCCTCTTATCTACCACCCTCAACAAAACCCCCAACCCCGATGATTTTATTTCCCCGCCCCCGCCCCTGCCGTCCCCGCCGCCGCCGCAGCAGCAGCGCTCTCGGCCTTCAACTCCTTCAACCTAGCCTCTTTCTTGAGCACCTCCTCCTTGCTCTTGCGCACCATCTCCTCCACCTTGACCATGGCCTCCTGGAGCTTCTTGATCTCGACCTGCTCCGTCTCGCGGCTAAAAGGGTGACCGGGGCGGTTGGTTAAGGGGATCATTGCGCTGCGCTCGAGCACGCCGCCCTCGGAGCGTATCATCTGCACGGGTTCTTCCTTGTCTTTTTTCTCTTTGGACTTGCCACCAGGCGTGGAGATGTTGCTTTTGCTGTTGGATTTTTGATGGCCTGGTTGGTGGTGAGGGATGGGAGGTGGTAAGGGGTGGGCGGGGGGCATGGCGCCCGAGGTGAGGATCTCGTAGAAAGGTTCGTAGGGCTCGTTGAAGATTTGCTCCTCGTACGCCCAGGAAATGATTTCGCCGCCGGCGAGGCGCATGGTTTCTTTTTCGGCCTCGGTGCGGCCGTATGGGTGCAGGCGCAGGTGGTGGTAGAGGGTCTGCGGCTTTTCGGCGGACTCGGGGACGTAGTAGAGCTTGATGGCGATCTCGAACTCGCCCCAGCCGGTTTCGTGGACCTCGAAGGGTTTGCCTTTTTCGCCTTCGATCACTGTGCGCAGGGAGGGTTAGCTAGCTGTTGGTTGGAGGTTGAGGAAGCGGAGCCTAGAGGGGGGGAACGACGGACTTCGGACATGGTTAGGAATAGACTCGTGAAGCTTGAATTGCACACGGCGCAGCCAGTAGGTGATGTCGACGTCGTCGATGCCCTTGACGAAGACGGTCCAGGAATGGGTGTGGTCATCGGGAACGCCCGGGGGCTTGGGATTGGTCTTTTCGTCGAACGGTTTAGCTGTGGTGCCGTAGATGAAGGGGCGGAAAATTTGCACGCCCTTGACGCGCTTGCCTGTTGGCGGCGCCATGGTTGTTGTGATGTCAATGGGGACGGGAGGTGAGGTGGCAGGAGAGAAACAAACGTAGAAACAAACAGTTGAAGTTCGGTTTGGGGACTTGAAGGTCGGCGTTGCATGTGGGGCCACGCTTCGCCGCCGAGACCCACTCAAAATCGGCCAAAGATGATCCTTGTCACGGAGCTCCAGATGGGCGACCACCGATTTCATCATTCGTTAAGCTTCGAGAGCTCCAACAGCTTCCCGACACTCCAAGACACACAAGTTCCTCTAGATGGCCAGTCAATTGGACATTGAATCTAGAGCAAGTCATAACATTTTCTAACTACCAGGAAATTCATTCCGCTACTGGCTCCTAAAGCAGCTGGGTAGCCTTGACAGGTCCAACGCCGTGACCACAGCTCAACACATGACGAACCACCTATGAGCTCATAGCCACTGTGTACTACTACATACCACACGTCAAATCATGTCTGCACCAGCCAAACGACTCGTCGTCTTCGGCGGCAACGGCTTCCTCGGCTCGCGCATCTGCCGCGCCGCCGTCTCTCGAAACTGGGACGTCGTCTCAGTCAGGTCCGTCTTACCCCTCCAACTCATCCCCTTCCCAACCTCATACTACACAGTACTGACTCCTCCCTCCCAGCCGCTCCGGCCAACCGCACTGGTCATCCATCACCTCCTCCCCAACCCCGCCCGCTTGGTCTCACCGCGTCGCCTGGGAGCGCGGCGACATTTTCCGCCCGGAGCAATGGACCAGCCTTTTGCCGGGTGCCACCTACGTGGTGCACAGCCTCGGCATCCTCCTCGAGGCCGACTACAAGGGCGCCATTTCGGGGCGCGAAAACCCTCTGACCGCCCTCGCGCGCACCTTCGGCAGCAGCAGCCGCGTCCCGCGCCCGCGAAACCCGCTCGAGCGCGTGCGCGAGGAAGGGGTCCCCGAGCCGGGCGTCGAGCCGCCCACCAACCCGCGGCAGCTGACGTACGAGCTCATGAACCGCGACAGCGCCATCCTGCTGGCCCGGGAGGCGGAGCGGGCCGGGGTGAAGGCGTTCGGGTTCGTGTCAGCCGCGGCGGGCGCCCCGGTCCTGCCGGCGAGGTATATCGGCACGAAGCGCGAGGCCGAGGCGGTGATTGCGCGCGAGTTTCCGGGGATGAGGGGGGTGTTTTTCAGGCCGCCGTTTATGTATGACGAGTCGAGGAAAATTACGTTGGGGATTGCCGCGCTGGCGACGGCCGGGTCGACGGTGAATGGGTTGACCGGAGGTGTTTTGGGTGGGTTGCTTGGGGCGATGGTGACGAAGCCGCTCAAGGTGGATGACGTCGCGGACGCGGTGGTGGAGGCGCTGACGGATGGGAGTGTCAAGGGACCAGTGGAAGTGCCGCAGCTGGAGGAGTTGGCGAGTAGGGCATGGAGGAGGACGATGCTCTGAGTAGTAGTAGTTGTTGTTGTCACACGGAATTTGTATTATACCACGGAGACTGTACAGTAAGAACCCAAGATCCAGCGCCCAAACTCCGTTCGTCCCGCTTCATGATAGAAACATGATGGCAAAACCAAGCTTCCTTCTCACACCATGGTACCCCGCTCGAGACTCTCCCGGATCTCGGTCGTGTACTTGTTGTAGAAGCGGGCAAGCTTTTGGTTGAACTGCTTGTTCTTCTCGTTGATGTAGGTGACGTCGCCGGTTTCTTCGGCGTTCTTGGCCATCTTTTCCCTGCGGCGCTTGAGCGAGGCCTCCTCGGCCTTGCGCAGGTCGGCCACGAGACGGTCGATGGCGGCTTTGTCGGGCTTGTGTTGAGCAAAGGCCGTAGAATCGGCGGTGCTGAAGAAGGTGCCGTCCTTGTCGACAGCAATCATCTCGCCGTCCTCGGTCTCGATGATGTCGAGAGTGCCGGCGGCGGCGGCGCGCTCGATGGCGGCGAACTTCTCGCGCGTGTAGCGCTCCAGGTCCGGGGCGCCCATGTTGCGCAGCTGGCGCTTGTAGGCCTTTTCGCTCTCGCGCGCGTAGTCCCGGAAAGCGGTGTCGTCGCGATGCGCCTCCTTCTTCTTCATGCGCTTGTCCCACCGCTCGCTCTCCTCGATGGTCCAGTCCCAGGCGCGCTTGCGCTCAAAATCCTCGCCGGCATCCTCCACCTCGGCCTTGAGCAACTTGTGGGATGCGATGGCGTGCTTCCGCTGCAGGGCGGTGAGCTGGCTGGGGTCGGTTGCCAGGCGCTGGGATTCCTTGGTGGCTTCCTTGAGGTTTTGTTGGGATGACTCCTTGGCCCGGGCCTGGAGGGCGCGGAACCGGGCCAGGCGGTCTTGGGCGGATGTTGTCGCGGTAGTCGGTGCAGGAGTGGAATTCACTGAGGAGGCGGTAGATGCCGAAGGCGTCGAGGATTCCTTCTTGGAAGCTGAGTCTGCATTTGCTTCTGAAGTGGTCTCGTCTTTCGTCGGCAACTCGGAGGATTGGGTTTCCGCTTTGTCGGCGGGTTGATCAGGGCCAGCAGGGGCCTCGCCGTTATCCGTTTTCCTCTTCTTCGCAGGCGGCATTTTGAGTATTCTGTCAGTTATGCGGTTTTGCGATGTTGAAGCGTGGATGACGGGAGGGTGGGCAGAGTGCAGTTGAGGTTTGTTTGGTTCCAGGTCGCAGGTTGGAGGAGAGCAGGCCGGGTTCGGTGCACGTGGTGGCCCTGAAATGTTTTGGCTGCTCAGGCGCCGCCCAGGCCACTGTGAGCGGAAAAGTGGGGCAAGTCCAGGTGCCGGCCAGCTCATAGTCACTTTAGCGGCCGAGCTCCTGCCAAGGCTTCTGCATCTCATCGCCCATCTTCTGTCGCTTTCACCACCAACTAGGGTTGGACCAAACTTCAACTCCCAGGCCGACTATCTTACTTTCTTACCCGAGTCTCACGGAAGAATGGTGAAAGAGGCAAGGTGATTGAAGTTATCACAATATCATCCGTGGGTCATGTGTCTGTCCCAAGAGGACTTCACATCCACCATCTCAGCCTTCCCTGTCTCGACGACTTACATCAAACCCCGTTGAGGCTCCCGCTTAATATTTCCCGCCATCATAATGTGCCCCTGCATCCACAATGGCCACACTATCTCCCTCACCCTCGAGGACTGAATTCTTTCAGCAGGTGAGTTCTCCTCAGTTCTCCTGACTCTTCCCTCTACCAACGTCCTGGATGTTGCTAACATGTAGGTTGCAGCTCAAACGAGTCTGCGTCCCTCTAAGCCGCCATGCCCTAGCCCCTCAAGACAAACCTGTTGACTCCAAGGGGGTCCTGAGTCTGCTGGAGGAACTTGTTGGCATCTGGACTACACAGGCCGGAAAGGACGCCAGTGTCGTCGACGACAAGCTGGCGGACTATGTCTTCTTCCCCATCTCACACCTGCTCAAGGTCCGGGACCGCTATCCCATCCGCGTCACCGAGACTGTTGTTCGTCTGCTGAGGGGACTCATCCAGCATGGTTGGAAATCTAAGGCATCACCTCAGCTCGTCCGGGAGCTGCTCATCTTCTTCTCTTTCTTGCTTGGTGGGGTTCCCGGACAACAAAAGAAAGACGTGCCGGAAGAGATGACCATCGAGGGCTTCCGCGCGCTTGCAGCTCTCATCAGCGTCGTTCAGCCATCCCATCTTCTCCAGCCCAGTGACTCCTCCTCATCAGACAAGGCAACCTCCCCGTTGCCTTACGCCATCGAAGTCATATTGGATGAAATCACCGAGTCGACGGTGGCCGCCATCCAGCTCGAAGCGTTAAACGCTCTGGGTGCTGTTCTCACATCCATCAAAGACAACAAGGTGCTTGCCCAATTTTTGCCGGGCATCGTCTCGGCGCTCACCAAACTTCTCGCTCCTCCAAGGGCAAATCAAACCCAACGACGGGTCCTTCTGCGAGGCCTGGAACTACTCCAACTCGCCCTTACTGGCGTTCTGGCCGACATCAAAGTCCGGACTCTTCTCAAACAATTGAACGACTCCAGCCAACAAGAGTCTCAGACCGCAGCCAAAACAGAGTCTTCGCCTCCTCCAGAGCTACTTAGTCTCTCTTGGCTCAAAGCCACCTCTGCGCAGATCAAGATCGCTCTAGCCGCTGTGCTGAAGCTCAGGGGCCATGACGCCGAGGATATCCATACCGCCTTGCACAAGTTTTGCATTGCCTTGCTGGACGAATGCCACGCCTCGCTTGCCAATTGTCGCCTAATCCTGGTCGAGACTGCTATGATGCTGGAAGACCAGGACGCCGCCCGCTCGCCATTACAAACCAGTCTTCAAGACCTCGCCGGCATCTATCCCGAGCTTGGGGACAGCATCAAGACGGCGCTCTACAGTTGGATCACCGGGCTTCCTCGACTGATGCAATCCAACGATGAACGCGTCAAGCAGCTCGCTGTCAGGAGTATTCTGAGGGGAAGCAACCTGGCCGCCGCGCTGCATATGGACTCGACCACCCTCGAAGATGCCCTGGGCGACTCCCTGCGCGACAGCATCGTCACGCTGGTCAAGGGCTCGAAGCCGCCCAAGATTGTGGATGACGTTGCTGTAGACATGGCGGTGAGCACTGATCTTGTCAAGCCGGGAAGGGAGCTGGCAGCCTATTCCCCCGTTCTGTTGGGCACCATGAGCGAGAAGGCGACCCGCGAGGCCGTCGGGACCCTGCTGTCTCGGATCGGATCCGCGACCCAGCAGGTAAAGCTCGCAACAACCATGCTTGGCTATGTCCGGGACTGTGACGGCGTGGACCAGGTCGCCTCGTTCTGGCTGGCCTTTGAGCTTCTAAAGTCGGCGTATTCGCAGTCCGCAGACATGGACGAGTTCATTGACATGTCCTCTCTGGGAGAGTCGAGCTATCGGGATGAGGCGTTCCAGGAGTTATACGATTTCTCGGTCTCTCTGATATCGGCCCATTCAGATTCGGCCGAGCAGGACTGGCGGCTGGAGGCGATCGCGCTCGAGGTCTCTGCGTTCGCTGCCACACGGTTCAAGACGGATTTCCGGACGGAGCTCATCGACGTCCTCTATCCCATTACGACTTTCCTAGGATCGCCTGTCCCGCAGCTCCGGCAGCATGCGATCACGACACTCAACGTCATTGCTGCGTGTTGCGGGTGCAAGAGCGTCTCGGATTTGATCGTTGAGAACGCGGATTACATGGTCAACTCGATATCTCTCCGGCTCAACACTTTCGATATCTCCCCAGCTTCCACCAAGGTCCTTACCATGGTGATTCGCCTGACCGGACCAAGACTTCTCCCATATCTGGACGACGTTGTCTCTGCCATCTTTGCCGCCCTGGATAACTACCACGGTTACCCCGTCTTTGTCGAGAGCCTGTTCTCGGTCTTGTCCGAAGTTGTCTCCCAGGGCGTCAAGTCCGACAAGCTCCTTCTCGAAGACGGCAGCAACATCTCCGTCATCGACCACCGTAAGAAACCGCGTACCTCCCTGGGAATTCCGGGCATTCTCGACGCACTCGACAAACGCATTCAGCGGGCCAAACGCACAGCAGAGGAGGAGGTCCTTCCTTTCGAGCCGCATCCCAAGAAACCATGGGGTCCGCCAAAGAGCGAGGCCAAGTCCCTGCTCGACAAACTCACCAACCCCGACGCCGCCGACACTGATGAAGACGAAGAAGAAACCAAATCCAACCACGACGCCAGCACCAAGGACCTGGACAAACCCAAAACCCCGACCTACGCCCTCCTCTCCAAAATCTTGTCTCTCACGCAGCACTACCTCACCTCCCCGGCCCCGACGCTGCGCAAATCGCTGCTTGACCTCATCTCCACCGCCAGCCCGGCTCTGGCGCCGGACGAGAACGCCTTTTTGCCGCTTGTCCACGCCGTCTGGCCCGTGCTGATGGCCCGGCTGTACGACCCGGAGCCGTACGTCCAGGTGGCGGCGTGTAAAGCACTCGAGGGAATGTGCAAGTCTGCCGGGGATTTCTTGGGGAATCGGTTGAAGACGGAGTGGGAGGGAAAGATGGGGAGGTGGGTGAGGGGGGTCAAGGCAGAGGCTGAAAAGGCGAGGGCGAAGGGGAAGGGAAGTGGTGGTGGGGTGGGGAGGATAGCTGCTGCTTCTGCTGCTGGAGGTAGTGGTGGCGGGCTGGGAGAGGAGGGGATATTGATACCCGTGGCCGGGGCGGATGGGGAGAAGGTGGTGAAACGAGTTGGGGCGTCATCAGCAGCGACGAACCTGTCTGTCTCTTTGAGCTCCTCCCTCTTGGCTTCGGGAGGATCAGGGGCGTTGGGGCAATTCGCCCAAGCGTGGCAGGTTTGGAAGGCCGTGTTGGATTTGCTGGCCGCGATGGTGGGATATGTGCGGATGGACGATGAGATGTTTGATGACATCCTGGGGCTGGTGGTGGAGGCGCTGCCGAGGCACGGGGAGTTGAGAGAGGCGTTGGAGACGGTGAATGCGGATGCGGTGTGGTTGGCCATGTATGAGAGGGGGATGGTGAAGGTGGAGAGAGAACCGGAGGCGGTGGAGGGGTGGGGGATGGGGTTTGTATCTGTGAAAGGGTAGAGCACCTCTAGGGTAGGGTCTTGGAACTTGGAATGGAAGAGGTTGATGTGTGATGCCTTATGTCCTGCGAGTTGGAAGGCGTCTCAGGCACTTGAGCTCTTGTCCGTCGAGGAATCCGGAAGCAATTCTTAAGTTATTCGACTCCAAACCGGCTTTGAAGAAAAGCTTGACAATGTTTGAGCTGAGGAAGGAGCGCCCGTACTAGGCAGAGACCCCCATCATGTAAGAAACTCGGGAACCGTCCATCTTCTGTCACTCTCCTTTTTACGAGGTTCATGAAATGACAAGCCAGCATCCGGGTCCTGCTGTTCAACTCAATATCGTCAATAGGTCAGGTAGTCTCCAGGCCCGGCGCAGTCGCTGCTTTACGTCACTTCAAATATCGCCAGAAACCATGTCCGCAAACACCAACGCTGTGCGGCCACACCCGATCGACCACCCGAGATGAGGAGGCCGCCACCAGCACCGGGACCGAAAATGATGGCAATGGAGAGATCAAGAAGGCACTGCAGAGCCGCCACCTGCAGATGATAGCCATCGGTTCGTCGACCCAGTTTTTGATCCTTGGTTGGTCGACATGTCCGGCAAACTAACTACTTCCCACAAGCGGCTCGATCGGAGCCGGCTTGTTCGTCGGTTCCGGCGCTGCCTTGTCTACGGGCGGTCCGGCCTCCCTGGTGAGAAAGGACTGTCCATCTGGTATATCCCTTAGATGAACTGACCCTCTTTCCCCTGCAACCCCTCCCTACCTCGCCCAGTTTATCTACCACACCGTTGCTGGCGTCATGCTACGGTGCACATGCCAGGCCACGGCTGAGTTGGTGGTGCTGTATCCCGTCAACGGTGCCTTTTACACACATGTGGTGCGCTTTATCGACCCGTCGCGGGGGTATGCCGTGGGGTGGCCTGACGCCGAATCCAAGCCGATGCTGAAACCCTCTTCATGGTGTACTTCACCGCACCCGTCATTCTCACCCTCCACATTGGCTGGAAACTTCGGACGCGGAGCTGGAGGATCTGGATTCCCGTCCACGAGATGGACTTCACCACCGATGCGCAGATGGCTGGCCCGGGAAACGACGACAAGACCGTATCTGAGTGGTTATGAAAACAGCCTCCCAGGCGCATCTTGAAGGCCGTGGTTTAAGTTATGGATTAATCCTTTATCTGGCAGCGGAAGACTGTGCGGGAGAAAGAGAGCTTTCGAGGACATTTTTGACAAGGAACGGCTTCTCGAGGGAATCTCAAAGTATGGAATCTTTTGAGGATGTGTGTGTGCTAGACAGACATGATGACAATGGCATCTCAGACGCTAAGGTCAGTTTGGCCGTTCACATGCCCTCCCTCAGGTCAGGTACGTAGTTGGTGATGATGCGAGGCTCAGGCACTGAAGTCCCACGTGGCTCATTCAACCAGTCGTGTCCAGTACGTCGTGGCCAAGAGCCAACAACGTGAACTGGATCTGGCATAAAAATGTGTGAAATGAAGGATGTCGGGCTGGCCGCCCCAGCCCACGGGTCCAGTGCTCACTTGTGCACGTTCGGTGCCTGAAGCTGACGTTGCCCAGAACCCGGAAATGGATCCTGGACGTTTTGCCCCCCAGGGCGGGCGTAACATTGTAATGCTGGGGTAATGTTCGGCGGTGACAGGGCCAGCTGGCTCCACCCGGCCAGCGTACAGCGCTGACCGCCCACTACGGTTACCGTATGGCGGCGTAATCCAGGGCCGCTCCGTTAGTGCGGACTGTCCCTGACATTGGCGGCAACTTGCACCTTGAAGGCACCTCCATCCTCTCTGTTCACCGTCCTCCATCCTTCATCCACGGGAGCCTTGAACTCGACCCGTCCTTCTTCCGTCTCCCTCGGACCGAACGATCCTCGCCTTTGGCCTCTGCGAGAGAACAAACGACAGCCACGGCCATGCATCCCAACCCGTAGAACGGCCTCCCAAAACGACGAAGCGTCCTTCGATGACCTGAACCCCCCAAGGGACCCTCACATCCCCATTTCGGGCTCAAGGACCCTCTTCGTCCCCCCGTCCCCAACACTCCTCGACTCCCTCGACCGCCACCCCGACATCGTCCCGTCCCGTCCCGGCCCACCCCTCTCCTCCTCGACCCTCTGCCGTACCGATCCCATACGAATCTCCTCTCTTACCGACGACCCGTGAAGAGATCCAACAGATTCAGATATGGCTTCGTACGGCAAGGCGGTACCCGCAGCGTCGGCACCGCGTCCTGGAAACTACCCGGTCGCCGGATACGCCGTCCCCGCTCAGGTGCCGGTGCCTGTGCCTGCAGCCGTGCCTGCTCCCGTGCCCGTACCTGGCGCCGGCGCCCCTCCCGGCACGTTCCCGCCTGGAACCAAGATCCAGGTCGGCGGCCACCGCGTCGTCATCCAGAAATACCTCTCCGAGGGCGGCTTCGCTCATGTCTACCTGGTCCGCCTCCCTGCTCCGTACCATGGCACCGACCTTGCCGTCTTGAAGCGCGTGGCCGTGCCGGATAAGGAGGCCCTACGCGGCATGCGCACCGAAGTCGAGACCATGAAGAAGCTCAAGGGCCACCGCGCCATCGTCACTTATATCGACTCGCACGCCTCGGAGCTGCGCGGCGGCGGATACGAGGTGTTCCTGCTCATGGAGTACTGCAACGGAGGCGGTCTGATTGACTTTATGAACACTCGTCTGCAGCACCGGTTAACCGAGCCTGAAATCTTGGCCATCTTTGCCGACGTCGCCGAGGGCGTCGCCTGCATGCACTACCTGCGGCCGCCACTGCTACACCGCGATCTCAAGGTTGAGAACGTTCTGATCACCGTCGCTGGCAACGTTCGAAGGTTCAAGCTCTGCGACTTTGGCTCGGCCGCCCCACCCCGGCCCGCTCCGACCACCGTCGCCGAGTGCCGAGCCATCGACGAAGACGTTCAGCGGCATACCACCATGCAGTACCGGAGTCCTGAGATGGTCGACGTGTACCGCAAACTGCCCATCGACGAGAAGTCGGATATCTGGGCACTAGGCGTTCTGCTCTACAAGCTGTGCTACTACACCACCCCCTTCGAAGACCAAGGCCAGCTGGCCATCCTCAACGCCAGCTACCGCTTCCCCAGTCACCCAGTCTTCTCCGACAGGTTAAAGGGGCTTATTGGTATGTGATGAGGGGTTACAGGTGTGCTGCGCTGCAAATTATCGCTAACGAGTACCGTCGCTCAGCATGGATGCTCCGCGAGAACCCACAACAGAGACCCAATATCTACCAAGTACTGCGAGAGGCATGCGTCATGCAAGGCCGGGAAGTTCCTATCCCAGATGTGAGTGCCTCTGAACTGCCCAATCAATCTGGAGTGTCTAGCTAATACGAGCGATCTTCAAGATTTACTCGGGAACACCGCAGCCAGACGCCATCAACCGCAACAAGCCGCTCCCCAACCCACACGTCCAATCTCCTCCACCGACGGTCGGCGCCGTCTTCTCACCGCAGAGCGCCCAACCTTCACAGCCCGTCATTCCCGAGGTCGAGCGCATGCGCCGCGGACGAGTGCCGGCCCCCCAACCATCGGGCGCACAACCAGGGCTATCGTCCCCACAAACGAACCGACCGAGTCCTTCTCCGGCAAGGGTGACAAATGGGGATCCATTTGCTGCGCTTGATGCGCGGCCCCTTATTCAGGGAGGGGATGAGCTGTCAGCTAGGTTCCCGACGCTCGACCAGTTTACGCTGCTGCATGATAGGGGTCAGAAGTTTGATTTTGACAAGGAGGCGCCAGCCGGCTCACCGTTGCTCCCCAAGGACTTGTCTCAGAGGGTCACCGAGAGATTGGCAGATGAAGCTTTCCAGGTGAAACCGTCTCCGGCTCCGGCTCCTCAGGGACCGAGCTCGAGGCCGCCTGTGGATGTGAGCCGAACGAGCACGGCGCCGGTGATGTCACCTCCTCTCGGCTCTGCGACCAGTGGATTCGGCCGGCCCGAGGTCAGCCGCGCCTCTGTCATCATCTCGAGTAATCCCGAGCTTCAGGCGATCGCGGCCCAACCGCCCGCGCCGCCACCGAAGCCCACAATGGTGTCCGTGGGTACCATGACAAGTCCAGATCTGGATGAAGGCCCTTCATACCCCATCCATCGCTTCGAGTCAACCGAGCGCAATCAAGCCGCCAGTCTCACTCGGCAGACCGGACCGAGCCAGACGACTGCTCCAGGCAGGGAATTGCACGTACCCACGGTGGCGGGCGCGCGGACTCCCTCGCTCCCGAGCATGGCTGCTGCTGCTGCGCACCAGACGCACCAGCGCTACCCTTCGTCTTCACGGCCTTCGCTGGAGGGCGGCCGGCCCGACCCCGAGCAGCTCGATGCGTCTCGGCCGAGGTCGACACTCTCTTTGAGGCCACGGCCTGTGAGCACTCATCTGGAATCGAACCTCGACTTTCTCCGAGAGCAAGAAGCGAGGTCCAAGTCTCCGGCCCTGCCGTCCCCGAGGCATTCCCTGGACAGGAGTCATCCGCCAAGCCCGACCGAGGAGACAAACATCCAGTCGAATGTCGAATTCCTGCGCTCCATGGAGGAGACCGACTCCAAGAAGAGGGACAAGGCCAAGCAGCATCTCAAGCGCGGCAGCCTCTCCTCCCTTACCGCCGGCACCAAGAGCATCCTCTCGGGCAAGTTTGGCGACGCGTTCAAGCGCTTTGAGAGCAACTCGAGCGGCCCGCCGCCCGCGCGCACGCCGTCGCCTCTCAAAGACCTCGAGCGGCGCGAACTCACGCCCATCCCCGGCTCCGAAACCATCGACGGCCGCAGCGACGACGGCCAGTCACCCAGCTGGGAAGACATGACGCCCGAGATGCGGCGCGAGCACGAAGCCCGCCTGCTCGCGCAGGAGGAGGCGCGCGTGGCGGCCGCCCAGGCCGAGTACAAGCAGCGCCTGGAGCAGCGCGGCGGGGTGGGCGGCCCGCCCCCGCCCCCACCAAAGAGTATTGGTGGGGTTTCGAGGGTCACGTCCATCCAGAACAAGGTCCAGAGCCTGTTGGAGGAGAGCAGCCGCTCGGCCGAGAACGTGACGCGCACCGCCACAGGGTACGGGCATTACACGGACTCTGCTGCTCCTGCGGCAGCGGGAGCGGGAACGGCAAAGCCAAGTGAGGCAAAGCCGGCTATACCGAGAAAACCTGTCGGCGTGGCGAGCGCGGTGGCGCAGATCACGGGCGGACGGACCGCAGCCGCGGCGGTGGAGTCGTCGGTTACGGGCCGATCCACGGTTGCTGCTGCTGCTGTTGTTGGCGGGAGACCAGCGGCGCCGCCGAAGCCGACCCATCTTAACAAGCCCCTTCCTCCAGCCGGTGGTAGTGGTGGTGGCAGCGGTGCGCCCCGCCGTCCGCCATCGCCGGTGAAACAAACACCGCTGATGATGAAGGTCCGGCCCACCACCACCACAACAGCCGCGGCTGTAGCATCATCGTCGTCAGCGGCTACGGTGGGTCCGACACAACCCTCCTCCGCCGCCGCCGGCCCTTCTTCCTCTTTGTTGGGTAGCAGCAGCGGCGTTGGGACTACAGAGGCGCTGTTGGCGGTGGATCTGCCCGGCGGCGGTGGGTCGGCGCTGCTGGCCATGACGGCCGCGGAAAAGGATGATTACATCCGGGATTTCCAGAAGCGGTTTCCTAGTTTGACTGCGATAGAGATGGTCGAGAGGGATCTGGCTGCGGAGGATAGGGAGTCTCATTATCATCAGCATGCTGCGGGGCAGCAGGGGAGGGGGTGAGTGGCGGTTCAATCCGATAGGGGTCTGGAGATGTTGGGGGTTAATATACTGTGGTGGGTTGGGTTGGGTTGAAGTTGTTGGATATGACCATTGGGTGTGCTGCAAGGCGAGGAGAGGAGTGGAATGGGCAGTGGGGAGGATGTATAGAATTATTATACTACATGGGGAATACAGAGGTACAGAGGGGTTAGTCGAGAATAATACAGGCTCAATGGCTTTTTCTTTCTTGCATGCATCCTGGAGGCTGGTACAGTTGAAGACTGAGGATGTTGGTGCGTTGGACAGGATAATCTTGGAATCAAGGCATGCATCCACAGCAATTGGCTCAGTGGGATATGTATGGGTAGTGTGTGAAATCCTGGGAATTGGACGGTTGTGGTTTGTGTGGTAATCGAAACTTGCGTGCTGAGGCTGTTGCAATGAGAGTCCATTTGCGAATTGAGACTCTAGGTACATACGAAGGAGTCAACGAGATGGATACCTAACTTGTTGAATGTAAGTCGGTTCAGCGGTTTGTTTACCGTGTGGTTGTTGGAGTTCAGTTTGTGTCAATGAGAGTCGTTGCAGTTGCGTCAGATCATGTCCTGCCATTACATCCGTCATTTAATAACCCCACTCTCTTGTTTATGATTTTTGTTCCACGGTGTTTCTCAGAACCTCAACCGCATTCTGTTTTCTCCCTGTAGAGACCGACCGATTTACTTACATCCCCTCTACTTAAGGTACCTACGCAGCAAACCCACACATTACTTACCTCAACACTTCTCATCATCCACTCCCGCTACGACGTAGAGAGAACGCAATGTCAACTCCGCTACCGCCCCTCCCACCAAGCTACCCGGTTCAAGTCCACCACTACTACCCCTCGACTACCTCCTCCAAACCCGCCCAGACCTACGAACACCTGGTCCCTTCCTCCTCATCCTCACCACCCCTCAACGCACTAGTCTTCATCCACGGCCTCGGCGACGGGCCGCACACCATCCCTTACGTCCGCCGGCTGGCCAAGTTCCTCGCCGGGGGAGGAGCGCCGGGATGGAGCGTCTTCGAAGCGCGGCTGTCAAGCGGCTTCTCGGCGTTCGGGTACAGCTCTCTCAGGCAAGATGTCGATGATATCCGGGGGCTGGTCAAGTTTCTGCGGCAAGGGCTGGGTAGGCAGAAACTAGTGCTGCTGGGGCATAGTACGGGGTGTCAGGACTGTTTGGAGTATGCTGCTATGATTGAAGGAAGGGGGACGTGGGCGGCTTCTTTGTTGGGTGAGGAGGATAAAGAGGGGGTGAAGGTGGATGGGTATGTTTTGCAAGGGCCGGTGTCGGATCGGGAGGCGATTGGGATGGTGGAGGATGAAGGAGAGGTGAGGAGGGCGACGAAGGTGGCGGAGAGGATGGTCAAGGAGGGGAGGGGGGAGGAGGTGATGAGTCGCGAGGAGCTGCCGAGGGGTTGGAGGGGCAGTCCGGTGACGGGGTATAGGTGGTGGTCGTTGGCTGCTGTTGGGTATGTTTGTTTTCTTTCTTTTTATTTCTATTTTTTTCTCCTCTTCCATTTTTCTTTATTTACCTGTTTCCCCTCAGGTGTCTACAGGATGGCTTGCTAATAACAGCACTCCTTCCCCCCCCCCTCCCAGCGGCGACGACGACTACTTCTCCTCGGACCTTCCCGACTCCCGGCTGGCTGAGATCTGGGGCAACATCGACGTGCCCGTGCTGATCGTGCCGTCGGAGAAGGAGGAATGGGTGCCCTCGTCGGTCGACGTGCCAGGCATGATTGAGCGGTGGAAGTCGTTTGCGAAGCCCGGCATCGTCAGCGAGCTCGGCGGGCTGATCCCTGGGGCCAACCATCGCGTAGACAACGACCAGGGCCAAGAATGGCTCTCGGACCGGGTGGCGCGGTTTTTGCGTGACATTGAAACCCGGCCGTGACCGGATGTCGGGCGGGAGTTGAAGAGGGACGGGAACCTCAGGGCCGGAGATGGCCTGGAAGCCTGCTTGGCTCGGGTACCTATCGGGGCTATGATCAGGGCTATCGGCGATCGTTATAGTGGGTTGGTGGGGCCATTTAGGCGATGGTGCCCTGGATCGGCGACTGCTTGTCAAGAGGAACTTCCATGTCGTTCCTTGCTCCGAATACTCCGTTCATCTGAGCATCACGGAACTTCTCATATTGGAAGACAGGTCTGAGTTGAAATAAAACATCCAGTGTTCTCCAACCAAGGGTGCTCGAATCCCAAGTCCACAACAACTACCAACCTGTCCACTTGAGATCTTACATCATACTCTCCTACCACCGTCAGTCACCATGTGCATGAGCGCTACCTGTCCAACCTGCAGTAGGTCTTCTCGACATCTTCGCCCAGCTATCAAGCTCTTGCTAACTTCGGACTTTCAGACAAGAAGACGTGGCGTGGCTGCGGAAACCACGTCGCCTCGGTCTTCTCCAACGTCCCCGAGGATGAATGGTGCACCTGCGAACCAAAGGTCGAGAAGGATGGCAAGCAGTATCCTCCGCCAGCCAAGTGGTGATTTCGATGGGCTGGGATGCGGTGTTGAAGCCGAGGAGGGGGTGAGGGTTTAAAGCTGGGGCGAGAGGGAGGTGGGACATGGAGGATGGGTCAGTTACTTAACGGCGGTTAATGACGGCTTGGTCTTTCAAGATGCTGCTCTTATTTTCGGTCAGTCTTGAGAGACCTGCGAGGAGCCCAAGTATACCTAGGTACCCAACCGTGAAGAAAATACACATCCACGTCTCCCGTGTTCATCAATAATACCTTCTACAATACTTTGCAAACCTGCCCTTCTGGGGAATTCCCAATCCCCGGCGTCCGGAGGGTCCCGGCAGTGGTGGCCCGTGCACGCCGGCATACCCCTCCGGAACAATGCTTGGCCTAGTCCGCCGGCCGGGACCCCTCGTTGGTGTGCCACCGGGCGAATATCCCACCTTATCTATGGAGAGGTACCTTGGTTAGCTTCATTGACTTGATTCCTTCTTTAACAGCCCAACCCAACAAGTAACATGGCCATGACTTGATAACATGACCCTACCCCCTTTATTTAACATTATCAATCACCCTTCCCTTCCCATGAAACGTTTCACTCTTCCCTAGTTCGATACTTAATCAACCATCCACGATGCTCCTGACCCCTCTCCTCCTCCTCCTCGCCCTCCTGGCTGTCACCACAAGCACCATCTACAAAGCCCTAACCTCTCCTCTCAATCGTATCCCGGGCCCGTGGTACGCCCGCTTCACGTCCCTGGTGCTGAAATGGCACGAGTTCTGCGCCCTCCGCACCGCGTATATCCACCGTCTGCACCTGCGTTACGGCCCCGCCGTGCGCGTCGCCCCGAATGAGGTGGCATTCGCATCGGCGGGGGCGGTGCGTGAAATCTACTGCTCGGGCGGCAGCGGGTTTGATAAGACGGAGTTTTATGATTTGTTTAAGGTGTATGGGAGGAGGTATGTACATATGTCAGAGGGACTCGGTATAGATCCAAGGTGGATTGGGTGTGCTGATGATCAGGAGCGGGGCGGCTCAGAACTATGTTTACCACGCTGGATAAGGACAACCACGCAAGGAGAAAACGCATCATCGCTGATCGCTACGCAAATTCCAACATCGTCCGTCCCAAGCCCTTGGGCGGAATCGCCGAGCGGGCGGCAAAGTTTGCACAGAGATGCGCCCAGTCGGTGGGCGGATATCTTGATATTTATGTGTGTTTTGACCCAGATCCCGTTGTCCTCCTCACCGAGAGACTCAAAAGGATGCTTGTCGGGCTGTGGGCTAACAGGGTTTAGATATGTAAGAGAGCGCTTTCCAGCCTGAGTTTTGAAAAACAATAACTCATCGACCAGGCCTCCATGCCTACGCTTTCGATTGCGTAACTCACCACCTGTTCCATCCCCACGGCACCGACTCACTTTTGAAAGGCGGCAAGGATGAGGCCATCATGCGCGAGGTGACCTTTGATGATAGTCTGCAGAGTATGTTGTTGCTCCAGCCAAACGCAGACAGACTGACATCGTAGACGGTCACAAAAAATGGACATCCCGTCCCTGACTGACACCTACCTCAAAACAGACCGACTCTTCAAACACTACTACCCCCTCGCCCACAAGCTCCTCAACAATGTCCTCTCCCTCTTCTACAAGCCCCGCGAAACCCCGTTGGCGGATCACTTTGTCCTCTCGGCGTGCGAGCCGGGCGCCGACGCCGCGCCCTTCACGCTCCTCGACCGGCTGCAGGAGCCCGCTCACGGCCTCGACCCCCTCGACGTCGCGGCCGAGTGCCTCGATCACATGGCCGCCGGCATCGACACGACGGGCGACGCGCTGTGCTTTCTGATGTGGGAGCTGTCACAGGAGCGGTCGATGCGGTTCCAGCGGCGGTTGCAGCGCGAAGTCTGCAAGCTCGCCGCAGAGACGAACCCGGGATCAGTGACGGTGGATGGCCTCTCCTTGCCCTACCTCGAGGCGGTCATCATGGAAGGGCTGCGGTGTTTTCCGGCCATCCCCATGTCCCTGCCGCGGTATGTGCCGGAAGGAGGGCGGACGATCGATGGGTATTACCTCCCCGCCGGCACCATAGTCAGTTGTCAGCCGTACTCGGTGCATCGGATCGATACGGCCGTTTGGAAGGACCCGGATACGTTCAACCCGGAGCGGTGGCTCGAGCCGGAGGGCGATGCGGAGAGGAAGAGGCTGTTCTTTGCGTTTGCCAGTGGCGGCAGGGGTTGCGTGGGCAAACAGTACGTTTCATAGTCCCTCCCCTTTGTTGGTTGTCATTGTGCAACGGCTGGGTGTTATTGTGGTTTGTGTGTAACATGAGACTGGAGAGCAAGGCTGACACGTAGGTGCCGTACCGTCGGGAACACACGCAACAAACAGCCTGGCATTGGCTGAGATGAAACTCCTCCTCCAGGCTGTCTACTCCCGGTTTACCACGCTCCCGGATGAGACCATGACTGAGGCCGACATGGTCATGTCTGACCAGTTGATCTCGTCACGTCCGGCAGGGCAAAAGTGTCTTTTGCGCTTTGTGCCGCTGAACGAAACCGACTTGGTTGAGGTGTAGTAGGTCGGCCGGTTTGTGCAACACTGCGCTAGTGTTGGCAGCTTGGGGCCTGAGTATATTCCCGCCAGCCGGGACCCAACCCGATATGCATTTGTTGACCAAGGGCCTTGACTCGGTAGGCAAGGCTTCATGGTCCCGGGAGAAACGGCTGTTCTCCGATGACACACACTCACACTCAGACACCGTGTATCGACATCATGACTGACTTCAGTTCTTGTCTCCTGCCAATGGAAAAGAGGCAGAAAAAAACGACCTAGACATTGGTTGGATCAGGATAGCCGACATTCATCATCGGCCCAAGCCAAACGAGAACAGCACAACTTGCACCGCACCACTGCCAAAAAGATTTGTCAACGGAAACACGGATGTGATGGGGTGTGGCGAACGGCTTTCATGATGGCAGTCTGAGGCGATGCATGGTGACCGGAGGTGGGGCTGCCCAACAGCCCTGCGTTTCGAAACGACCCTCCTCTGCAACGGATTTTCTCGGCAGCACGTGGGGGGAGGGACCTCTGATGGACCGGAGAGACGTTAGCTTCAGCAGTGAGGCTGCGCTTTGATGGACCTGGAAGAGCGACGGCGGGGTCAGAAATATAATGTCAGAATGTCAGCAAAGCAGCCATTGTTCCTCCAGGCCGGCTCCCGGCTGCTTGTTTGAAGCCCGGACCAACCGAACGCCCGGACGCTTGGGGGGCTTGAGGCTGCAGCTCTGCGGCTTTGACGGGACCTGAGTCAGACATGAACAAAAAAGGCCTTCTCGGAATCGAAAGTTGGAAAAGCACGTGCATGCGTGGGTAAGCCTAAGCCATAGCCGACGCACCTAGACAAAAGAATGCACAGAAACCGGACATGGTCGGGCAGAAGTGACCTGAGGTCTACCGGACATCATGAAGTTCTGATTCTAGGTGGTACCTGCCGTGGGTTCCAAGGATCCACGCGAATTGTGTCGAGTCTAACAAATGGAAACTTCCCTTAAGCATCTTAGATCAGGTCAGGTCCTGCTCGTTGGGTCCCGTTGAAGGCCCTGTAGGTGCAGGGAAGGTGCAAGGAAGGTAGGACTTGAGGGGGCAACTCCCGGAAACCCCGCCTGAAAAAAAGAAGGCACCTCGGTGGGGTTGAGGCAAGAGCGGCTGGCGAAACGCTGCTACGGTTGCCTCAGGCCCTTGTCAAACCGTCCAGTCGCTGCCCGCAGGTGCCGGCCAGTGCCTGATCCCGCCCCAGTCCCCACTTTTGGCCGAACAAACCCTCCCACGTCCCGGCGCCTGTTCCCTCTTCTTTTCTCCATTTTTGCACCCGACCACGAGAACGAGAAACTTTTCTCGAACAAAAAAACCCACATCTCCGCAACACAACTTCTTTAAATACCATCTCCCCTCACTCTGCCAATCATCTTTTCCTTCCCTCCTGCAAAAGACGATACCACAACTTTTTCTGCCACCCATCTCGACAACTCACTCGCATCGTCCTGGGACCAGTCCGCCACAGGACTGCCACTTCAACTTCCTTGCGACACAGTAGTCACTTTGATCACTCGATCAAACCAGCACCCCATCTCCTACTGATCGGCCGCCGAACAGCAAGTCGTTTCTTTCTTGCATCGACCCCGGCTCCGCCGACCACAAACCACATCTCCAGACCGATACGCCGAAAAAGCGTTGTTTATGTATCAGCACGTCGAGGACGCCGTCTTCCGACACATTCCCCCGCTCGAGTTGCGTCCCTTTCGCATAGCGCGGAAACCTTGTAGTTACAGTTTCGCCTCTGACGGTTGAAAACCGCTCGCAACGTCACCTCGTCGCCCAGCGTTCATGCGTGCCATCGCCTGTCTTCAGGTTCACCTCATGTCAACGCCGCCTCCTGAATCCCTCTGACGTCAAGCTCGCTTCGCTCCTCCAACCCTCGCCCACAGCCCGCTCTGTGACAACCTAGAGCCGATTTTCCGTCGTTCGCCAGCTTCCTTCATCGCCAGCACTTCTCGTCCATCTCCAGCACACTCCCGCTTTTTTCGAGTTTATCCATCGACAACACCGCAAAAATGGCTAACCTCATCAACGTCCGTCGCGATATCAAGGACTCCTTCTATCGCTACAAGATGGAGCCCCTCCGGACCAAGATCGAAGGCAAGGGTAATGGCATCAAGACGGTCGTGGTCAACCTCTCGAGCGTCGCCCAGTCTCTGGCCCGTCCCGGCAACTACCTGATCAAGTACTTCGGCTTCGAGCTGGGCGCTCAGACCAACCTCGACCCCCCTGATGACCGCTGGATCATCAACGGTGCCCACGAGGCCAGCAAGCTTCAGGAGCTCCTCGACGGGTTTATCACCAAGTTTGTGCTTTGCAAGAAGTGCAAGAACCCCGAGACCGACGTCAAGATCACCAACGGGGACATTCTGCTTGACTGCAAGGCCTGCGGCCAGCGGTCGGAGGTTGACCCCCGCCTGAAGCTCAGCGGCTTCATGCTCAAGAGCGTGCCCAAGAAGACCAAGAAGGACAAGGCTGAGCGCCGCGCCGCCCGCAAGGCCAAGCAGAACGGCAAGGCCGAGGAGAATTCGGGCAGCGACGGCGGCAACGAGCAGGCCTCGCCTGTCGACGACAAGGGCGCCGAGAGCGACGATGATGCTCTTACCCGCAAGATCAAGTCTGAGGCTCAGGTCCTCGAGAAGAAGGCCGTCGAGGTCCGCGACGACGAGTGGGCCGTTGACATGAGCGAGGAGGCCGTCCGTGCCCGCGCTCAGCAGCTCCCGGGCGAGTTCAAGCAGAAGCTGGTCCTGAACGGTGATGACGAGGACGAGGACGGCGAGGGCGGTGGAAACACCGTCTACGACAAGCTCGGCACTTGGATCATGGAGGAGGCTGAGGCCAAGGGTGGCGTCGACAAGGTGGACGACATTGACATCTACGTCAAGGCCAAGGAGCTTGGCATCGAGTCCAAGCACCGTACCGTCCTGGTCCTGGCTCAGACCATCTTTGACGAGAACATCACCGCGCAGATCGCCAAGCGTGCTCCCATGCTCAAGCGGGTATGTTTAATCATTTGGCATCAACTCGTTGTGTGTCGACATGATTGCTAACCTGATATGACAGATGATTTCGTCGGAGCGCCATGAGAAGGCCCTTCTTGGCGGCACTGAGCGCCTGCTCGGCCAGCTGCTCGAGAAGGACAAGAACGTCCTCAACAAGGTTGTCAAGATCCTCAAGGAGTACTACGACCACGAGCTGGTCTCCGAGGAGGTCATCACCAAGTGGGGCACCAAGGCCTCCAAGAAATACGTGGACCTTTCCACCTCCAAGAAGGTCCGCAAGGCCGCCGAGCCCTTCATCCGCTGGCTCCAGGAGGCTGAGGAGGAGTCGGACGACGATGAGTAGGCGGTCTCGGTCGCTCCGGGCCCTTCCGAGAGGTCTCACTCCCAGCCTCAGTCCCAGGTACAGCCTCAACTTCGGCCTCAGACTGTCATTTAAGCCGGAGCTGGGATGGACTGAGCGGCGCGGACCACGTTGGTTCTGCGTTGGGAATTTTCAGCTTGCTTCGTGTTTTGCTCGTTTTTCTTTTTCGATTCTTATGACAGCCAAACGGACAGAAACACTGCCGATAGGTCATTAGGTCTAGGCGGCACCATACTCTTTCATTGCGCATTCAGTGTCCTTTTCCTACATCCGGTCATCAGGTTGGCTCAAAGACGGAGAGGGTTCGGATTTCTGTCTGCATGCATATGGAGGGTTGGCCGGTTTACAGAAAAAAAAGGTCTCAGCTTTGGCTTGCTTTCATGTTTGAGTCTGGTTGCTCTTTTTCTCTTGTTTTGTTGTTCAAGTATTCAGTGTCGCGAGTTTTGTCCAGCTTAACCTAGCCATACAAGCAAAACATGATGTTCTTTGTCTGGCATTCATTCACTTACCTTCTAGATGTTGTGGGATGTTTGTCGGGATGGCTACCTACTGGCCGAGAAGGTGCAGATTGTGGCGGTCTCTTAATGGCATGCATGGATGGGTCAGATTGTAATGAGAACCCGTAGTGCGGCGGCTTTGTTCATACGCTCAGCACCCAATTCATGTCATTGTGCCGTCACTGATGATGTCCAGGGTGGTTTATTCGGCCTGCCTCATTCCCTCATGCCTCTTACCGCGGCCAGACTGTGTTTGATATTACCTACTTGTGCCCATTCATGTATTGATATTATCATCTGGGAGGGCTTCGACAACCCACAAAGTCTACCTACCTAAGTATGTAAGGCCTTGAACTGACCATTGGGGTATTGCACTTCTCTACACCCTGCTCTGCCTCGATTTGAGTGCCGAAGGTGTGTCATCGGATTTCACAGTTTTAAAGTATTATCAACAGCAAGCAGCTGAGACAGGTAGACAAGGTACTTGTACCTGGTAGGTAGGTCGACGAAGCGAGGTAACTACCGACCTCACAACTTGCCTCAGATCTTTCCATGCCTACCTATGTATAACATTACGTACAGGGGATGGATGGAAATTGCTGACAAGAAAACTGGTTGATTCCCTTGTGATCCTTGCCAGGACCTTGACTGCCTATCTTCCGAGTACCCATGTGCCATGTTCCCTGTTCCTGTGTTCCCTGTTCCCGATTTCAGAGTCCGGAGGAGGTTTGTGTAGACCTCTTATATGCTGGGTATCATACATCGTACATGCCATTGCTCATGATCCTCAATCCTCGTCATGGCGTTGTTATCTCAACAAACCAATCGATTTTTTTTGAGATGTCTTCCCTTATCAAAGAGTCATTCATTCCCTTTTTCCTTTGACTGATCGAAACCCTGATAACCTGATGTTGTGCTCACGTGTGAGCTGTCAGATCTGTTGGATGGAGGGTGGAAGGTGTGGGTGATGAGTTGGTGTCTTGGGGGAGGGTGTCGGTCGTGGTCGTCGGTCAGTCGGTTTTGGTGGAAGCCAGAAATAGCCAGACGAGAGGCTGTGTGTGCGTCGTCTTTTGGAGGACGAAGAAGGGCTGTGAGTTGGGGGTGTTAACATCCAGGTCCACGTTTGTGCAGGAAGCAAGTCAAAGAGCAGGATAAAACTTACCATCTCACCCAGCCAACAACCACCCGCCACCACAACGCTCTGGAGAACCACCACCACCATCACCACGATAACCACACACAATTAAACCAACAAACGACATCAAGCATAGGTATTCGCGGGCTTCGACCAGCCAAAGAGGCTGGCGGGAAGATTCCCCTACCAACCCCCGCCACCACCGCCTCCGCTGGTCTGACCGCCCTCTCCGGACGGGTTGGTTTCCCAGTTGTTATTGTTGTCGGCGGCGTTGTTGTTGTTCACCTCGGCCTCCCAACTGTTGCCGTTGCCCTCTTGGGCGGCGGTCGGATCACCCCATCCGCCGGAGTTGGGGTTGGGGGTTTCCCAGGAGCCGGGCATCACGCTGTTGCTGGGGGACTTCTTCTTGGAGGAGTTGCCGGGGGAGGCTTTCTTGGAGGAGGAGTCGTTCTTGTCCTTGTTGGGCGACTTGTTGCTGGGGGAATTCCTGTCATTCTTGGACGAATTGTTGTGGGGGGGGTTCTTGTCCTTGGTGGACGAATTGTTGTTAGGTGAGCTCTTCTTCGAGTTGCCGTTCTTGGGGGAGTTCTTGTCCTTGATGGACTGGTTGTCGGCAGGAGGAGCATTCTCCCAGTTGGTGTCAGGGCCGGTGGTCTCCCAGGTGTTCTCATTGTTGTCGTTGTTCGCCTGAATGCTCCAGTTGTTGTCCCCGTTGTTATTGTTGTCATCATTGTTATCGTTGTTCGCTCCAGTTTCCCAGTTGTTGCTGTCCCCGTTATTGTTGTTGTCATCGTTATTGGCACAAGGTGCGTCGTTTTTCTTGGACTTATTGCCGGGGCTGCCCTTGTTGCTGCCCTTGTTGCTTCCACTGTTGGAATTGGTGGGGGACTGGTTGTTGCTGCCGCCATTGGACTTGCCGGACGACTTGTTGTTATTGCTCCCGCTGGACTTGTTGGAGGCGTTGTCGTTGTTGTTTCCTCCATTGGACTTCTTGGACGACTTACGGTTGCGCTTGTTGTCCTTATCGTCCTTGTTGTCATCGGAGTCACTGTCATTACCCCTCCTACCGGACCGGTGGTGCCAGTACGGCGACGGCGGGTCCCAGTCCATGTGCGGGGCCCACGGAGGTGGATAACGATGGTCACCGGCCGGCCTGCGAGCGGGGCGGGAGTAGTAAGCCTCCTGGCTGTAGGGACCCGCCATGCGAGGAGGGTAGCGATGGTCCGGGCCGTACGTCGGAGGAGGCGGAGGATACGGGTGTGAGTAGCGATTGTCGTAGGCTGGTTGAGGAGGATAAGCCGGCGGGGGCGGAGGCGGCGGAGGGGGAGCGTAGGCGTGCGGCATGGGGGTCGGAACCCAGCCCGGAGCAGGCGGAGGAGGGTACGCACCAGCAGGCGGCTGGGCCAGGTGAGGGTTGCCCCAGTACGGGCCGTGGTAGATGCGGCAGAGGTTCTTCTCCCTGTCGAAGTAGGCGTTGGGAGGGGCGTCGCGGCTTGGGTCCTCAACAACGTGGTCGACGTTGAGGTTGCGAGGACGAGACGAGAGGACCGTCTGAGGATGGCGATCGGTCTTGGACACCTGCTCGTCCTTCTCCTTCTCAGGCTGGTTCTCCTCAGCCTTTTTATCATTGGCATCGTTCTTGTTCTGGTCGTTGGCGTTTTTGCCCTTCTCCTTGGACTTGTTGTTATTTCCCTTGGAGTTGGAGTCGTTGTCGTTCTTCTTGTTGGCCTGTTTGTCGGACTCCTTCTTCTCGTTGTTGTTCTTCTGCTTGCCGCCCTTCTTCTTGTTCTTCTTGGGTGGCTCCTCCGACTCGCTAGACGATGCGGCCTCGGTGGCCTCTTCAGTATCTGGCTCAGTCTCGGACTTGACCTTCGAAGATGCCTTGGCGCCCTTCTTGTTTTGCTTCTTGAGCTGCTTCTTGTTGACCTTCTTGGGAGGCTCCGGCTCATCCTCCGATGAGGAATTGGGATCGGAATCAGAATCAGTGTCGACATCGGTCGCCGAAACCTCGATCAGGACCTTCTGGTTCTTCTTGAGGTTGATGGCCTTCTTCTTGGGCTTGGCCGACTTCTTGCTCAGCTTGGGGGCCTCGGACTCAGGCTCGGTCGTCTCAGCGGTGGAGGTAGCATTGTCAGTCGAAGCGGCGGCAGTCTCGGGTCCAGAGGCAGCATTGCCGGTCTCGGCGCCCTTGTCCTTGGCCAACTCATCGAGTTTGTTGAGGATCAGAAGGCTGGTTGCGCAGCAAGAGCAGTTGCCGTTGGGGTGCTTCGTGCAAGACTGCTCCGAGTTGTTGTCGGTGCTAGCATCGCTGGTCTCGCTGGCCGTCGACTCGACTACCTTGGCCTTGTTGACCCTGCGCTTGTTGCGACGGTTCCGGCGCCTCTTGATCTTCGGCTCCTGGTCCTCCTCGCTGCTGTCGGCGTACGACTCATCGGAAGTGGTCTCCTCGGCAGACTCTGAAGACGCATTTGAATATTCGGTTTCGTTCTTCTTGAGTGCAGACTTGAGCGGCTTGTCGAAGGTGACGCGCTTGGAAGGGCTGGGAGACCTAGGGTGCTTTGCCTTCTTCTTCTTCTTCTTCTTTTGGACCGACCGACCACGACCACGAGGGTAAGTGATGGTCACAGACTCGGTGTCGGTCTCGGGGTCGCTTGCAACCTCGACGCGGAACGACCCCGGCTGCACGCTGCTGGCAGGTCCGGGACCTGGCTTGCGGGGCAGGGGGCGCCCGACGATCCATTCGAGGATCGAGTGAGGAGGCATGATGGATGGGTCAATGAATGGCGGGATCAATTAAGAGGATTTGCAAAACCGGCGAGAGAGTGAGACCGGCGAGAATGGGAAGTGAAGATCGAAGTCGAAGATGGGTCGGTGAGGTGGGAAGAAGAGAAGAGTTGGTTCCAGAAATTCCAGCCAGAGGATGGAGTTTATCTGGTCGCTGCGATGGGATTGGGTGTAAAAAACAAACAATGAGATGGAGAGGGTTCAGAACCTAAGGGACAATGTTCCAAGATGGGACAATGCCATTTGGGTTCGGACAGGCAAAGAGGAAACACAATGGTGCCTAATAGGCCAGAACTGGGGTGAGGTGGAAGTTCAGAGATATGCTTTGAATGATAGAGATGGTCGTCAACAAGAACCCAAACCAAAACCTTGACCATGAAAGAAAACTCTCGAAATCTGGGGACCGACCAAAACCCAGCCCATGACCGTGACAAAACCACCACCAGTCCACCGACCTTCTTCACTCTCACAACTTCGCCTTTGCCTGTCGCTCTTCACGCCTCTTGCTCCTCTCCCACTGCCACGCCAGCACCTTATTCCTCCCCAACGTCCACAGCATCACCAGCACCGCCAGCGGCGGGCACCTCCACAACAGCCAATTCCACCATGACGGATTCCTCCTCTGCAGCTCCTCCACCGCCTTGGTCACCTCCACCCTCAACTCATCCAACCCAGCATCGTTCCAAACCACAACCCCCCCTCTCTGCTCGCACCTCCGCACCTTCTCCATGATATTCCCCTGGCTCATGACCCGGTTCTCCGCATCCTCCCTCGTCAGGTGCGGATCCCTCTTCATCAACCTCTGCAACTGCACCTCCGGGTCCCTCACCCCGACCACCACCACCGCGTTGCACAGCACATCCAACCCCCCCTCAAACAGCAGCGGCACGTCCAGCACCACCGCCCTCTCTCCCCGCCAATATCCCTCCAAAATCCCCTTCATCATCTCCCACCTCACCGCGGGGTGCACGATCCCGTTCAACACCTGGCGGTCCTTTTTCCGCTGAGGGTCGTCCCCGAACACTCTCCTTCCCAGGGCCGGGCGGTTCAGCGGCCGGCCTTTGCCGTCTGGGCCGTTCTCGGGCATGCCATCTCCCGGCGGGACAAGCAGGTCTGGAGTCGAAGGGCCAAAGTAGCGCACGATGGCCTCGTAGCCTGGGGTTCCTGGTTCGACGACCTTGCGGGCGAGCAGGTCGGCGTCGATGATGGGGATGGAGAAGGGCGGCTCGCTGAGGAGTTTGGACACGGTGGATTTGCCCGTGGCGATGGAGCCGGTGAGGCCGATGACGAGCATTTTGGGGTTATTATCGGAATGAAGATGTTTGTCTGGGGTTGGGTAGATTGGTTGTATGGATGTGAAGTTGATTTTCACATCAAGAGTTCACAATTTAAAAATTGGCAGAATAACGGAGGGACTGAGGTGAGGTTGTCTGATGGTTCAAATAAGGAATGTGGGGGCTGGGATCCCCGGAAGTTGTAGCCGCATCCGAGGCGTTGCCATCGGACCGCGGTCCTTTCCCGTCCTGGCACATTCCGCCATCGGGAGCCAATTGGCAGCGCGGGGCGTAGCGTTGTCGATGCGCTAAACTTGGGACGGTTTAGCGCACTGGAACTCCCGAACCAGATCTCATGTGATGCGGCTCACCACCAACCACCGCACAACACCGCCAGCACGTTCAAAAGTCACGGGATGGGAGAACGAGTTCGACTGTTGCTCAGACGGTTGGAATTCCCATTGGCCTCTTTTGCCCGCGAAAAACCTTAAACGCAATGCCTCAACTCCTATACCATTTCCCGACGCTCCCTAATTCCCCGAAAGAACCAGTGTCTGAGCCGAAATCATCGATGTCCTCATCCTGAGCTATTGTACATCTCTTCTGAAGACCAGGCGCTGCTAGGCTTCAATGGAAAAGTAAGGCCGGATCAGAAGAGCAAGCAAGAGGCTGTTGATAATAAACAGAATTAGCAACCTTCACACAATACAACAAAGCAGGAATTGTTCATAGGCACCTACCAAACCACGGCAACTCAGCCCATGCCAATCCACGCCATTCACTCTTGGAGACGAATGGCATAGAAAACCCCATTGTTGTCGCGGTACCAGCGAGCACACAGACGATCGATCTGACGGCGCTGGAACAGGGCCCAGTGGCCGTTGAGCTCGCGGAACCAGTACAGGCGGTAGGGATCGGGGTCGGCAGGCTTGTAGTCCTGAGGCTCATAGGCCCTGTTATCCCGGGCGATGCGCATGTTGTCGGCGGCCGTCTCGCTCGGGGTGAGGCCGACGCCTATCACGGGCTCGAGGTGCACGGGCGGCTGGGCCGGGACGCCAGGAGCAATGAAGCCGGGGGTGGCGTTGCTTGCGATGGGCATGACTTGGGCGCCACCTGCAGGGACCATGACCTGCGCAACAGGGGCCGGAACAGCAGGGTTGGCGATCATGACCGGCTGGACGGCCGGCTGCTGCTGGACCACGACCGGGTTAACCGGGGTGGTGATGGGAGCCACGCTGATGGGGCAGGTGATAGGGACCGGCTGCATAGCCTGCATGGGCACCGCGTTGCCAGTGGCCTAGAAGGTGAGATCAGATCGTTAGCATGATGTTCCCAGACGGTCTGATTGTTTTGAATCTAAACCAGGAAGAGTATCAACAGAGTTGGGACGAGTTCCACTCCAGTAGGATGAGAGAACCCCATGCAGCAGCATCGGGCGTGACCATTTCGATCCGAACTCTGTAAACGCACCATGTAAGTACCCGGCATGGGCTGGCCCGGAGCCATGACAACAGGGACACCGCTCACGACAGGATCATGGCGGGGCTTGTAGTGGTGCACCATGGGTCCATTCTCAGTACCCGGAACCGGAGGTTGGAAGTGAACCCCACGAGGGTCGACCGGAGCGTACTCGACAGGCTGGAGGGGCTGACAAGGAGGAGGGGGACCCAGCTGGTCGGGAGGGTTGTTGGTCGGCGGAGGAGGGTTGGGGATCAGCGGCTGCATGTTGGAGGTGTTGCAGACAGGGTTGCAGCCGATACCAAACATGGAGTGGCTGAAAGTTCCCTGAACAGGAATGTTTCCGGGGTAAACAATGCCAACACCCGGGAGGTGGACGTTGTAAATCTGAGTACCTGGGCGGGGGTACTGAGAGGGAGTCGTGAAATTGTTGATGGTCGACTGGAAGGAGGTCGTTTGAGCCCCAGTAGTAGTCGAAGCCTGAGTGGCTGTGTTTTGTAAATCGTTGTTGTGATTGGGGTGAGTTTCGTTGTTTTCACGATGGTCGGTATTTTTGGTTTCTTTGTGGCAAGAGCGGTGGTCGGTGTTGTTATTGTTGCCCTTGCTGGAGGAGGAAGAACGCGAAGTGGAAATGCTGCCTTCGTTGACCTCGGAAATAGTCACGTGTCTCGTGGGCTTCGTTCCCTTGTCGCTCGAACCACCCATTGTCGAATTGCCCTGAATGGGGTGGAAGAGGAAATGGAAGAAGAGGAAGTTTGGTGGTAAGAAGGGGGAAGAAAGTGAACTTGGAAGAAAGTCGAGTGGTTATATAGACGTGACCTGTGCCTGGCGCTTGGACCACCCAGCTTCAATCTTTGTTTTCGAAAGCAAAGTTCGAGTGCGGTCCGGTAAGGAGGCTGACAGGCAGAAGGATTGTCGAAGAGGCCGAAGACGAGACGAAGAAAGAAGAGAAATGGGACGAGAAATCGCCTGAATCGTTCTGATCACGAGGTCCAACTTCGTTTTGTTGATGAAATTCCGCCTTTGTGCTTGCTAATGAACTGACGGTGGGTTCAGGAGAAGCAGTTCAAAGCTGATGAAAGTCTGGTGAGGTTGTCTCAAGAATGAGATGTCTTAAGGTTCCATCGTGAGGCGATGGTGAGACCCATTTTCTAGGTTTGAGCCCGAAAGTTCAGGCTTAGTTGGGAGAGCTCTTCTCATAAAAGAGTTGTCGAAAGATCCAGATCTTGAAGTGTGCTTGGTGTTCAGGTTGCCCATAGTCGAGGTCATCCGTGAAATATATCTTCCCGACGTGATTCCGCTTCTCCGTCTCCTGTTAATGGTCTGGCCTCTTCAACCCACTTACCTTATGGTCACGCCCGATGCTGAAAACAAAGTCCACACTGCTCGGGGTGGAACAAACAACATGGAGTTTGAACCTCCCTACATAAACAATCTCAACAAACTCGGAACTTACCACATCTTTCAGAACCCAAGCTGAGCCAGTCCCGACATATTGGTACTGAGGGGATGGTGTGGGCTTGGCCTTCGCCTTGGCCTTGTCCCGCTCGTACTGAGCATCGGAGAAAGTAAAGCAATCAAAAAGGAGGCACATGGTGAAGATCCAGTGCTTGAAAATAGTGATGACAGATTGATGATGTTGCTTGCCCAGGGGGGTTGCTCGACTTCGAGGAGGAACGGATCGCGAATGGGGGAGGAGCGAGTTTGCGAAGATGGAAAGTGAGAGAGAGAAACAAGCAAGGATTTGGCCTTGCTTCCCTTTTATATCTGCCTAATCCGCGACGCCGACGACATCCGCGACGTTAACCACGTCCGCAAAGTTCCCTGCGTCCGTGATGTCCACCGGGTCCGCAAAGTCCATCACATCCGCGTAGTCAACGACGTCCGCAAAGTCGATAACGTCTGTGTAGTCAACGATATCCGTATAGTCGACTATATCCGCTAAGCTCACGACATTCGGGAAGCTCATGACCTCAAAGTTTACGACGTCCCCAAACCCAACGTCCGAGCTTTCATGACTTAAGGTTAGATGTTAAATCCGTACTACGATATCTGTAAAGCTCACAAAGTCTGTAAGCCCAAACCCAGCCATTCATGACTGACATTATATATGTTAAAACCTTACCTTAGGTGGGTGGTAGAGTATCCCATCCCCTTTCAGATATAGCTACAACAGGTATGGAGGCACAAGATAATTATAACGTGAAAGCCTTAGGTTTCTGAGAATTATCTGAAGGCAATCCTTTTGGAATGACACATATACAGTCTTCAGGGGCTAGGACTGTCTTGGAGGTCCAAAGGCATCCCAGGGCGAAGATATCTGAGCATAATAAGAGTCTCCCCTCTTCTCGCACACCCATATTTACCTGAATATACTCTAATTCTTGGAAATCATATGATTGAGCAGGGTTCGCGGCCCTTAAGGCGAGTTCTCCTAACCCTTGATCCAGTCTCATTCTGCGCATCGAGACTTACCCGCTCCACCTCATCTGTTGACAACTTCTTCCGCCCAGAGTCTTTTTATTCGTTATCTCACACAATCCGACTGATTTATCCTTCCAGACTGAGATTGGACACTTGGATTCGAGACATTGGGGGTGTTCAGGAGAGAAGGCGACCTGACACCAGAGAAATCGTCAGACATGGAGGAAGGCCGGCCTTCATAGAGTTCTGCTGTTCCAATCATTCAGGACAGGAGAGTCGGGGACACGTGATGCTCGTTTCGTATATTTTGGTTCTGCATGTCGGGAATGCATTTTCCCATGTCCGGCCGACAACATGACTATCAACACAATGACCCCATAAACCTCGAGGATTCCTGGTAACTCCGCCCAGCCCAGCCGAATCGCCAAACCCCACCACCACATGCTGATTGCGCTCGGCCGTGCGCGCTCTATAACCATAAGCCGCTATTATACAATTTCTCATGGGAGGAGAGATGGGAATGTCGGTACCCCGTAATGGGGCTGACCCTGTCCTGGCAAACGTTACAGGGAGGCGTTGTTGGTACATATGCGCCCTTCTTGAAGGGCAGCATTTACACAGAGTTCTGTGTTCATCGTGTCGTCTCTGGAGATTAAAGTGCAAGATGCCGTGGCATATCTCGGGTCACAGAAGGAGATGATGCATAGAGCAGAGAGATATAGTGCCCTTAATGACCATATCAGTGATGCTCCGGTTCGGGGTTCCGGAAAGTCCTCCGGACAACCTAACAAATACATATTAGCGCACCGTAACCTTCTTCGGAAACTGAAAGTTGACAAACATACCGCCCAAACGCCAGCAATGGACGCCACAATACCACCAGAAATCATCATCGGCCGAATTCCCCTTGTCGACTTGAAAAGCATGCCGCTGAGGGCGCCAGCAACAATGGTATTCGCCGCGTCGTTCTTGCCGCGGAGGTAGCCGAGGTACGAGTTTATGCAGTTGTAAATAATCGCCACGACGCCGGCAGAGTTACCAAGGAAAGGCCCGCGGCGAGTGACCGAGTTGAGCACCGAGTTGAGCCGGAGCTTGGGTGGCTCGCCGACTGACCTCCTCAACCCCTCCTGCAAACCCCAGGCGCCTCCTATCGTCAGCCCCGTGAGATATGTTGTGCCTGTGCCATAGCAGAGGTCGTCTGTGAAACCGCGCGACGGAAGCGCCGACTGAGACCCCGGAAGATCTGACAGGGCTGAGTCCTCGAGGACCAGGTACTCAAGAGTGTCCTTGTTCAGGCCGGCGAGGGGGTGTAGTAGGGAGGGGTCGGCAAAAGTGGATGCGCCGAGGAAGGACTCTGCGCCCTGGGGAGTAGAGGTATCGAAGAGAGTTGGTTGGGAAGTTGTTGTTGGTGCGCTGATAGCGGGAGCACTGGCGGGGGTGGTGGTTTGTTTCTCGGAGGTGGTAGGAACTGAGGTCGTCGGTGAGGACCCGCTCGACGGCGACGGTGCGGACGACTTGCGCCCTGTGATGGCGTCCCAGAATGACGACATGGCTGCGAATAGGAGAACTGATTAGGCCGTTGTGTGGTCGACACGGACAGGAGCCTCGGACGGGGCGGGGTGTCAGCGGCACGAGCGTGCAACGGCTTGGTTGCCAGGTCGGATTTGAGGTTGAAGAGGGATGATGTCGAGTGGGCGTAACCGGGTTTGCGGTTTGCGGGACCTTGATCTGTCGGATAAGACAAAAAAATTTACGGAAAGGCAAGTGGCCCGTGCACGCCCGGCCTGCGTCTTAAACCAACGTCCGGTGGCGGACCAAGCGGGCGAACACTCGCACGGGGTTTCGGATATTTTCAGATGACGGATTTGTGGAAGGCCGAGTCTATCTTAGGGATGTCCGATGGATCGCGAGTCTCGTTTTCCTCCTCAGATGTTTTTTGCTCTTGAGCGAAAACGAATTTTGAGGTTGAGAGGGAGCTCGCCAGCAGCTGAGCGATAAGCCGTGGCGCTAACCCGTTTTGGAGCAAGGTGAACAAGGTGTAATTGCCCCCCATTTCAAGGTGAGCTTTCACCTTGGCCTAGCACGGGCTGTTCGCTCTGCAAACACCATCATCCTGGCATCCAGCTCTCACTCGGTGTTGCCTGGTATCTCGTTTAGGCAGACACCAAAAATGCAGGTGAATCTGGACTAAGTTTTGGGTTTCAGTTGTCCGTGACCTATTTTCTCTTTTTCCTGGCTCTCAGTCCAACTTCTCGTCTCAGTGAATCAAACCCTTCTACCTTGGTGGGGTTTTGCATTTTGCCTGAGCGTTGCCCCTCCATTGTATTCACAAACAACATTACCCTTCTCGACCGCCAGCCGCCGAAGATGGGGGACCCTGCTGAGACAGACGGCACACGGCCTCCTGGCCAGAATGTCATACACTCCAAACAAACCTTCGACAACGTAAATGCCCTCATGAAATGGCTGACGAGCAAGTCAGCGGATTCCCGGTCTCAGTGAGTTTCATTGCCAAATTCTGGACAGATGAGCGGTTCAGGCGTCTAACATGCCATCTCAGACATGCCGAAGAAACTTTTCAAAAGCTCCTCCAAGATGCGGTTCAGTCGAGGCAGTATCATGGCAACGGCCAGGCTTGTGTCATGCTGTGCAGCTTCATCCAGCAGTGTGCCAAGTCCACAGACGATGCCTTGAGGCAATGGGCCCTGTCTGAGGCCGTGTCCAAGCAGCTCTTCCATTTTTACCTGGAATGGTATGAGCACGACCCTCATCGTGCTCTAAGGCAGGTGTTGGACATTCTCGTCGTGTCTGTCACCTCCAACCCGAGCCCCGAGACTGGGAAAGTCGTCAAGGACCACATGCTCAAGGAGATTGTCGCCATCATCGCCCGAAAGTCGGTTCAGCAGTTGACAAAATCGGCACTGCAGTGTCTCGACTATCTCTTCGGAAAAAGGGCAGCCAGTCTCGCTGATGTCGCCCCGAAGTATCGGGATGTTGAGTCGTCAGTCGCCGACCAGCCCGAGCTCGCGCTCTGGAAGTCCTTCGCTTCACAACTCTTCACCTGGATGGTGCTGCCCCATGTTTGTCCGCTTTCTGGGAAATGCCTCGTTCACGTGTTTCGGAGCTTGATGGCGACGGACGGCTTGGGCTTCACCCTTGACACCTGGTGGCAGTGGCTTCAAGACGCCTTAGCACGGGAACCTGAACTTCTTGAGGATATCAAACACTATGTGCTTGGGCCCATCTTCAAATCCGACAAGAACATTGCGCTGAAGCTCTTGGACATGTCTAACAAGAGCAAGCTTCTGACAGCCATCGGCCACGAACTTGACGATTATGGCCTGCTGCTGCAATTAGCAACACTCGAGCTGGGGAAGAAGCATGGCATGGTCGGCGAACCAGGTACGTTGCGTAAGGATCATTAGATGGACGATACTAACGAAACGATGTTGGTAGGGAGCAAAATCGAGCAGTCGCCTGGAAAATCCGCGCCATTGCCCCTGGATGAGGCCTTGCTGGACAACTTGCTTGCACATCCTTCCGTGTCTGTCAGGTCCAGTGCGTTCTCGCTGCTTATTTCGTCGCAAGCAACAACGAAGCCATTCTCCGAGGCTGCTTTTGGCCTGTTGAAGAAACACCTCGCAGCGTTTCACGTCGACTATGAGGCTCGGGTCCGTAACGAGGTCCTTGGCTACACGAAGAACCTGATCAAGAGGGCCAAGAACATCATCACCGTTGCACAAAGGAGTCTTTCCGCTCACGAGTCTGCTGCAAGCAAGGATGGAACTCAATCCAAGAAGAAGTTCGGCCCCGAGGTGATGCTGAAGGATGCAACCGAGGCGAAAGATGTCCTTGAGAGGCACCAAGGCTTCTTGCGATGGTACACAGACTTCCTCAAGAACGAACTCCATCCCACAGCTTCCTATCAACGGCACATCACTGCAGTCAGAGCTATCCTCCTGCTACTCCAAATTGGCAAGCATGCTGGGGCCACAGACGACGTCGTTGATGAGGACATTGCGAGGCAGATTTCTTCCGACATCACCTGGATTCGACTTCTCCTCGACCTCCTTATCGATCCCTTCGATGACGTCCGGGATGGTGCCATGATTATTTTGAGTCTGCTTTCTCCAAACACCACTCCATCTCCGGAAGCACGGCCCTCAAAGTTTATCTTGATCCTCAGCCAATTCTGCCAGAGAGCAGGCAAGCTTGCGGACAGAACTGGCCGCGCCGACCACGGCGATGGAACGGCGCGTGCACATGGTCTCATGTGCAGCTGGCTGAGTAAACCAGACTCCCGCATTGCTCATCTCTCTGCCATCCTGGGAAAACTTGAGACGAAGATATCAAAGGCCGAAGAGGACTTGGGGCATGCCGCGATCGAAAACCCCATCCATCCAGACTTTGCAGCTATCGGGTAGGTTGCCCACATCCGGTACGTACTTGTGTTCAAAACAGTTACTGACTGTCCCAGGTATGTCTGGCAAGTCCTGGCCAAAGATACCTACTCGGATAAACAACTGGAAACCCTCCAACACCTCCAACGTCGCATCTTCTTCTGTGCGCAGCGCATCTGGTTCGCTGTTAAACACGTCCTTTGCGATGACGCTCCAGAGGGCCACTTGCCTGAAGAACTGGAAGATATTGAAGGGCTGGATACCAAAGACTTGTTGAGTTACAGCTTCAGAGCAGTACATGAGTCGAGGTATGAATCGATGTTCTGCCAGACATGCCGTGTTCTAACCAGTTCTCAGCAACCTCTTGCGTCTGCTTGTGGCGACTCTTCGACAGAAGAAGGCATCTGGCGTGCCTTATCCACCGCTGGATGTGTTTAGAGAAACCGGCTACCTCGCCTTTGAGCAGCTAGCCTCGCTTCGCCATCGCGGGGCTTTCTCGACAGTCTCTTATACGTTTACAACATGTTGTCAGCTCACACAACAGCTTGGCCAGGTGTATGATGACACAGAAGACTCCGAGGAGTTGCTTCGCGAGTGGTACCAGGTGAATAGAGTCAACCTCCCCTTACAGTTTCTCATACTGATGACGATCAGGGCGCTCTCACCCACATCAAGACTCAGGCATCAACCACGCGCAGGTCAGCCGGAATCCCTTCACTCATTGCGGCCATCTTGGCGGCGAACGCAAAGTCCCCGTCATTCCAGGAAGTCTATGAGAAGCTGGAGAGTATTGGAAAGAAAGTAGTCACCGTGGCGGAAACAGATGGCTCCAATCTCCCACAGGTTCACGCCCTCAACTCAATACGTGAAATCTTCCGGAGCTCCCTCTTAAGCAAGAAGGCCGAAGGTTACCTTGCTCGGGCCCTACACCTTGCGGCAACTAGCCTCAAATCCGAGGTATGGGCAATCCGGAATTGCGGTCTTCTGCTTCTACGCAGCTTGATCGACTGTCTTCTGGGTACCGGCGAGAGCAAAGCAGCCATCGAGTCGGGCTGGGACGGTCAGTCGATCAGGATCTCGTACAACAAGTATCCTACCCTGCCCGGCGTTCTCCTTGGCCTCCTGCGTTCGGTTGATGAGACCTTGGAGCAGTCATCGCAGTCTGGTGCCGCTGAGGCGGTCTTCCCTGTGCTCGACATCATCCGGCGTGCTGGCCCTCCAGAGGAGCATCGCGCAGAGCTCCGGAAACACATTGAGAACTATCTCGGCAGCCGCCTTTGGCACGTCCGCGAAATTGCTGCTCGTACGCTGTGCTCATTCCTCCTGCAAGGCGACTGGGCAGGGGAAATTGGGAGGTTCCTGGCCGAAGCAGGGACCAGTGCGAACCGACTACATGGCGCGCTCTTAACGGCCAGATTTGTCATCGAGCGACGGACAGACATTGCAGGGAGCTTGGTGACCGGTAAGATGAGCAAAGTTCCAGACCCTGGCATGGTCTCGTCTAACTTGGCAGCAGAGTCGGAGTCGATCGGCAGTCTCCTCACACATCTGGAGCAAAGGCAAGATGCCTTCCAGCGTTGTGGGGAGCTGAAGGCGGCGCATCTAGAAATCCTCAATCTCCTATCGAGGCTGGGATTCCACGAAAAGACCACAAACACAAAGGCTGCTGTCCCACCCCAAGATGTGACGAAAAACAGCGGTCCTTCCTCGGCCTTGCTCGACATCCAAGCATCACTGAGGGTGGTCTACAATGCAGCATCGTCAGCCGATGTGGAGCAGCTGCGACGAGAACTCATGCGTTTAGCTGAAACAGACGTCAACACGGCAATCAGGATGCTCGAGGCAGCACCAGAGGCATGGAGGCACGTGGGCAATCCGGAGGCCAGATCGGCATTATGCAATTTGTATCTGGACGTGTGCACATCGACCGCAGCCCCCGAGGTGCGAACACAGGCGTTACTCAACCTTGGTTCGTTGCTAGGCGAGCTCCTCAACAATGGGGATACGTCCAACCTACCAAGCGCGGCACAGCTCGACGGGCTTTGGCGTCAGCTGCAGAAGGGGACCATCATCAGTCCTTCCCTCTCGTGTGCCATTGTCGAGACGAGTGGGACCATCATGGCAGCCCTCCTCTCTCAGCCCTCGCAGGAGATCCCGGATATGGCGCCACGGCTGCAACATTGGGGAAAGCTGCTCAGCGAATGCCTGGACGTGAACAACGTAAGCCACCTCCCACCCGAAACGAAAACGTTACCCCAATCACCTGGCTGGGGGGACCAATCACCCGTGACTGACATGAACCACACAGTCCTTCGACACACGCTACGCCGCGGCATCAGCCCTCAAAGCCTTCTTCACCCACACTAAGACCGCTGGGACCCACCACACCTGGGCAGACGCGAAGTATCTACCTGTGCTCTGGGCACTGTACGACAGCCTGATAGACGACGATGACGAGGTCAGAGAGGCAGCCGCGGTGGCCGCGTCCAGCGTGTTAGGTAAAGGCCCAGTCATCGCGCCAATCGCGGCCGCGTCCCTCGCGCCGTGGATGGGGTCGCACTTCGGGAGTTCCTCTTCTGGCATGACCGAGGCCGGCCACCATGATGACCAGGACAAAGGCAACGATGATAACGGCAGCGGCGGCGGCGGCGATGTGACGTTCACATTCGTGGCTCGCGTGATCGGCAGGATGGTCGGCCAGCACCAGCCGTGGGTGGACGGCAACGACAGCAAGGCGTCCGCCGCCGCAACGACGACCTCCTCCTTCCAGTTGGTGCCAGCTGAGCAGATGCTCCGTGAGGCGTTGACTTTTGATGACTCATTGTTTGCCGCTGAGGAGCAGAACCTGTTTATTGACGAGGTGAGGGAGACGAAGAGGTGGCGAGGGGTGTACGAGGACATCATGAAGAAGAAGAACAAGAGCAAGGACAACGTGGCCAACGTCAACGTCAGCGCTGCTGGCGAGGCCTCCACCACATCATCATCATCATCTTCTTCTTCAGCGTACTCCCTCTCGGCCCTCTCGGCCGCCCTCAGGGAGTGGGCAGAGGCTGGAATGAAGGGCCTCCTCTCCCTCGCGATCAAGGGAGACGGGCCGTTGGGGTGGTCGACGGACCAGCACGTGTTCGCCGTCTGCGCGCGCATTGTGCTGTGCGCCGTCGCCACCGTAAGGACGGAAGAAGAGGAGGGTGGTGGTGGTAGCGCTGCTACTGCTACCCGGCTGATTGGGGATCTGTTGGGCAAGTTTCGGGAAGTGGGACTCAAGACGGGAGTTCACGGGTCGTTGTTGGAAATGGCGAGGGTGGAGCAGCAGCAGCAGCATGGCTATGGACAAGAGAAGGAGGGGGAGGAGAATGAGAAAGAGAGTCATCAGGTACCTGGAGGTGATATGACGCAGGGGCAGCAGGCGCAGGTACGCGGAGGAGGCAAAAACTGAGGACCGGGTGTCGTAGGTACTTGGTAGATTGAGGGAGTCAGCAGCCAAATGGAGGCTTGGAAGTTGGAAGAATACCAACTCAGTCATCGTACCGGATGCTTGGGGCACTCAGCACGCCACGATCCCGTGTTGATCTGCGTGCATTGCAGAATGGCCTCAGGTCGATGGGGCGTGTGGTGATGGATTGGGTTGAAGCTGGCGAGTTGGGGCGAAAGCTATCTCCCTGTAACAATGCAATTGTCCAGAGTCGGGGAGATTCAATCCATGTGACCACTCATCATTGCCCAACGGTTATCGGAGCAGAGATTGATGAAGTCCTGAGTACTGGACAAATCCGAATGTAAGATAGTCGACGCTCCTATGACGGGGGCCGGGGCTTATCCCGTTCTCCGGTCCACTATCTCATCCTCTTCTGCGGCCCAACATGCATCCCAGTAGTGTACATGGCCCGGTACCTGACTGAGGGGGTGATACGAGTTTGGACAGACACTGGGGCAAAGAATGCAGGAGGTACAGGAAAATTTCAGCTGCCATTGCCCATTGACGACGGCAAGTCTGGCCTGAGGGAGCCCGGAGAAGTCACAGGTTCGGCATTTGGTCTTCCGAATCGCGATCTCCCCCGTGTCCTATCTCTCCCACCATCTCCCGACAAACAAACTCTGTCGCCGACCTACAGTGACGTAATGGAAGATTTCGAAGCAACAGCTATCAAAAAACCCTCGTTTGAGGCGATGAGGGCGCCATTACACTAGGTGCCGGTAGTTTGGGTCGTCAGGGTCTCTGCTACGTGGCAGCCAGAGTGTGGCCGGTTTTGCTGAGGTTTTGACGTTTTCTTCGGATGCCGGAGCCGGGGGCGCAAAGTGGAGGCTTGGATTCGGGCTGCCTCCCGAGGAAAAGTGGGTCAGAATCGACCCGGTTGCCGGCCTGGTGGGGTAGGTTGCCAAGTCAGGGCCCGAAGACTGAGGCGGGGGCGAGGGCGGTCAGGGCGGTCAGGGTTTTTCTCACGTGCATTGCATCGGGTCGGCCGATTTTGCATCTCTGACCGTCTGTACCTTACTTTGTGAGGACAGATTGCATCCAAACAGCGCATTGATGGGGCGAAACCCAGAGAGGCCCGATTTCTGGTTTGCCTCGCGATTTTGCAAGTCGAAGATTGGGTTTTGCAAGCCGGGGCCCGCTCCGCTGGTCTGCTTTCTTGGGCGGGCAAGGCAAGGCAGGCAAGCGGGCGGGCGAGCGAGCGAGCGACGGGAGGGGCAGGGGAACCCAACTCAGCGTTGGTGACGTCACGGTGACAAGGGGCTGTTTCCCGATCCGCCTTGCGCCCAAACCTCCGCTCCATGCTTGACCTCGCAGCACGTAACGACGGTACGGCGGTGAGTCGGCAACCGACCTGACCAGGTTGGGTTGTAAAGTTTGTTTGATGGGTTTGCAGAAAAGCCTAGCGAGAGTAAACACGTCGCACGATGACCTCGCTCGGACAGATTCCCAGATCGACGTCATCAACCGGCCGATTTTGCAGAAGGCGTTCGGGGTTTGCGTTGGCAGTGGCTTAGCCGCACGAACCGGTCGCGAGGCGATCCTAAACGTTCGTCTTGTTGTTTGCCGCCGCCTCACGTCCCCATCGCCCGTCTTCTTGCGCGTCAACGGCGCTGTCGTAGCCCCTGCCGCGGTTTGTTATGCGACGGTTCCTCGGGCGGAGGTACTAGGTTGGTACCTCACCTCCTCTTTCGCCTCCGATACTGAGAACTTGCGCAAACCGGCTCACTCGCCAATGGGCTTCAGCGAGCAGCGCACGCGGCCCATCAAAGGACGGGAACGAAGATACGTAGTAGGACGGCGCATTGTAATGGACCTGCTCTTCGTTGAGTCAGCCGCGCTCGAGTAAAGTGTGGCCTTTTGCTCAAAATCTTGGGATGATGAGAAGTGGTTCTGGTTACCCAGGATCAGCTGTCACTTGACCGACTGCATCTTGGGCGCAAAAATGCCTCCATCTCCAGTCCTATCAGGGCGCATCGAAAGGGACATGATGAGACGTTGATCGAGTTGAAGACGGCATGTACTAGAGATCGTCACGGTGAGTGGCGGGCCCGCATCGTTGAGGAGGGGAGTGTCTGTCATGCCCATGTGGTCTCTGTCGCCGTCGCCATACCGACGCAGGATGGACGAGGACAGCTGGTCACTTGGTCGACGCGCGACTTTTGCGACGCTTCAAGATTTTTTTCCCCTCTTCAAAATCGTATCACCACTTCACGTGCTTCCCATTGGGTTTTCACATATCACGGGATTCACCAAAGACTTCACAGACTTACTTCCCCTCCTCGCAGGAGAGGGTCAAGTGACAGGGACCCCTGTTGTTCGTTCCCGCCGAGCCGAGCTGAGCTCAGCGCCCGCCCGGAAACCACGGGTGTCCCCGCCTTGCCCTTGCCTGCCAGGCTTTTCGGCTGATCAGCTTGGCGCCGAGAGGACGCTGCAAGCCACAACGCCACCGGGAGAATCGAAACTGTATCATTACCTTACTTTGTATTTCATATCACAATGTGGTAATTTACGACTCGTTTGTTTCGCCGGAACTTTCCCAGTCCAGACCCTCCCTGTATCCACTGTCCAAGGTAGATCCACCACTTCCAGACTCCCCTCCATCATGGATCATCACCTTCAACATCCAACCTCCCGGGCGTTTGGACCTACTCCGTATCATTAAGGAGCCAGTCCTTGACCAGCCTTGATGTATCAGCTGGCATCGCGAACGCACTATCTTCATGCCTCATTTCCCAGTAATTGCTTCTTCGACATGGGCTCAGTCGCGGGAGATTACTCTGTGCAGATCAAAGATGGAAAGGCTTCAATCAACATGCTGCGAGACAGCGATGCATTCTCAACCGACATCGACTCATGGCTCGATGACACCCTTTCTAGCCGGGTCCCAGGACCTGCCATCGACGACCCCAAAGCGGCACTTCACATTCGCATGTTCCACGCCGCCTGGCCCAATCACAGCGCCCAGGCTCGGTCCTACTCCCAGATGGGTCCCGAGAGGGCGTTATTCCGACAACCAATGAGGCTCCAAAGCAGGGGTCTGATCAACAGCGTCTTTTACTCACCTTCCGCACTAGCATGGGACCACTGGACGACTCATCCATGATCCAGCGCTGGCGTTGGCTGGCACCCATTATTGTGTGCCCCTCCTTCTCCTCCTCTTCCGGGGGGGATACCACTCCCGCGGCTTTTCTCGCAGATGCGTGCCTCTCTCTAAACTCGTCCACAGAACCTAGAAGACCACGGACTGCCGGATCCGGAGGTCCCTGAACCAACGCGGACGCAGAGACGCGGCAGCATCCAAGCATAGGTATCCCCCCAAGCGAGCTCGATCGATCCCCCACAGAGGGACCAAGCAAGGAGGAGTGGGAAAGTGCCGTTCCTGGGAGATCCATCCAGCCCACACACACACACACACCTCTCGCTCCTCTGCGCGCTTGTCGTGTTTCAAGTTTCATGCGCGATGGTCTGCGTCTCTTAGCCGCAGCCGGCCGGGACCGACGACAACCTGCAAGTTGACGCTTCCGGGAGGAGGGGCATGGCTACCCCAGGTTTGTTCGTCTGCGGCCCAGACGAGACCCATACGCTATGGGCGATCTAGGCCCAGGCTCGGAGGATCTGGGGATGAGAGTCGTGCGTAGGAAGCGGCGGCAAAGAGGTAATCGGTAATATTTGATGACTCCTCGACTCATCCAATTCCTCCGAGGCACGAATCATGGCCCGCATTCCCAGGTTGGCAGCCCCAGGAGAGTCTCGATACGACGAGGATGGAGGCTCTTCTCGAACCCTTTCTGAGTATCGTGCAGGACGCCTGTGCTGCAACCATCTAAGAAGTTCACAATGGATGGCCCAGAACGCTGGTTAGGCCCTGCATGATAGAATTGACGTCCATTGCGGCTCGAGGCGAGCTTCCCGGCAGAGAGGGGAGAAAGAACACCTTGATGTCTGCCGCCATACACACCACCACCACTACAGGCCACTGACACCACTATCTAGGAAGTTGTTTCCTCCCCAATTTAACGTTGTACAGTACCGAGCACGTCCGGTACCGGGAGAACACCACGGTGGGTTCCATGTAGCTGTGTTGCGCGCATGAATTTGGGGGTCACTTCGCCAGGTGGGAGGCGCTTGACAGAATTTTCGGGTTTTTCTTTGACTTACTACTAGGTTTCCCCACGCCCGTGCCGCCGCCACCGGCCGTTGGCCGTCAGCGGAGATGATCATCCGGCGTGACGGCGGCTGTACTACAATAGTAAGACGGTCCGCAAATTACGGTTTTTTTTTTTTTTTTTTTTTTTTGGTTGTGCGTGTGCGTGTATGTGAGTTCGAGGTGGTGTGTGCTTCTATGTGCGTATGTTATCACGGCTTTGGCTCGTCGCTATCACAACTCAGATCACTACTTCTAGATCCGCGGGCGACGACACAGCCACGGAATCGGAGGCTGCATACCGGCGGCATCACTGGACTAAACCCCTCCTCCATCTGCTATCTGGCCTTGATCAATCAACCTATCTTGATGTTTGGGACCTGGACGGGACGGATAGCTTCGGCCCTCCTTCAGTGTCTGATGTTAATATTATGGCTCCGATATGGGCGTTTCCAGGTGGTGAGATGGGCATTCTTCGTAAATCCTCCCACACAAATTCCATATTCCATGCCCGTGTCTTGGAAACCAGCTCGCTCGCTTATGCGATTCCGATTAGAGCCGGTAGCATCGGCCGCCGTCAGGATTGTATGGGATCGGGTGCATGCGCGGGCGGGCTGGGCAGTGGCGGATTTCACAAAAGAAGAGTCATACTTCGACAGACGACACAAAAAGGTCAGGACAGGGTTGGTTACGACGACTTGGAGATGCAGGACGCGTTCGACAGACGCGTTGGAGTGGATGGTTTGAGCCCGTCGCTGAAACATGCATCTCACGTACGGCTTTGCCAACCCACCAACATCATCTGAACTATCGACATTCGATGTTGGTGGTCGCAGGCTTACGAGTACGCCCCTTGGCTTGTATGCCGTGTAAGTTACCGTAATTAACGGGGAGGGGTACGTACCGTTACCGATGTGCGGATCCCGGTGGGTTGCCCAAAACGGCTGGGCCCGGACATTTCCTTGTGGCGCTGCGCTTGCATCTTCAGCTGTTGCCCGTTAGGGACGGGACTTTGGGGAACCCAGCAACACAGCCCACCAAACTTCGCATTCTGATCCACTCGATCCCAACGTCGCTCCAGAGGTGGCTGCCACGCAATTCACAAACCACTAGGCCCCTAGTTTCTGGACGGAGATGACCATGTGTTTGTTGGTCGTCAATGCTTGACCCAGCGACAACAGCAGCATCTCAGGTTCGCAGCCTGACTTTGAGGTTTCAGGGCTGAAGCCTGACCAGAGCTGAAGAAGCCCTGTCTCCCTCGTGTCGTCAAGTGAGGATTCCCGTCGGGCCAAAAACTGCCAGGGATCAGGTGACCCAAGCTCTCCAGAGATTATGCAGCACGGCAGAGCATCTTCCTCGAGGGCCCATTGGCCGTTGACCCGACGAAATGGGTTCCGCCGGGGTTTCTGGGGGAGTGAACACTGACTTGACATGGGGGGCAAAACCCAAACCCAGCGCGCTGGTTGCCCGCAAATGGGGGGAGAGACGGGAGGGCTTACGCCGTACACAGTAGCGTAATTAGGGGATGGAGGCCCGGATGGCAGACCGCGGGAAACCGAGTTCACTTGTGTTCACACATACACTAAGGTACGGAGTAGTTGGCATCGAGGGCTGTGCGGTCGAGCAGACTGAGACATGCAGTGAAGAGAAGATGGTGACGGAGTCCTCCGGAGAAGGATGTTAGGTTGTTGATCGGCAGGTACAGTACGTACTCTCCATTCAGATATCGACAGATGCGATGCCAAGACACACACGCCTGACTTTCCAATCCCAGGCTGGGCCTCGATTGCAGGCGGGAGGCCACACATGCTCCTGCCCTGAACAACCACCTCACAGCCCACGGGCAGCCTACTTCCTGCACCCTAATGCATCACAGCGGGTCCAGCCCACCCAAGGCGACGTTTAGCGGCATAGGTCGGGTCCAGTGGCAGCTTCCCTCCCTCCGGCTCTCTCATCGAGTGTCGTACTGTACGTACCCGACCCAGTACTAGGAAGTCGACCTGCATTGGATGTCCTCTCCACATGGCCTGCAGGAGGTGAGTTTTTTCTTTTCTTCCAGTCCAGGCGGAGACTATCTTCCTTCAAGGCCAAGGTCCCTCCCACCCTCTGCTGGGGGCGTGTGCATGCATAGCAGCAGGCCTACACCGTATGTATGGATGTACATCTAAGTTACCGACGTCGGGGCTCGCATGCCGTCTGTCTAAGCCCTCCCCACCTCCCACCCGCTTGTCGTACTCTAATAATACGAGCCGCTCACCCTCCTCTTGCTTTCTCTTCCTCCCCTTCTGTTCACCACGAGGTCTTCCTCGCAAAACCCCGTTCTCTTCTTCTATTCGCGGCTGCTGGTGTGCCCGCCAAGCTCTCCCCTCCCGGCACCGTCACCTTAAGCTCACCTTCACACCTTGTTTCTTATTTACTATTCGTCTTCCGGCTCGCCCTGCCCTGTTCCCCGAGCGCTCTCCCCGCCCGGGTTTTTGTTCACCTTTCCTTGTTTTCCTCTCTCTGTATTGCCCTCCCACGTCATCATATCACACCCAGAGACACCATGCCGCCACAACTATTACCCGCCTCGGCTGCTGCCTTTGCGCCGCGCGCCTCCTCCGTCAACGTCGTCCTGGGGTCCAAGGTCGAGCCATGGCTTACTCAAACTCTTAAGCGCATCAACAAGATCAAGCGTCCTCTCAACAGCGTACCCCAGCACCAGCGATGCCTCACCGAGACCTTGTCAAATCCCAACGCCATCTGGACGCTATGCTCGCTCCTCCTCCCCAAGGCCCCCGAGGCCGAACTCAGGAAAGACAGCAATCCCCTGGTTGAGGCGCTCAGCAACTACCAAATGATCCACATCGAGGCCTATATCGTCCACGTCGACATGGTGTTGAGGAACGAGGTGGCCTACAAGCTGACTCCGGAAACCATCGAGGCTCTCATCGCTTACCACAAGGACATTCACTGCGTCGATGCCAAGGCCAACACGTACGACTGGTCCGACAAGGAGAAGCAGTGCAAGAAGCTGCACGACGACTTTGTCCAGGCCGTCAACAAGTTCGTTTTCCGGACCCATGTGTCGGCGCTCGAGGGGCTCGAGGAGGATGGTGCCGGGGAGTTGCTCGGGGGGAAAAGCGACGAGGTCAAGAACAGCATCATGGGCATGTTCAAGCCGCTTCTGCCGCCGCCGCCCAAGGTCGTCGATGTCATCCGCCAGCCGCCGCTTCTACCCAGCTCGCCCGCCGCCGCCCTGTGGTCTCAGCCGTCACCTCCCGTATCGCTGCCGGCTCCCGTCGACTCCTGGAAGATCCTTCCGTCAAGCCCGGGCGTTCCGACGACCACAACCGCGGACTCGGGAGCCTCCATCTGGGCTTCTATCGGTATCACTGACGTCCAGGTCTCTCCGACACCCGCCCTGAGCCAGCCGTACTCGGCGCCGTACACGACTGCCGGCCTGTACTACAACACGCCGGCCGTCTCGGCGCCGATTCCCCAGCTTCCATTGCCCAGCATGCTGGCGCCTCCTTCGTGCGGCATCAGCGTCGGGTACAATACGTTCGGCGGTTGGGACACGCGCTTTCAGGAGTACGCCACCACCATGTGACAATCACCACCGGCGGTCACCGGAACCAGCTACCCGGCCGTGACGACATCACCACCATGATGATGAGCGTATGCATCGCCAGCCAAAACAGACGACAGACGCGCGGTCGGTTCTGCATCAGATTGACATCCATCCATCCGTGGGCCGCCGGGCTGGGGAGACAGCGTGGTGATGATGACGACGGAATCGTCCGAATCGTTACTGCGAGGCGAGATTCGAGATTGTCACAACACCCCTGAGGCGGACTCGGGGCATCTCGCCCCGCGGAGCTATACGACCTGTTGGTGCGACGACCGAGCGCATTTGTTTTCTCAAGATGCCACCGCGAGGTCGGTTCTTACTCTCTCGACTTGCTTCCTTTTTTTGTCTCATCACACAACATGGCCGGATCATGGAGGGCGGATCTTTGCTTGCATTTCCAGCAGCATAGCATACAGGTTATTTTGTTGATTTTGTTTTGTGTTTTGTTTTCCTTGTTTTCTCGGATCATAAGAGCAGATGCAGCAATGCACCCCACCTCGGCAGAGACCGAGCAGATCATCTTCTTTTTTTTTTTTCTCTCATTTTTGTTTTCGTTTTCTATTTGTTTTTGGGTCAGGAATTCGGTTCGGGGCGGTTGGTTTAACATGATACCCCTGCATGTGTTCTACCCGGACACATCGCGTCCTCTCTTTTCCCCCTCCTTCACGCCTGTTTTTCTTGTCTTATGGATAATGTTTAACGGCCTTGACGACACGGACACCTACCTCACCCACTGGCGGGGCGGGGTCATTTTCGCTACGAAGATGTTCACGACCACGCACACGACTTTCCGGGGCCGGCTTCCCCGATGGATGTGATGAACGGTTGGTTGCTCTTCGTGAGCAAGGCCGGGGATATTATCTAGCATCGACAGGGCGGATATCAGGGATATCGCTGTTTGAGGCAGACACTGGTTGTCGACAAGAAGGAGGCGTTGCACACCCACACCGGGGTCGGGGTCCCACGGAGCCACGGTTTCGGCGTTGGGTGTTGATGGAGGCTCGGGAGGATGGGACGCCAATATCTTCCATGGGGGACACAACGAAGACCGCCACGGACGAGAAAGCAGACAACTGGTTTTGTCTGCATAGTCTGTTTCCGAACTTCGCCATGGAACTCTCCTTTCACGACTTCGATTTCACCCTCTCGAGACGATCGCCGACGTCCACTTTCAGAACGGGACCGATTACTGCTACGACAAGGCGCGACGGTGAATACACACGATGACCATTCACTCCTCCAACTAGATATACCTGCGAGACGGGATAGGTTCTAGGAGGGATTGAGAGTGTGTGGCACGGCAGATTGTTTGCCTTCGGCTGCGTAGGTCAGGTCAAGGCTCTCGGGCATCTGGGGTGGTTGGTTAAGGAGGTTTGGATGGGGAGGGGAACTTGAGTGATCATCGGAAAGGGAGGTTTCAGAGCTTGGGGTTTGGGCAACGGACGAACCGTGGGACATCCACCGCGGGTTCTGTGGCGACTGAGCCTAACGTCTTGCTCTACATCCAGCCGCTTTATTTATCAGGCTTTGGGGAGTCAAGTGTTTGGCTTTCGCAGTCACGGGAGAAGTCCGGCTGGTTTTTACCGCAGCGAGATGGGGGAGCACTGGTCTCTTTGTCTCCGGAGAGGGGTGCCGGCTGGAGCTGCGCTTCGTCGGACATACCATCCCCTGGAGGAAGGGAACACGGTGCTCCTCCCATCGAGCAGATGTGGGAAAACTTGGCTCGGACATGGGCATGCTGGGAACAACACAGGTATCTAGCGCCCTGGATGGCGGCTGGAGAAAGATACCATGATAGTTTGGATATTGCGCTCTCTCTCTTGTTGTTTGTCTGTTTTCTTAGCTGACGCACCGAGAACTGGATTCTGGTGTTTTCTACATATCTGAGAATGCATATAGTATTTAATATCAAACAAACAAAACGAGTATTTCCATGACCGACCTTCTGGTGATTTGATGAAATACCTGACAACGTCAAAACCTCTTGAGTTTGAACTCGGTTCGGAAAGGAACTGTGTTTGTGGTCTGCTCTGGGTTACGCAACGCACCTGCTCATTGGTCAACCCCGGATGCCGTTGTGTGTAAAGCCAAGTGACTCTTCCTACGCACATATCCGTGGTTGGTAACGCGTCCTGCCCGACGGATCGGTCCGGGTGGACGGCTGACGGCTGACGACACTGGTGGTGGCTGCGCCACCACAGGACATATATATAGGTACATACTAGGTTTGGATACACCTTTTCCTTCCTGGGGCTGTCGCGTCGGGGAGCGGGGCGTGGGTTGGGGTAATTTTTAGGTCCCGTCGTGTACTTTGTCATGGGGTCGGTCATTCCAGTCAGGCAGTCGGCGGCTGAGCCGCTGCTTCGGAGGCTGATAATACAACCACAGCGAGCTTTGTATGTATGTACGTATGTACATACAGCCCAGCTCTGCTTGGGGGCGTGAAGTTCAAGATATGACGTGCTAAGCCGAAGTCTTGGTTGGGAAGTATGTACTGTAGGTAGGACGTATGTCTGGATGTACTGTACATGTATTCGGGGAGGCGGTGCACGGCATAGCCAGGACAGCATACGATCGGGCTGAAGGGATGGGGTGCCTGCGTTGGCTGGTCGCCACAATACAGACAGGCACACCATCGCACTCTCATCATAATCACCATCATCACGAGGAAGCTAAGGTATCTGAGTTAGATCAGGTAAGTAATCATGCGACCAACCGCAAGACCCGGCTGTGCGTCGTGCGACTGCTGTGCTATCTCCTCCGAGCCTTGGACCCTCCTTCAAGTCCTACCTCCCTCCCTACCTACCTATCTAACCCCTCCTCCATCATGGATGTCATACACCGGGAAAGATGCTGTACTGTGCAGTAGGCCGCTCCGTCGGGATCCATGTCATATCATGCATGCAGACAGACGGACAAACCGCAGACAGCCGCAACCGTTGTGAAGGACAAAAGACGGAGGAGGCGAAGTCGGTTGGCCGCGGAGAGACGCCATACGCAATACTTGCCTGCGCAAGGCAGAACCAAACAAGATCAGATATGGCTGGCTGGTTGGTTGGCTGGCTGGCTGACATCAGCAACTGCTGCTGCAGGATTCAGTATATAGGATTTAGGTATGGTCCTAATGCGATTGGTTTTGAATCCGATGCTTACTTAGTTACCTTACCCAACCCACGAGGAAGCTGTATAGGTCGGATAGGCTGAGCCTTGGATAAGCATAAGCGAGATGCTGCAGAGGGATGGTTGGTTGGATTGTACATGCATATTTTTTTGTTGTGCAGACGGATTGTACATATGTAGACAGCTACAAGGTACAAGGCAGATGTCTACCTACCTACCTATGAGTGGGTGACTATATGTATATCAACCAGTCTGCCTTGTATGTACATACATACGTAAATGGCACACCGAGATTGGCCTGGTTTGATGTGCAGTTGGTTGGATCCGAGAGAAAAGGCCTATTCATCCAACGGTTTTGCGGTCTCGCCGAGGCATGTGAATGTAAGCCACCCTGTTACCAAATCATTCTCTCAAAGGCTGTAGCGGCTTTCCAATACACGGCACTGCACGGCGTACGACTAGAGGGCGCCAAATGGATGGCACTGGCTTCAGGGCTTTTATTGCCACGTGATTGATGTACACCCCACATCGACACCCAGGACACTCCCATGGTAGTACTACGTACCTAGGCATCTTCCACTATCTCCCCTGCCATACCCACGCTCCTTTCATATGCCCGTTTGGCAAACCTCTCAGACACAAACCTCATAATGTTTACCCTCCCTAGGTATAACTCACCCCTGAACCAACCCGGGACTAACCACCCCCGACCCTCCCACGACAGTTTCCTTGGGCTTGGTTATCTCAAAGAACTCCGTCAGCCCTTTCACCACGACGTCCACGTTCATGTTGATCTGCGGCATCTTGTCGTAGCTGCCCTCCTTCATGATGGCCACGAGCGCCAGGAACCGGTCCACCTCGCGGAGCATGATGGGCCGCTGCGCGTCGGCCAGCACCATGCCGCTCTCGGCCCACTCGCACGCCACCTGGTCCTCAAGTGGCTGGCACCACGGCTCGCCCTCGAGCCGGTCCCGCCACTGCTTGGTCCGGCCCCAGGACCCGTACACCTCGGTAAAGTCGATGATGACGTCGACAAAATCCGAACAAATCTCGTAGCTGGCCATGTCCTCGGGCGTGCTGTCGGTGGCGATGTAGATCTTGGTGTTGACGTCGAAGAGGTACGCCTTTTCGAAGCGGCAGGTCCGGCAAAGGTTGGTCAGCATGGCCTCGAGCTGGCCTAGCCGTGGGATGAGCTTCTGGATGACCTTGCTAAAGGCCTCGAAGATGCTGTGGTTGTAGATGGAGGTGAGGTGGAAGTTGACGGGGGCGCTCTCGATGCCGGCATCCGAGAGCTCGTCCTGGATGCGGATCGTGATGTCGCGCTGGATGTCGAGGCGGTAGTCGTCGCTGAGACCGTCGACCTTGTGGATGAAGACTTCGATGTTGATGTGCGGGTAGCTGCGTTGGAGGTGGAGGATGGTGCTGTTGAGGCGGGCGACGGATTCTAGGTAATCGTCTTGGGCGTCGATGACCCAGATCAGGGCGCCAATCTCGCCAAAGATGGCATCCACGTCGAAGCTGACGTTGGGGTTGTCGAAAATGTCGATCTGTCCCGGGAAGTCGAATACTTGAAAGTCCATAAACGAGCTGCCCTCAGTGTCAGCCTTGGTTCGCAGCGAAGTAGAGGTTGTCTACAAGCCCTACCTTAGGCTGTCTTTCTGGACGCGTGCCGTGGACTCGAGAAACAACGTCTCGCTAGGAGGTAGCTTATGGAAGACGACGCTCGATATTGATGACTTTCCGCTCCTGCCAGGCATGTCAACAATCCAAACTGTCAAGAACAAACCCCATATTCTCACGCCGTCACTCACCTCCTCTGACCCATCAACAATAACCTTGGCTTCCCCTTGGTATGTACGGCCGTCGGGTCAGGTACCCTGACGCCATCCTTCTTTTGTAGCCGCTGGCGGTTCTGTTCATAAACACGGTGAAGATTTAGCACTGCCGGACTGACATATCGAGCTGGACCAGGGCGGGAAGGCCCGCCCGCCGGGTCGAGGGACGACGCGTCCTCGTCTTGCACAGAAGCACGAGACATGGTGGTGATGACGCAGAGTAACAATCCCCAGCAAGCGCAGACGTCATCCGCCGGGTCCGGGTCTCCGAGAAACGCCCAACACGACGCGCCCAACGACAAAGATCCTTTGCTTGTTGATGGCTCCCACTCGGGCTGATGCTAATGCTGCAGGCCGTATGCTTCTGGCAGCCTGAGAGTTTGCTCCCTTCGTTTGCAGATTGGGAAGAAAAAGTCGCGTATTGGCTGGCCGGAAAGTCGGAGCCGGCCGAGACGGGAAGCAAGGCTGCGCGGACTTGAGACAGAAGAGACACAAGCCCGAGTGATAAGAAGGTGACCACGGGTCGTGGGAGGGTGAGATATGTGTGCGCACGCGCGCTTGCTTGTGCGAGAGTGCAGGGAGAAGAGAAGACGAGAATCAAGGGAGCTCGGCGCACCCCGACACGAGACACGAGACACAAGTGAGTGAGTGCCTTGTGGTCACTGCTGTCGTGACAGCGCGCCGGCGTCAGCAGCAGCGACCATGTTCATGTCGGCGTCCCATGATGGCTCTTACTCTATTCTCTGGACGAGCCAGAGAAGGATGACGGTTGAGAATCGCTGGGAAACGGAGGCGTGGCAAGGGGTCTGTGGGTTATAGATATGTATATATATGGATCCCTCGAGAAAACCAAGGCAACGGGCATAGCCGGACCCGTCGTCCTATCATGGTACTGCCAATCGAAACAAGGAGAGACTGATGGCTCGGTTTACCAACCAAGGTCACCGCAAATCCAAGCAGGCCACAAAAAGTTTTGGGAAATCAGGCGTTGTCTGCCTGTGTGGCCTGTGCTGTTTCTCCTCTGGGATCAAGGGATGCTTGACGGACAAGCCGGCATCCGGGAGAGTACCTGGGTCCTGAGGACGAGGGTGTCTGCCTACGCGGCTGGGAGACACTGGCCGAAGGAAGACGCCAGGTCAGGGTTCCCAGCCGGGGTTCCTAACAGACCAGATATGGCGATGAGGCGGCCGGAGGAGTCATCATGGACCGTCCAGACGTTCACGTTTTGTTGGATCGAGGG
>NW_027191427.1:1946291-1982342 GCF_041956435.1 Mycothermus thermophilus
ATGGGTCGTGTATCCATCCAGCTGGAAGCAACCGGGCCGGCGGTCTAGCGCAGCGCTTGCGGGGATGGTGGGGGAAAGAAAAAAATCAGGGTGAAAGGTATAGGGCAAAAGCAAACAAAAACAACAACAGCATATCCAGCTTTATGCATCAAACTTACCTCCATCTTGTGGAAAACACACAGAAACGGGACTTTTCTCAGACCGAAGCAGTGGAAGCAACGGAACCAAAGTCTCTAACGGCCGGGAGCGATTTTGCTTCAGACAAGGCGGCGAGACTGAAGTCAAACACGGCCCCTTGGATTCGGGTCAGGCAAGGCCGGTCCAGGGCCCGAGAGAAGGACGGGACCGGGACAAGGCAGGGGCAGTAAGACTCGGTCGGGAGAGGAAGCTGGAGTTGAAATGCGGGCGAATGGGAGTGAGATTTGGAGTTGAAGCTGAGTTGGTGAAACGAATGGGGTGGCTCGGACGAAGAGACGGTGAGCGGGCGCAGGTAAGCGTGAAGGAAGCCGAATGAGAGGATGGGGCGATGGTTGGCTGGCTGAAAATGGGTTTGTCGAGACGAGAATGGATGGAAGATGGGATGCGGAATGCCAATTTGCGATCCCTCGTGTCAGGTACAGTAGTGCGGATGGGTGTTGATAGCAGCCGGTGCTAATGTCGTGGTGTCGGAAAAGGCCAGTCTGAAGAAGCGAGACACCCCAGCAAATGGAGTACTCCGTAGATGCTCAGAACGTGGAAGCACCCTGGAGCCGAGTTGCATTCGGGTGCTTGAGCAAAGACCAAAAAGACTGATCAAGATTGTTTCATGGCGTGGCTCGATTCTGTCTTCCGTCTCTGCTGGGACGGGAAATGGGTCGATGTGTGCATGCATCCAGATGCAGGGACTTTGACCCGCAAAAGACGAAAAGTTCAAGATCCAGGTCAGCTTTGGCCATGTTTCCTCAGTGGGGGAACTCAGGTCGAGGTGAGGCGCCTCACCGAGGGCCCGCGGGGTGCAGTGAGGTGCTTGCAGGCCGACAGCCACTGGAAAGCTTCCATACTTGGTGCGGGTGGGCCTGGTGAGCTTGGCAACCGTTGCTTGGGTGGGTCCTGGCTTTTGGACATCAAACTCACTCACAGCTTCTCCAAGGCAACACTCACCGCTATCGGGTGACTTGGCTCTCCATGCGCAACCAACGGAGATGAGACATACACGCGTCCATCTCGTGAACCGTCTGTTAAGACGGGAGCGGTAGCCGACAGTCTCAAATATCCGTACACAATCTGGCCTCTTCTCTTGTTCATCACCCAAGTCCCAACCAAGTTCAGGCACCTCATTTCTTTTCGAAAACAACCCTTACTCAGGTCGTTTCCGTTTACATACGACAGAATGACTGAGGTCCAGCAAAACAGTAGGCTTCTCAAGCTGCCCGCCGAGCTCCGCACGAAAATCCATCGCGACGCCCTTTCTATGAACACTCTTATTCCATAATCCAACTGGCATTATCCAGGGAGCCGACGGGAAAGAGAACACCGGCCGAAGCACTGGAACGCTCTCATTCACACGTGCCGCCAAACATACGCTGAGGACATCGACTTCGTGTACCGCGAGCATGTCTTTAAGTTCTCCTCGGCAACCTCGGAGAGGCAGCTTGCCAAGTTGAACCGCTTCCTGGACACAATCGGGCCCGTCAACGCTTGCTCCATTACGCAGGTTGAGATGCATGGGCCGGAGCTTTGGGTAATCAATAACAACAGGGAGGAGGAGGTGCAAGGGCAAGGGCAAGGGCAAGAGCGAGGAGGAGATACCATCGAGAATAACAACGTCCTGGAAAATCATGACGAAACCGACGCCAATTCAGAGATCGACCCAGATACCTTTAATACCGAGGACGGTGACTACGACAGAGCTGTGGAAGTATCGTAGGCCGGGCTGGAGTGTATGAGGACTCTACGCCAGCGTTGCTCTCGGCTTTGCTTTGCCCACCTGGGCCTCTACCCTCCGCAACGACCATCACCAAAGGTCTCCAACAAGGTTAGCCAAGCTTTGCACGTAGCCGAGAACTGCAATGAAGCATAGAGATGGATCCGCCTCGAGATGATGGGGTTCCCTTGTCTCACTGGTCTCATGCTAGGACCTTTGATTGAGATAGACGAGGGGTTCGAGGGCTATGACCGCAAGCACTACTGCTGGGCAAGGGACAGCACCGAGGTGGACGAAGAATAGTATTTGTTTGAAGAGTGGTGACATCGTCATCTAGGTCGTTAGGTAACTAGGTACACGACTTCGTTTGCTTTGATCGGGTCTTCCCATGGGGAAGTGGAAACAAATGCTCATCTCGGCTGCCCCATCACTAGGTCAAGTTGACGTGCAGGAACCACGTCATTGCGGCATACAACATAGCAGACATGGATACCATGGTGCGGAGAGTGTGAGAGAGAACACCGAAACACCATGATATGACATTCGGACGAGACAATCCTGGATCAGATGTCCAAGGTAGGTACTCGTACCAACCCTTCCCAACAGCCGATGAATCATGCCATCATCTCCCTCACTCCATTCCCGCACATATGTAAACACCTGAGAGGTAAACAAACCGAAATACACAACACAAACCCTCCATCACTCCTCAACAGTGGCCGGTAATGATCTCCCCTCGGCCGATTTTCGCCCGAAAATGCTTGACACAAAACTCCTCTTTTTCTGCGCCGATCTCGGCCTTGCTGTTAGTGACGGAGCCATCTGCTGCTGCTGTTCCATTGACGACCTTGACGGCGTCGTGGGCCTTGAACCCGTGTCGAGAAAGCTCTTTTCCACGCTCACGCTGCCTGACCTTAACGTCGACAGCGATGCTGTGTGAGCCACTCCTCCGTTTCTCAACTGCCGAAGAGATCCAAAGGACTGTCACAATCCGTCGGCGTCAGCTCAGCAACAGAAGAAAGGCGTTGCAAGGCCTGACCTACCTTGATGCTCAGAGCCTTCCTCGCCTGTCCCTTGCCATTCCCACTCATCTCCTCGACCCTGTCGGCCGGAAGCGCCGGCAGCCCTTTCCCTCCATCCTCCACATGCCTCTCCTGACTCCTCATCTGCTGTTGCTGCTGGTGGTGGTGTTGTCGCTGCGGCCTCTCTCTCTCTAGTTGCCCCTGTTGGCCGCTCAAGCACTTCTCCAACTCATCAATCCTTCCCGCCACTGTCTTGCCTCCCCAAGCCACGTTCTCCTCCTGCACAGGCACAAACCGCACGATCCCGCGCGTGCTGGGCACCCGCAGCGCCTGCTCCATGTGCTTCTGGATCAGCGCCGCGTTGCGCTTGTTGGTGGCCGGCTGCACCAGCGGCGGTAGCGCCGACACGTTCAGCACGTAGGCCGGGTCGAACGAGCCGCCGACAAAGACGCACGCGCCGTGCCGGACGGTGACGGAGATGCAGGACACGGGTCGCTGGTACCGGTTCGAGAGGAGGCGGGCGAGTTCCGTGACGAGGGTGTATTCGTCGTTGACCTAGGGCAGGGAGGAGGAGGGGTCAGCGAACCCCCCGGGAAAAGGGGAGAAGAGAGATAAAAAGAGACGGTATGGAAGTGAGGAGCAGAAGAGGTGTTGGCTTGGTGTGGTGTCTTTGTTGTTAAGTACATACAATGACGTTGGTAGTCAACTCCGCCAAAACCACTGCCTCGCTATGGACCGCGTCCCTGGCGGGGTTGCTGTCGGGTCCTGTCGCAAAAGCGCCGTCGAAAAAGTTGCGCCGGCTCCGCTTGTTGTTCGCGAGATCGGACCGCGACGGTCGGCTGCTGGATTTGCGCAGGATCGCATCGCCCGGCGGCGCCCGGTCGATGTGCCGCAGGAGATGGTTGCCCTCGACCAGCCGACCGGAGGCGGAGGAGGTGGTGGTCCCGTCATCCAGCGCCGCCGCGTCGCGCTCGAGATAAGGGGACATGATGAAAGCTGGGGAGGAATTGGAGTCGAGGGCGCGAGATTCCGGTTGTGGCGTCCGGCTCATGAAAGGTGGGAGGTACGCTTTTTACTCAAGTGAGTTGTTGAGTCGGTTCCAGGCATCTGCTTGCTTGCTTGCTTGCTTGCTCGTTCGGTCTCACGAGTAGAGAGGCGAGGAAGGCAGAGGATCCTGCACAACCAAGCCTATCTATCCGTCCGAGGCTGAGAGAGAGAGAGAGATAGCTCGTTCCAATGGTGGGAAACCGGACTGGAGGAGATGATAAGGAGAGGGAGGGGGACCAAGGCCGGATATATTGTCATTTCATTCTCCAGACGGCCGACCCTTCTTCAGCTCTCCCTCCCTCCGGTGGCGCCGCCGCCGCCGAGCTGCATGCCGTCCGTACCTGAGGTGCTGTAACTCAGGTACCAACTGCGGCTTGGGTTTGTTTGTTTGACACGGCTATCTGCAGCCGTCTTGTCCTCCATTTCCATCCGCAGCATCTTGTCTTGGATCCGGCGGCCAAACGGTTTCGCCCGGAAGGGATTTGGCCAGGGGGAGGGAGGGGAGGCGGGGCGAAGGGGAGAGATCCGGACACATAGTCATTCATGGCCGGTCGGGTCACCACAGTCTTGGGAGCCGTCAAACTTGATTAAAGTGTCACAGCCAAGCCATGGATCCGAGGTCCAACGAGACGGGAGTGTTTCTCCGGAAGGGTCAGCTTGGCTCAGGTAGGTAGGTATGTGCATGACTGACCTGACCTCAAGTTAGTCAGTCAGTCAGTCGGTCGGCCGGTCGGGTTTACTTCTACGCTGCGGTTGCGTTCCGCAGCCATGTCAGAATAAAACCCAAGAAAACACCAAGACCTGACATCACTCTCGTGGAAACACACCCTTCATCTGGAAGCGTTCCAAATTTGGAATTCTCAACCAACTTTTTGTTCCTGGTACCAATCTTGCGCCATTTCTTCCCGAGAACAGACAAATTAACCAACACCGCACATTGATGATACACAAAGTAAAGCAGCTTCCAGGCCAGGCCCGTCCCGTTGACATGGTCCGGAGCCAAGCATGTCCGACATTAACCCGACCCAACCACGAGCCCTCAAACTTCCCGTCTCCCTCCAACGGCCAGAAACGAGAAGCATGTAGTTAAACCTAAAGTACCAAGCCTGCGCCGCCCAAATTAATATAACTATGACTGCCACCGTTAAGTCCAGACCCAAAAAAACCTCCCAACCTGGCAGACCTTCCTTATCCTGCCGAGATCGCGTATGTAAGTCAGACATATACCCGCGTAAAACCCCCACCCCAGCTCTGTCCAATGCAAATATGGGATCATCAATCCTCCCTAGCCAGGTAGGTAGGTAGATAGATAATTAGTTCAAAACCGGCGTCTTCCTCGCCTCCAAATACCTCTCAACATACTTCTGCACCTTGACGCTCACGGCCGCGACAGCGAGCGCGCCCGCCTCCAGCGGCACGAGCATCACGGCCAGGTACAGCGCGGCGCGGGACTGCGCACACAGGGGCCCCCAGCGCGGCTCCTGTGACATTGGGATGTCGCGCCACCGGCAGGTCCACGACAGCGCCGTGTCCTGCGCGCCCGAGGCGTCGGCGGCGTAGTAGACCGAGATGGCGACGAGGGCGGCGATAAAGGAGAGCAGCGGCAGGACGAGGGTGAGGGGTTGGTGGAGGGCGGTGCGGGCGCGGAGCTGGTGATGGAGGGTTAGCATTATAATTTTTATATAAATGAAAACAATGAAAAAGAAAAGAAAAAGTCCCCCCTATCCCATCATGTGATATAACCAAAACCGAAGGGGAACATACACTACCAACATGCCAAAACGCCACGTCCACCGCATTCAACGCCGCCACCACCGCGCCCGCCGCAACCAGCGCAACCGTCGGCGCGGCGTTGAGGTCGGCCGGCCACAGCGGCAGCCAGTGCTCCGCGGGCAGGTGTGTCTCGTTGTAGACGCGGAGGACGTCGCCCGCGGCGCCGACGACGGCGAGGCCGGACAGGAAAGCGAGCACCGCGGCCCCGGCGCCCACCGTATCGGCTTGGCGAATTGTCCGGAGTTTAGATTCGAGGTACAGGTCGGTGGAGGGAGAGTGGGAGTTATCGGAGATGGAGGAGGTGGAGGCGGCAAGTTTGGGGGACATGGTTGTTGTTTGTCTGTTTTGGTTTATTGGAGGTAGTAGGTGAGGGTTGGTTTTGGTGGTGATGGAGAGGGCCTGCTCTCAGTGATGTCCGGAAGGTGTGAAAACGTATTCGACGATGAATAATACTAAGATAATGTTATATATGGAATGTAAGTCCGTACGTAGGTACTCAGTATGACGGACAGACTCGACAGAGAGCCGATGATGAAAGAATCAGGAGATGATGAGATGCTCCAGACCGGGACCACCAGAGCAAAGGGGAGTCGAGATACTAATACCCCCGTGGCCAACCATCGCTCATGGGTCAAGACCTTGTGTAGGTGATCACAGCATCCATCCATCCATCTAGAACATACAGCTTAGGTTGTCAAACCGAGTACAACCCTTCCCAAGACGGCGGGTGGGCGGCTAGGCCCACTGGCAAAAGACACGGGCTTAACGGCCCCCGCATCTTTCTTCTCGCGCTAAGATGCAGACACCCACCCGCTCAGATAGACTTTGTTTCTTGAGACTGTGCTATGGAGTACCGATCTAGGAAGATGGAGGGTAACACCAGCCAGGCACAAGACACAGATTTCCGGGGTAAGTCTTGTTCATCACGGTATCATTGAGCTTCTCATGAGCGGGAACCCAGGCGCAGAGGCGCCAGATCTGTTCTCTGTAGATCTCAGGGTAGCATTGGGAATGCCCTTTTAACCCGTCCAACCGTGTCTGGGTCGGGGATTGGTCGGGGGCGGCTTGTCGGCGCTTAACTCCCCTGCCTCTACGCAGCCGCGGACCAATCATTCACTACAACCTGCCGCCGATCAGCGCTTACGGCCTGCTGCTTGGGAGTACTACTCGATGACTGGCGGGATGGATGGATGACGGATGAAGAGATGCTATTTGGAGGGTTGGAAGGATGCGGATCAGATTTTCCGACTTATCTGGGTATTAGCAGAATAAAATTATCTAGATAGCACATGCCTACATACCTAGGTATACATGCTCTGGCTATCGCGGCATCTTTTCTTGGAACGGGAGAGACAGGTTCCGATGCAAAGGTGCGGTTCCCGATCGTGTCTTGTTCACTTTGGTAGGTAGCATGTCGTGATTGATGACTGTCGGGCAACTTTCACCGGAGTACTACATCATTCCAGTATGTCATGTCCCTGCCTTACTTACCCGTGATCCACCCCGTGGATTGTTGACATCAACTTTTCTTGTCTATGTGCCTTAGTTTATATCTTTTTTTGGTCTATTTCAAGGGCATCTAGCCTGATGAGCCTGCCAAACAACTTGGAGGGTATCAAAAAAAATGCGCAATGCCGTCATCCCAATCCACCCTATACAAAGTATACTTGAAAGCCGTTTAACTCCATCCCCTTTGCCTCAGCACCCTTCTCGTTCCTCGTATCCATCCTTCAGCACCCATCATCCTCATCCTCATCGTTCATCCTCCATCATCATCACCCATCCATCACCCCCTCCTCCGCCTTCTTCCCATCACCGGAACCAGCACCAGCACCACCACATCCTCCTCCTTCTTCACCTCCTCCAATCCCAAGCCCAATCCCCTTCCTCCGCCCTCTCACAACCGCCCTCACGGCCCTCCCCACGCCATCCAAATCCCCCAACATACCCACATGCCCTCGATCCGTCCTCACCCTCCCGCCTTTCACCACCTCATACCCCTGAGGCAGCATCGCATCCTTGGCCAAAACAACCCCGTCCCCCGAAGCAAACATCAAATTATCATACGCGTCCGCCCTGGCAATCGCCTCCACCACTTCTTCGACTGCCGCCGCCGCCGCTGCTGTTGTTCCCGTTGCTCCTCTCGACAACGACGACGACGACGCCGCTCCTCGCTGCCTGCCGGCGACGACGAGGCGTGCCCCGCAACATGTCGGCATATCCTTGCCGTACATGACGGCGAACGGCGGGTAGCGGTTGGCGCTCTGCAGGGCCGGGTCGTGCGCGAGCTGGGCGCGGAAGCGTTTTGTTTCGGCGAGGACGCGGGTGAGGTAGGCCAGGTTGCGGGCGCGGGTGGAGGGAGAGGAAGGGGTCGGTGAAGAGGATGATGAGGAATATGAGGGCCAGGTTCGGGAGGTGGTTGTGGTTGTGTTGTTGGTGGTTTCGAGGCGCGGGGTGAGTTCGGGGTCTTTGACGATGGGGGTATTAACGGAGGTGGTAGTGGGTGGAGTTTTGGAAAGGAGCTGTTGTTTTCTTGTGGTGGTTCGTGTACTTGTCGTGGAGGCGGAGGAATGTTTCTTGCTCGGGTGGGTGTTACTTCTCCCGCGGCTGGCCAGGGGCAGGCTGGGGAGGGAATCCGACAAGCTCAGCAGGGAACTAAACGTTCCACTCCGCGTGAGGAGCGGCGGCTCGGCGACGCACGGCGACAGGCGGTAGCGGACCCAGTTCTCCGGATCGTAAAAGTCGACGCGGTACTCCTCCCCCGTGCGCTTGTCCACAAAACACCGCCCGTCCTCGGGAAGAAAGACAAAGCTCGTGCGCATGGAGAAGTTGACCTGCGCCGTCAACAGCTTGTCGTTGAGCGCAACCACGTCGCCGTTGCGCAGCGGGCCGAGGATGCTGATGCACTGCTGCGGCACGCCGACGTAGACGACGCCCGAGAAGAGCTCGGGCCGCTGGTTGACGGCGTGCCGGGTGATGAGCCCGCCGAGGCTGTGCGCGATGACCAACGCTCCGCGCTGCGCCGGGGGAACGCCGGGCTGGTTGCAGGGCAGCTTCTCGAGGAACTCGACCAGTTTCCTGGACAGCAGGTGCGGACTCAGCCGCCAGTCGTAGCCGTAATCGTGCACCCTCAACTTCCCGGCCCGCGCGTTCTCGCATTCCCGCAGGCGCTTAAACAGGCGCCGCGAGATGTCGACGGGGCCGATGTTCTTGAGCATGCCGTCCGGGATGATGGTCTCCTCCATGTGCTCCTCGTCCTCCGGGTCCAGCCCGACCTCCAGGTTGACCTTGCGCACGCCGAGCTGCACCTTGACGGGCACCCAGAGCCGACGGTGCGGCGGCTTTGCGGAGCGGAGAATCGAGCCTCGGTAGCCGCCCATGATGACGACGTCTCCGGTGAGGGTTTCGAGGACTTCATCCAGCGGATCCTTGTCGGCGCGAGCGCTGCTTTGGGCGGTGCTCGAGCGAGAGGGTTCCGGCGTTGGGTCGGCGGCTGTCTTTTTGAGCGGGACGTTAAGCAGACCTGCAATTGGTGTTAAAATCAAGGTATTGAATCTGAAACAAGAAGGAGAAGAAACTAACTCGGCATCTGGGGCAGCTTAAACGACGGCCCGTCAAAGCTATCCATGATGGCCTTGATGCGCACATTCACCTGCTCGCGAACATGGCTAAACCGCGCGTCGTCACCAAGCGAGGACATGCGGGACAATGAGTGGTACAGGACAGAATCGTCGGAGGCCACGGACCGGAGGGTCTGAGGTCGGGACGGGACCCGGTCCATGGCCGTGGCCGTGTCCGGCTGAGCTAAACGGGACCCGTCATCGTTCGGAGCCGCCGAGTTGCCCAGGAACCGGCTGCTGAAGGGCGACAGGGCGGAGAAGCGGTTCTGGCGCGACGAGCGACTGCCATCCTTTTGCGGCGAGCTTGAAGTGGAAGAGAAGGGGTTTGGTGCGTGGAGGGCCGGGAGGAGATTAGAGGGGATAGTGATGGATGGGAGAGATGGTAATGCCTTGGACAGTCTCTTGAGAGCGCTCTCGCCTGCGGATTGGGCGCGTTGATGGCGGGTTTGTATTGCCGCTGCCATAGACGACTTGAGGCGGCTCGGGTCGGCGATGGTGAATCGCTTGTTGTTGTGTTGTCCGGACACCCATTGCTCTGGCTCGGGGGATTGAAGTGGAGGGAACGGGGCCGAAGGGGTATTGTATGAAGGCTCCCGGCCACGGTCCCTCGACATGCTTCTCGCGAGAGGGGTCATGGCAGGCTGTAGGATGTCGACAGCAAGATCCAAGTCGGCTTGGTCAGGCTGGTTCGAATCAGGCTGGTCTGGGAGGTCTGGGGAACTGGTGTTTGTATATTCCACCACGGGACCTTGCGACGAGTCATAAGCGTGCTGCAAGGAGTCGCCCTGCACATCTTTGGCCACGAACCCCATGAGCCCCATTGTGTAAGATGTCGTCGAAGTATCAGTCTGAATAAGCGTCGACAACAAAAGCCAGAGGTGGAGTGCTGGAACCCAAGGTCTGGGCCTCGTCTCGCTGAGATGCCAGATGCTGTGGTGACTTGGGTTGTGTGAATCCTATTAGGTGATATCCGTACGACTCTGCGAGATTGCCTGAGTACTACATCTGCTGGAACAAGAAATGAAGGATTGGTCCCCCCGCCATCTGGTTGTCATCAACAAACACCCTTGGGGGCCCTGGTCCCGCATTTAACGTCGCAACAGAATGCGGCGTAAGAACTGTCTCTGGTTTGGGCAGTGCCAGTGCCGGGCTGACCGGAGCCTCGTCGACACCCCTGCACAAGCTCGCCTTGCTAAGTCGTCGGTAGGATTCAGCGGGGATGGGGATGGGACCCATAGAATGTGAAAGATGGGAGATGAGAGGACGCTGAGCTGCAGGTGCTCATGTCATCCCGCAGTAGTGAACAATCCATCACAGACCAAGAAGACCAGGAGGCTCTGCTTTGTTTGTGAGTTGGACATGCAGTAGACTCGATCAATTCCTGACGTCACGATTCTACATGAAAGCAGGTAAACGGCGTCTGGCTGCCGTCCTTGGCGCCCCGACCAGTTTACCTTCTTAATTCCGATCGAAGAATGGGTCCGGGGAGAGATGGCGAGATGGAGGTTCCTTGATTTCCGCATCAGCTCTTGAAATTGGCCTCTGAGCTTGTTTTCCTCTGGACCGTCCGGCTCCACAACCAAGGTCTCTTCCGGATGGCCCGGTAGGTACTGTATCTGATTTACTCCCTATTGACCCCACAGGCACTGGGCGAGACCATTTCTTCGAGTCCAGCCGTGAACGGGGAATTGATGTGTAACAATGTGCGATCGCATTTGCGTGTTTATCGTTGTCGAGCACGGGGATTGAGGCATGCCCGTCACAGCTGATAACTGCCTGAACTAGCGCGAAAAGCGCCCAGTGAGGGGATATCAATTCCAGCTGAACCCATTGCCACGTGTTTTCAGTGGTTCTTCAAAGTTCGCTTCGGACGGCACATTGCCGACTCATGTTTCCGGGTTTGCCGCTGAGCGTTGAGTCCAAAATCGGGGAGGCTGGAGGTCCAGGTCTCAATCCCAATCACATGTGCTAGCTCCATGACTAGTAGTAAAAGCATGTTCCTGCGAATTCGATGCCTTTCAGGAATAATTATGGATTGGATTTGGATGGCCATCCCAGGTACAATCCGATCTTCTGTTGAGCTGGTGAGCCGTTGAGTCCCACCTCACGAAACCCAGACAGGAACAGAAGAGTTCACAACCACCAAAAGAAGGAAATTTGGAAGCAAAACCGTTGCATGTGAAACCGCGACGGGATGCTCGGGCTGTGGACGGGAATGCGGGATGTCCAGGGGATCAAGGTCAAAAAGCCAAGGCGGAAACACAAGCTTGGCGAGATCCAACTCTTCGACTCCCTCTCATGTTCACGTGACATCACACATCCTCCATCCAGCCCGGCTCGGCGCCAAGCCCAGTCCCTCCACTCTCCGCGGCACCAGCCGAAGCTCATCAACGACAGCAGCATTCTGACCTCACAAACCACCACCACCATCGTCGGAGTCAACCCCTCCAACAACATCCCCAAACACACAACCCCCCATTGTTGACCGCGGAAAAGCGCCCCGACAGTCAAGATGGCGGGCATGCAGCACTACAGTACGTCATCCTCTCCCAATTTTCAACAGACAAGACATGAACAAGCAGCTAACCATTGACGCGCGAATACCTACAGGAGTGGCCATGGACCCGGCCCTGGTCAAGCTCGGGAGTACGTTAATTGCGTCGACCCTATCCCAGTGATATCTATACACCAAACACAAAAACGAATCCTATGCCCCGCGCCCATCCGCCGCCACCGGACAAATGGTCGATCCATCTAACTTCTCCGTTTTCTCACCAGACATGACCATGAACCGCTACAAGTACTTCAGGTGGACCAAGAGGACTGCCAGAATCACTTTCGCCTACTGCGTCGTCGTCCCCACCATCATTGGCGCGCTCTGCTACTGGAACGATGTGAGTGTTTTTCTCTCTGGGTCGGGTGTGGAGGTTGATGGGCTATCATTGGAATTGGAGCTGCTCCGGTGATGGGACGATTTGGAGCAGAGCTGTGCTAACTTTGCTGTGCGCTCACGACTAGGGTATGTGGGATCTCCGTGCGAAGCGCAGGGGCGACGTCATCCGCGAGCGCTAAATCGGTTGGATGGGGAGGAATCACGAAAGGAGGATGCGCCTTGTATATACGGGTACACGACAGAAAAACAGTCGATGCGAACCCATTTCGGACCAGCCAACAATGTGTGCAGTGACGCCGGTCTGACTTTTCTCTTGTGCCTTTTGGCTGGTAACCCTCTGTTGTCAACGTCTCGTGCCGTTGTTGAACCTCGGCGCCAAATGTCAAGCTATCTTGAGTCATGTCTCATGAGTTGATGTAACTGGCTCCCTAACCGACCATCAACCAGCTGATGAAATCCTCCATATCCCACCACAACCTCAAAACCCAACCCATCACCCCAAATTAATACAGCATTTGGTGTCTCCAGAACCCTTCGCTCTACCAAAGAAACACTACCCCCGCCACCGTCCATCCTCAGGCTCATCCCCCGGCAACGGCTCCCCTCTCTTCCACATCCCCTCCGGTATTTCCCCCCTTTTCTTCTTCTCCTCCACCGGCCTATCCAAATCTACATACGTCAACCCCTTCTTCTCCTGCTTGCCCCCTCCTTTCCCTCCCGAGCCACCCCGATTACCATTCCCTGCTCCACCCCTCGGCGTCATCGCTACCACCGGCGCATTCCGAGCCGGACGCGAAACCCGAGTCCGCCGCCACGGCGGCACCGACGACCGGGGTGGGGCGCCATTAGCATTAGCAACTCCAACCCCGACTCCACGACTGCGCTCCGCTGCCACCTCACGCAGGCGCATCCTCATGCTGCTATCCGACATGGCGGCTCTCGTGGCTGGGTCCGGCGGGAAGATGGCGCAGCAGAGGATGTGGCGGTCGTGCAAAAACTGGGGCGGGGCGAGCGTCAGGTTTTCTTCCTCATCATCTTCTTTTACTGACTCTGCTTCTTGGCGACTTCCGTTGTCGTTCTGGTGGTCAGACAATGGGCGAGCGCCGCCGTCAACGGTTCCGCTACTGCTGTTATTACTGCTGCTACTGCTTCGACTGCTTCCGCTACCGGCCCCGAGGACGACAGAACCGAGAAATCTAGCCGGCGTCGAGCGCTCCACAGAGGGGGGAGAGATGACGGAAAATGCGAGTCGCGTGCCGACGGCGGGGGTGGGCAGGATGGATGATGAGGACCGGGCGAAGGATACGATGAGGTCGGACAGCTCGGAGAGGGTGCAGTCGGGCCAGGTGTAGATGGTGAGGTGGGGCGGGAGGGGCTGACGGGGGAGGAATTCTTGTGGTCTGGACGGTCGGTTGGTCGGTTCAAGGTTTTGGTTAGTACCTCATTATTCACCTGGCGTTTGTTTGTTTGGTTATAGGAGATTGAATAGGTGCGTACCTGTGAAAGGCGTTTGTTCGGTAGAAGACCCGCACAAGGAAAGGTGCTGTCTTGTCTCTGTTCAATGTCGTGGTCATTGTGTTTGGCATGGGGAGTTGTGATGTTGATGATCGGTGAGGTTGGAGGTTGAAGTAGGAAAGGTCGATGAGCCACCCTGGAAACTCTCAGAAACTCAGATTTGTTTGATTAGGTTAATATACTGGGATGGGAGCAGCTTCCCTATGATGTTTCTGACCCGTATTTCCAGCAAGAGCATGCCCGCCGAGCCTGCCATCCGGAGCCCCGGGTCCGGGCCCGATGCGCCAAGACGGCGATCGACCCCAGCCATCGGCCCCACCTCCGACCGACTGGTGGGTCTCATCCCCTGTCGATCCGGGGTTTGGGAACGACATCGCTTGAGCCTCAACACCAACATCAGCTAAACAACATACCTGTAACTCCCGATTGATAGCAGAAATCTTTGTGTGGGGTGGCGTCGACAAGAATTGATACTCATACAATATTCATTCTTCAAATTTGGCCCATTTTCAGCCCAGTGTTGTGTCTGGCTTCAATTTCAAATATTTGAGTCGACCGACCATCTTTGACCATTTTTGACCATCTTTGGACCAATGGCCATGTCAATGAGCAACACCATGAGCTTCTACACTTTGTGTATCCTCCACCGTCTTGAAGCAAGGCCAGTTCGAACAGTACAGGCAGTACAGGGCATTGAGCTGAGCTGCTTGTGAGTGGTCGCTCAACATGGGATAAGAGCTGGAGCATGAAACAAAAACATGACCGACCCGACCAAAACTCACAAATTTAACAACCTTAACTACCCTGCACTGCGTTCAGTTCACAGACACCGCGTAGTCGCTCCCCAGACCAACAAACCTCCCCGCTACCCCGCGTCAGGGGTGTAAACAAACGCCCTCCCGCCCTCACTGACCCCGCGTTCATCCCTTCTGTCCCCAACACACATCAACACTCAAACCACCACAACCACCATCACCATCACCACCCTTTCTTCTCCATGTCCTGACCACAGGCCAAGATCACAGCGAAAAAAAAAGAGGTTTGTTCGATCCTCCCCCGAAAGGGAGGTCCAGGGTCCAAAAATGAAGTAATGAAAAGCAACAGCTTTCCAGCAACAACAGTTGGTAGGTTAGTAGGTTAGCAGTAACAACACACAAGGGTAAGGGGAGGGGAGAGGGGGAAGAGGAAAATAAAACATCAAAAATTATGACTGGGAACGCAGCAGAGTTCCAAGGTTGGATTTACGCACCCAACCCCGGCGGCGCCCTCTTCGTGATCGAGGCGCCACCCAGTCGATGCCCACAACTGCTGGCAGGGCCAACAGCAGCAGGCAGCAGCATAGGAAGAAAAGAGAGAAGGAAGGAGGAAGAATCCCTCACAGAACCGGCCAATTTATACCCGTACCAAGTTGGTCCGTGCACGAGTGCAGTCAACCCAAAATGGCAGCAGGGGCGCCTTGACCACCTCAAGGAAGGTGGTCAAGGCGTCAGTGAGGTCTGTCACGGGATTATCATGTGTTAAGGAAGGTTTCTGAGACTGGACGATGACTGGGTGGGGCGGTGGTTGGCGCCTGAGGCGACAACGGGATGTTCCGGAGGAGGACGGGGAGGGGGGAGGCGGGGAGGAAGGGTATCACGTGCTCCCTGAGAGGGTAGAAGACGAAGAAGGGATGAGCATGCTCAAGAAGTCGGACAGGAGTGACTGGTTTCCTTGCCCATGGATGTTGGTACGCTCATCATCCAACCACCCTCGACCTTACCTGAGCAACCATGTACATGGTACAGGAGGAGACTGGATTCGGTATGGCACGTTGAGCACTCTCGAGAAGTGATTAACGACCTTACCCTACCTGTGGACACTGGTACGCTCATCAATAAACCACTACCCAGCTTACCTGGCCTGTCAGGTACATGTCCAGGAAGGAACTGGATTTGATATGTGATCTTGAGCCGAGTTGCCTACGTACTCAAGCCGGAAATGATCTCTAGTTACATGATGAACCAGACCAACTGAGCAGGATGGACGACTTCAGAGAAGAGAGGACTACGATGTAAGTATTGTTTGTGCCTGGTGAATCAGGAACTGAAGACTGATGAGAAGAACAACCCCTATCTATGGATGGGTACATAAATAGCTCTATGAGTGAGAGGAGGCTTGTTGAACTGGCTCCTCTGACTCGCTTTGCCCCTCTCATCATCCTATCGAGAACAGCAGGCGATCCCAATCGCCTTTTAGAAACCTTAATCGGTCCTGTGGTGCCTCACAGAGCCGCACAAGCAATAGAACCCACAAGATGATCGGTTCATTATCATAGGACTGTCCAGAAGTGTTCCACAAGCCACGACTGTCCATCACAAGGGCAAGAAAGCATAAAGAGCCACATCGTAAGACAAACCGCCTCTGTCATTTCTCATTATCCATCCATACTCTGTCGTAAGGACTTACCAATTAAAGGTACAACTCCCACCCTATTCCTTCTCCCCTCCTCATCCCCATGAAATGACAGGCTCAGCTTCATCTCCCTCCTCTTCCGAAGTGCTATCCTCAGAATCCTCATCCTCCTTGTGATTACAAATCTGATACACCCCATCGACTTCCTGGATACAAAATTCATCCTCTGATTCTGACTCCGACTCTGACTCCGATTCCAATTCCGATTCCTATTCCAACTCCAACTCAGTCTCTGAGTCACTCTCGGTCTCACTTCCTGTCCATTCGTCCTCCTAAGAGTCGAGAGCAAACCGATCGGTAAACTAGATACCAAAGACGTCAGTCCGTCATTCTTTCACAAAGTCCGAGACAAAACAAAACAATAACATCACAAAAAACAAAGGCATCAAGACTCACCCTGAAAGTAGCCAACCCCTTCTCAAACTCCTCCACAAACATGTCCACCGACTCCTCCGAATACACCCCGTCCCCGTCTTCCGGAACATCCGCCGCATCCAACACCTCGCTCGACTTCCCACCACACACACCGACCGGCTTTCCCCACCGATACGCGTCCACAAAGATCTGCAACGGCCTGCCCGTCGGGAACAACGGCGACGACGCGGTGCTGGCAAACAGCGCCGCCGCCCCGTCCACAACAACAACGCCGTCGAAACCCGTGGCATCCGCCGTCGAGTACGTCTGGTCTACCCCCTCGCGCAGCGTTTCAGCCACAACCGTGACCACAAGCCCGTCCTTTTCCAGACGGGTGCGGAGCTGGGCCGCCTGATCCAGCGCGCTCGACTCGCTCGTGGTAGCCAGGATGCCGACGCGGAGAGTCTTGATGGTAGGCAAGGGCCCGCTTCCAACGATTGAGACGCCAGCCGTCTTGTTGTTGTGGTAGTATGTGTCGTCCGCGTCGGGCGCGCCGAGGCCGATAGCGGCGGCCACGCGCACGGCCACGTCATGGCTGACGCGGTTGAGCTGGGTGAGCACGTTCTTCTTGACTTCTTCCGACTTCACAAGGCTGATTTCGAAGCGCATGGCGTTGACGAGGAACTGTTGTTCGACGGGAGTGAGGGAGTTGAAGAAGAGACGGGGCTGCGACCAGTGGTCGTTGAATGTTGGCGACACCTCACGGACGAGGGCACCGCTGGCGGTACGGCCAGGCGCTGTGAAGAATCCGCGTCCGGCATTTTGGTTGGCTTGCCGCGGATAACCACTGTTCAGGGTGTTGGGAGTGTCTGCGTCTGTCAGCAAGCCGGCACCACAACGATCGAGGCAAAAGAGGCACTTACAAGGATACTTGTTCCTGTGGATGAACATCTGGCCGGCGCCGTCGCGATTATTGTTGTGAATCGGCACCCGCGGCATGTTGATGGGCAGCTGCTCAAAGTTGGGCCCGCCATTCCGGTTCAGCTGCGTGTCAAGGTACGAAAAGAGACGTCCCTGTAGCAGGGGATCCTCCGTGAAGTCGATGCCGCGGACGATATGACCGGGTTGGAACATGACCTGCTCCGTCTCGGCGAAGTAGTTGGTCGGATTGCGATCCAGCTTCAAGAGGCCCAGCTTCGTCAAGGGGGCGTACTCCTCGGGGATGATCTTTGTCGGGTCCAGCAAGTCGAAGCCAAAGGCTTGCGCCTGGGACTCATCGACAATCTGGACGCAGACATCCCATTCTGGTCCGTTCCCGGACTCAATAGCATCCCAGAGGTCCTGACGGTGGAAGTCGGCATTCTTGCCAGAAAGAACCTGCGCCTCTTCCCAGACTAGACTCGCCTTTCCCTGGCGTGACTTGAAATGCCACTTGATCAACTTGGACGAGCCGTCATCTTTGACAAACCGGAACGTGTGGACGCCGAAGCCATCCTGGGCTTGAGGTTAGAAATGGATTCACGGTCATCTCAGCCAGGCAAACGTACCATATGGCGGTAGCTGCGAGGGATTCCGTGGCCGGACATGGCCCAGAACAACGTGTGCTACCATCCTGTCAGTTCTGTGTTCCATATTGCCGAATCTCTTCGAGTCCTCCGTGGAGTGTTGTACTGCCTTGGTCACACGAGGGTCATCGGAACGCCTTGTGTACTCCCTGGCATGTCACCCCAGGTGCGGCTCCTTGGTCCATTGCTTACCATGGTGCTTGGCTGCTGGCTGAAGAAGTCCCAAGCTGAATCATGAGCCGTCGCCGCTTGGGGAATCTCGTTGTCGGGACGCGGCTTGACCGAGTGGATAAGGTCAGGGAACTGGATTGCATCTTGAATGAAGAATACCGGGATGTTGTTTCCGACGATATCTACGCAAGTTAGCAACGTCGACAATGACCACATGGCTGCCAGATAAGAGAATTGAGGACCATGCGTGGGACGTACCAAAGTTGCCTTCATCAGTGTAACTTGACACACACACACACGTTAGCTCATATCCTAACCCTCCTCTACAGACCGGAACGAATGAAACACAACAAAACTTACAACCGCGTCGCGAAACCATGAACGTCTCTCGCCGTGTCTGCGCTCCCTCGAGACCCAGCAACGGTCGAGAACCGGACAAACACCGGCGTCTGCTTTCCAGTGGCGTTCAGAAAGGACGCCGCGGTGATGTTACTCCAGTCGGCGTAACTCGTGAAGGTCCCGTGTGCTCCAGCGCCTCGAGCATGGACCGCCCTTTCGGGAACCTGGAGTGGTTCAGCGCGTCAGTAAGGTACTCCGTATGTCCCCAAACTCAAGCAGTCACAGCCAGCCAGCCAGCCCAATGTCTCGGAAATAGGTGGGCACGCAGCCGCTCGTGTGAGCATTATGTCCTTACCCGTTCATGGTCGAAGTGCTGGATCTTCTGGCGGAACATAAAGTCCTCAAGAAGGGTCGGACCCCGGATGCCTGCCTTGAGGCTGGTCTGGTCCTGAATGGGCCCGCCAACATCGGAGGTCAGGTATCCGGTGCTGTCATCCACCTCGTATGCTGCAAGTGGCGACTGGCCGCTGGTAGTATCTTGACGACTATACAGAGCGGCAGGGTCCGCAAAGGGACATGTTGCTTGGGCGAGCCCTATCGCGCCGGCCCAGGCGAGGAGATTCGTGACTCTGTTCATCGTGATGTGCGGCGGCCGGGCTCAGACAAGAGACATACGAGAGAAGTGATATCTCGGGGGGTGAGAGTTGGCTTATATGGATGTTGATGTTGGTCTGATATGTTGTTCGTCCGAACTGCTCGTGTCGGGGCAACAAATATTGATAAACATGCAACCAAGCAGGCCACCCCTCGTATGTTAACAGACGTCAGTCATCGCCTCGCCCGGGCCCATTGGTGATTGCCTGAGTCAGGGATGACCTTCATCCTAGGTGGATGTGTAAGGGATCACCACCTTCCCCCCCCCCCCAGTCCGAGCACGTACATCAGGTAGGTACAGGCACTCCAACGTCAGATCCATTGTGACGACCTGTGGTCCGGTCTCTTCGGAAGTAACCATGGTCCAGACTCGGGTGACATGCCGAACCATGTTTCCAGGTTTACCTACACTCCAGCCACCGCATGCACAGCTTAGGAATCAACGAGATTTGACCTTGGCTTGGTGGGCCAGAAAGGTGTATGACTAGTTCCCCACTCCTTGGGAGCTCCGTTGGCAACTGCATCCGAACTCGAAGAGGTCCGGGAGCTCACGCGATGTGGCAATATCACGGCCAGAGTGCAACACAGCAGACCGCTCTGCGCATTGGCACGGGATGCGGCAGGGGCTGAAAGAATCAGCTGGTAGCCAAGAACAAGTCTGAGAGCATTACTCATCACTGAATCACATAGTTGCCCAAGGGATATGGAGCTATTTCCGCCCAGTATGTCTGCCACCGACGTGAACAGCACCAACTCTCCCTGCAAGGAGAAAGTGGCGGTCGTCCGAACATCGACTTTACAGGCTACATACAGTCTTGGGTAGCTTTCGCTGGACACCTCGTTCGTACGCCCAGAATAGTCCCTGGCTCGAGTTGCCCCCGCTGGATGGCCGAGAATCCCGGAAGAGATGTTGACAAAGCGAATCGGACGGACCGGGTTACGAACCCCTGAGCTTGGCTCATATTCCGTACTACTACACAGTGGGTAGACAGCTGGAAGTCAGCTGCGGATACATTCCGACTACTGTGTACGTCTTTCGGTTGTTCGGTTTGTAGGTAGGTCAGCTCTCACAATGGACCCGGACTCGGTCGGGGAGCCGCATGCGGCGTGCCAGAGATTCATGGCACGGTAGCACGCGCATACTAAGATGTGCACTGCCGGTCAAGGGGGGGTACGTAACACTGCTGGGATCAATACCGGGGACGGGAACCACAGCGGTTGCGCGAGCAGGTCGTGCCGACGTCAAGGTAACGTCGATGGAGCCCGAAAGCCGTTGAGCGGGGCGGAAGAGCACTTCCAAGGTTGGCGGTTGAATTGTTGCGCACACTTCACAGATCGTAGAAGTTATTGTTCGTCGGTAGTGCATTGAATGGTACGTACGTAGGTTATCACCGGCAAACATCCCACACATGCTGACCTAATGCTGCTGAGAAGTGCCAAGGGGGTTGGCCAAGCTCCTGGAAGCGCCCAAGGTTCCAGTGTTCAGGTTGTAACCAAGAGGGGGACCATATCGGCGACCGGCAGCGGGATCTACGGGATTGATGTAGAATGCCGAGCTTTGGGTTCCGAGCAAATCGGCGATCGGTTGCTCGGCTGGAAGTGCTCTCTTCGGGTGATCCAAGCCAGGCTGTCGACATGACGATGTCTTAACCCAGGTAAGCAACCTCAGGGGGTTTAAGCAACATTAGGTCAATGGTAAAGCAATTGGGACTCGGAAAACCGAAAGCTCTGCTGATCAGCGTCACCGCCGAGACATGATGAGTCGATGGGGGCGGCAATTCTTGTGGACATTGCCCAATTACAGAACAAAGGGCCGATGTTTGGACGTTAGTGAGATCGAAATGGAATGTGCCAAGGAGTTGTTTTCCTGAAATAAACATTTGAATAGTGAGACAGTGATGGGAGTGATGGAAGCTGCAGGTCGCTGCAGGTGGGAATGGGATGACGAACGCGCCTGCCATCAGACACTTTACTCTGCAGTAGATCTCGGCTTGGCAGGTTGTACGGAAATGTCGGAGGTAGGAGCACTGGATGGACATCGACTCCGGTTTCTGTTTCCACAGCCACTGAAACCCGAATTCGTAGCCTGGGTGAGCCGCATGATCTGGGATTCTTCAATGCCGGTGATACTATCCGGGAAACTCCAAGGCGAGTGCATTTCACTAGCACGTAGCTATCAACTTTGCGTCGGAGTGGATGAAGAGTTTCCACCAAAAACCGTTGACGATTGTTTCCAGGTTTCTTTCCTCGCCGCTTTCCGAGCTCGCAAGCTAAACCAGATTCCGTCTAACTCCCGCCCTAGCGCCTTGGCAACGCCACACCTAAAAGCCCGGACAAGCCCCAGGTCCCGTTCTTCCTCAACGTCACAGCACCACGGGCCCGTGGACAGGCCGAGCTTCAAGCATGGATACATCTTAGAACCGAACCGACGACCACGTCGGGTGACGGGAAAAAGCGACGGTACCCGCTGCGCAGTATTGAATGTCGCAAGTAGTAGACACCACGTTAGGTATCCCCACCCCTGCAGCATACATCCGCATGCACGAGCGATCACGATTTTCTCGCCTGGACATCACCATCCTTCTTCTCTGTACCTACTACCTACTCCGTCCGGAGTACTACCGGAGATCCGAACCAGTCTCGACACACCGCTGATCGCCGTCACCCTCCGTTGCATCTGCATGTCGGCTCTCGCTCCAACGTAACCTCCGCTAGGGACTAGCAAGACGTCGCCCATCAACTTCTGTCAACTGCACACAAAGCTTGGCCAATGACACAATACGAACAACCGCCGTGGTGATGTGAAAGATATATATAGATGTCGAACTCCGGGGTATCAAACTGCTCTATCCATCCAGTCCTAGTATCCATGTTCCAAAACGCCCGAGCAACAAAACAAAAAAAGAAACCCACATGCACCTCTCTCACCTCACCATTCTTCCCAACAACATACCAACTGGACCCCAACAACCTCATCCACCGCCCCTTCGCCCAGCCTACCTACTCCCCCTCTCCCTCCTCCTCCCCTCCGCAGTCCTCCACCTGCCAAACCTCCACCCACCCCTCCTCAATCGCAAACCGAATCACATCCCCCGCGCACTCGAACCCCCACCCCTCCCGGAGCGCCCTTGCTCCCAGGCACGCCCGAAGCTCTTCCGTCTCGGCGAGGAACTTGTCCAGCTCGCGCTGACTCCCCGCCCACACCGGCGCCGTCGTCAGCGTCTCGTACAGGTGCGCCAGCCAGAGCACGTTGGTGTACGGCGCGTAGATGGCCCAGGTGAGTTTCCCGCCGGGCACGAGTTCCAGCGGTTCTTGGCCGTCGTTGTCGGCTGGATCAAAATCGGCGAACTCGGGCTCGACCCACGTCTCGGGATACGGCGCCTTGTGATCCTCCGGCCCTGCCGCGACGGTCGGGTCCCCGTGAATTAGGAACGAGCGCATCTGGCGGTATACCTGGCAGTGCGGCGCGTGGGTGGATTGGAAGATGCTGAGGTCCTGCTCCAAGTCGAGGGCGATGGCGTGGCCTGCCGGGGTGGGGGTTGATCCCGGCATGGACGACGGCGGCGCGTTGTCTGGGCAGGTGACGCGCGAAAGGCCGTAGTCGAGGAGGGTGACTTCGACGCCGGAGAAGCCGAGGCGGCGTCGGGTGTTAGGAGGTCGCGGCGTGGGTTGCCGGACGTGTTTGACGCAGATGTTGCCTTCGTGGAGATCGCGGTGCTGTGGACAGTACTCATGGTCAGCAACAACAAATCATGACGTAAAAACAAGGGACTCCCCGCCCCTTGAAATTTGTCCAAAAAAAGTAAGACGAACCTCAAACTCAAGCACATCCTCCCCCCTCGCCAACGCCAACGCCGTCATCAACAGCACATCCCACACCTCCTCCACCGTTCTCACCTCCACATCCTCCAGCGGCTTCCCCGCGTCCGCTACCTCCATCACCAAAAACTCCGTCTCCTCCAAATACCTCGTCGGCGACGGATACCACTGCAACCTCCCCGGATCCCTCCTCTTCTCCCTCCTCTGAAACACCTGATGCGCCGCCACCAACTCCTTCGTCGCCTTGCCCCTGACAAGATACCGCCCCTTGTACGCCAAAAACCCGGGGATATCCGCCAGCCACTCGGCCATCTGCAGCTCGGCGGCGACCTCGTCGGCGCGGTGCGGTTCCTCATCCACAAGCCGCGCGCGGATTTGAGCAGCCGTTTGCGGCTTGATCGGGTGCCCTTCCAGGCGCACAGCTTTGAGCACCGAGGTGCTGGCGCCGTCGGCCCCCGTGATGCGGTATACTTCGGCGTAGGAGGCTTCGCCGATCTTCTCGATCTTGGTGCAGTCGGCGAGGAGCTCGGTCCAGGTGAGTTCTTCAAGGTCGTCGAGGAGGATTTGTTTTTGAGGAGGGTGGATGTCGGCCGGGGCTTTTTCGGTTTCAGGTTCAGGGGAGGTGGGAGTAGCGGCTCGTGATCGGGCGGTCGCGGTCGGCTTGGAAGTGGGTTTCGTAGTGGTGGTTGCGGACGCAGCAGCTCGCTTGGCGTTTGGTTGTGAGGATCGCGAGGTCCGTTGGTGTGGTGGTGGTGATGGTGCATCTGAACGGTCCTCGTCCGGCGGTGGACGTCTCGATCCCCGGCGACGTCGTGCTGCTGGACTCCGTAATGTCTTATCATTTCTGGTAGGTGTCTGTTGGGCGGGCGACGGTGCGGGATCGAGAGTGGCAGCATCCAGGAGCTTCGACACCTCGTCCACATCCGTGGTTACACAACCTCCCCCAGGCTGCTGCTCCTGAAAATCGACTCCCGAGTCTCGCTTCGGATCATTCTGGCATCCGTCGGTCTGTTCCGTCTCGAGGGTTACCGGTACGGGCGGCGCCTTGACCGGTGTGGGTGGGAGCGTGGCAAAGAGCTCCCCTGCCTTGGTACTCCGGCTCTTCTTTCCATATTTCCGAAGAGTGGTGGTTCGTGACATTCTGATGGTTTGTGATTTTGCTATGCGCAATGGCTTCGTTCAGTCTTCTCGACGTCTGCACATGGGATTCGGTGTCGGCTGCTGATTGGCGTTGGCTCCTGACGGTTGCCGAGCAACCAGACGGCTTGGCGTTGAACTGCTGACTAAGCCAGGACAGCCATATGGTCGAGAGAAGTCACCTCAACAAGAAACACAACCAAGGTCAAGCTAAGAAAACTCTACAGGACCGAATGCGTGCCGGGATGACTCACGAGTTTTGTAATTCATGCGCCCTCATGAAGACGGGCGCATGTAAAAAGGTGGACGTCCAAGTGAAAGCCAGACATGCTGCAATCGACATGATCAAGCCATCCAACCCATAAGTATTTACCTCCATGCCAGCCTACCCAGCCTCCTCTACATAGACATTATGGCACCCTACACTATTGTACAAATCTCATTATCTACTCCCTTAAAAGCACTCCATCCAACCCCGCCACAACCTAAAATGAATCCCACAACCCAGCAACCAAATTCGCTCCTTTGACATGACTACGCCCCGTCGAACCTGTGGCTCAATCAAGCCCGCAGGGTCTGCTTCTTCATGCTCTTCTTCAACTCCTTCTCCCTCTCGCGCTCCAGATACTTCTTCTGGGCCTTGGCGTCCAGGGCCTTGAGCTCCTGATCGCGCTTGGCCTTCTTGGCGCGCTCGCGCTCGGCGGCGCGCTCCTCGGCCTTCTTTTCCTCCTCGGCCTTTTGGATCTGGGCGGCCGTGGCGTCCCGCGCGGCCTTCACCTTGCGCAGCACCTCGGGCCGGAAGTGCGCCACCTGCACGAGCTTGTCGGTCATGCGCAGGAAGTACTTGAAGATCGGGATCAGCTTGGTATAGTCGTCGTCGGCAGGCAGGCGGTACTTGAGGAAGATGCGCTTGCGGGGGGTGGTCTCGTTGAGACTGTGGGGAGGGAGATTAGTACATTGTTGATAGGATTTGGTGAGAAGAAGGATAAGATACTCACGTCTTGGGCTTCTCAATGGGCTGGTCGGAAACGATCAGATACTCGAACAAATCGCCCGCCAGCTCGGCAGCCTTGGCCAGCTCAGGAGTCAGGAGGGCATCGGTGATCTCGGCGCTCTCCGTCATGACGGTCAGCCAGTTGGGCAGCTTCGCGTTGTCCTTGGTGGCGGTCAAAGACACATCATAGCGGTCCTCGCGGACCTGCTTCATGCGCTCCTTGTGGACAATCGCCCACACAAAGTTGTCGAAGCTGCTCTTGGAATCCTTGAAGCGGAGCTCGGCAGCACCGGGGATGCCAGAGATCAGCGACGCCTCCTTGCCGTCGAACGGGTACAGAGTAGCCTCAGCCACGTCCTGGGTCTGCGCGTTTGCATCGAAGAGGAATGCCAGGATAGACTCGAACAAGACAATGAGCGGGTTGAAGCGCTTGGCGAGAGTGAGGCGCACGTCGACAAAGGCCACATTGAGACGCCCGGTGGCGTAGGTGGTGAACTCGAACAGGCTCCTCTCCTTGAGCACCTCATCGCCCAGCTGGGCATTGGCATCGGTCAGAGCCTGCAGGAGCTCGTCGCCGGTCTTGTCGGCGGCGATGGCCGGCACGCCGGAGAAGCCAATCGATGCAAACTCAGAGTTCAGGACAGCTGAGTTGGCGCGGATCCAGCCCCTGGCCTTCTTGCGGTTGAGACGGGCGCCGAAGAGGTGGAGGATCAGGACGACGACAATCATGGACAGGATAATGCCCTCGCTCCTAAACTCGGACAGGCTGTGGCGCTCCCACACCCGGTACCACTTTGTGTAGGGGCGCAGGGTCGTCGCGGCGCCCGGCGCGTTGGCCGCGGCATTGGCGGGAGGGACGACGGGCTTGGAAGCATCCTGAGAGAAGTCGGCAAAGTCTGCGGGGATGGACGCGGTTAGTTGGTGAGGTGATTTTTGGGAGGTTCACATGGCCGACAAGCCGCAGAATAAAGACATCACGACCGCAGTCACGTCGCCAGGAGTGGAGTATTGTTAGCAATTGCACATACCAGGATCAGCGCCCGCCGCGCCGGGGTTGTCTGAGGCCTTGCCTCCACCGAAGAGGTTCTTGATCCCGGTGGCCATGGTGCTTTTTGGTGTTTTGACAACCTGGCAAGTGTGGCGTTGAGCTTTGAGACAAGGGAAAAGGAGCTCCCAGGAGCGAAAAGAGCAAGGTCAATTGGAGCCAGCCCTGGCACCCGTGCCAAGAACCCAACCAAAGATCCACCAGCAACGTGTCAGGGGTTGGGTTGGGTTGGGGTTGTCTGCGGGGTATGCTTCCACCGAGTGGACTTGCACGTGCTTGGGGAAAAGATGCAATTCTCATCCATTTTTGCGTTTCTTCATTGACTTTCCAGAACATCCATAACATCCATGGAACAACTATGTAATGTAATACCTATACCTGCTTGCTTTCATCCTCCTCCAAGATATCCTGCACCCTTTTCACCTTTTCCTCGGCGGTTTGTGCCTTGTCGATCCTGGATTCGAGCCAGCATGGATAAGTCTCTTGCCCAACTTTTTTCCTTGACATGACAGGGGATGAAAAGATGCAGATAACTCACCTCGACCCTACGCGCATCGATGTCTGGATTCTGACGGCGCCAAGCTGGTGGACTGCGGAATGGCATTGCCCAACAACCTTCATCACTTCGTCCCAACTGCCCTCTAGTTCCCAAATCTCAAGTCAGTGACTTGGACCGACCTGGAACAAACTTGCTGGAGACTGGGGGACTTTGCTTCACTCACCAACTGTTGTCCCCGCGGAATGTAAAGTGTACTTCACTCCGCTGGCCTTGAGCACTTTCTGCACCTCGGCAACCTCCTTGGCCACCGAGACATTGCCCGTGCCGATCTATTCCAACTGTTAGAGAGCGCGAGTTCCCTCTCACACGTCTCGAGGCACATCCGACTTACCGGGACCAAGCAAAAGTCAACATAGCATGCAGCCGGGGTTGGCAGGGCAGAATAGTCCTTGGTAGCCATCCCGGACGTAGAGGAAGAGGCAAATCTGCTGCTGCCCAGGACACGAGCGCTGAAGAAGATGGGGGACTGAGTAGGGACTCGAGTCGACAAACGCAGGATTGACCTCATTCGCGGCGAGAACTCTCAAAGGATGGTTGATAGTTGGGCGACGCGGTTGTGTTGAAACCGTGGGATCTCATCGGCCTGCCTCCCGTCCTTTATCTGCGAAACCGTAACGTAACCCTGAGCCCGGCAAAGCCATCCACTCCAGCTTGGCTTGCTTGGTTAACCCTCGACTGGCAAAACATTTGTCATCATAAGAATTGTTTTACGTCCTTGACGGTATTGTTACGTGATCAACCATGGCCTGGGATATCATTAATGTCAATTCCCCTCCATATATTATTATGAATAAACCTTACAGAGGATGCAGACCGCCTTGTGGCTGCCTTGCAAAGAAAGGGGCACCTAGAAGAATTGCAGACCATCCATTCTTGTGTGGAAAAACCAACGTCAATGTTGATTACCCTCTCCCATCTACCTCAAAGTAGTTAACACACCAAGTAACTAACCTAACCACTTCAACCACATAGGTACTACTTCCTCTACTCCCTTGTTGCCAAATTGTGATGTCCAACATGACCATCACTCCCATCATCCCAAGCTCCCCAGTACACTAAAGCTAACCACGCCCAAGAAAACAGCGCAGCCCAGTGGCTATCCCCCTACCCAAGCACAAGAGTGAAGCTACAACCACCCGGCCTACAATACCCTCATACCTAGGCAAGTATCTGAGGTAGTTCCCCAACCCAACCCCTACGTGCACTTACAAATGTCGGCAGCGCCAGTGAAGTTCTTGCCGCACCGGCCGCACCGCTTCTCGTCTATCATGGAGGGTTCGCTTGCAAGAGCCACTTCCCTTGGTGTCAGTGTCCAAGGTACTTGAGCTACAGTAGGTAGTATGTCAGGTATGAAGTAACGAGGAGGGAAAACTCAGAGATAAGTAGGATGAGAATTGAGAGAGGGTGAACGCACTTGTTCCTTGGTGAGGTAGGTAGTAGTCTGAAACGTTCGAAGAGTGGTGATCACGACAGTGCTTTTCGGAATTAGTAGTAGTAGTAGCAAATCTTGGTTGTAGAACTGGAGCTTCAGAACTGCAGAACAAGAAGATGTATGTGTGTGTCTGTTCAAGGGAAAGAACGACTATTCAGGGCCAGCCACAGAGCCTGTTTATATCCTCTTTGATGCACCTCGACATGTCAGTCTTTGAATGACCCGTCGTATCTAGCTAGGTAAATAGACTACGAAGCCCTTTGTCAGCGTCAGAGGTGATGCACCCCCTGACGTGGCTACGACCGTGCCGACCATTGACACTTTCACATAGGTATAGTCTGGGACCATCTTGAACCCATTCACTCACTCACTCACATTCACTCCAACCTATCCACTTCAAATCTCACCCCCGAACCCTGAACACCATCATCACTTCACCCATCCACCTCCATCTGCCACCTCTATCATTATCAATCGTCATCTCCATCATCACTCCCACTCGACCAGCCTTCGTGGTACTCGTCGGCCATGTCTGCCAACTCGGCGCCCAGCGCCTCGCGCTCGTCGAGGCCAAACGATCGAAGCACCGTCGACCGCAGCTCCTTAATGCGCCCGCTGACAGACGAGTCGGTGGATAGGCTGCTTGTGACAGCGAGGGCCGAGGATGATGATGATGCCGGTGACGCAGACGAGGAGGAGTCTTCTGAGAAGGGGATCTCCTCGCCGTTTGGGGTGAGGAAAATGCCCGGGAAGCTGGACAGGAGGGGGAAGCCTAGTGGGGTGGAGTAGCTGTTGGAGAGAGGGAAATGTTAGCTCGGGACGCACGAACGTGCGGACACAACCAAGACACATAGGAGAGAGATGGAATAATATATCAACGAACCTCTTCGTGACGGGCTCATACGAGCTCCTCCGCACCCGCCTTCCAAGCTCGTCCACCTCCTCCGTCTCCTCGTACAAATCCTCGTCATCATACCCTCTCGCCGCGATCAACTGGCTGAACACGCGCGGCTTGCTGGTCCCGTAGAAACCGTTCAGCCGTCGCGAGGAGAACCCGGGATCGAGCTGGTCCGGCGGCGTGAAGCGGATATCCAGCTGGATGCCCTCGGAAAGGTCTTCCTCCGTCAGCTTCCGCCTTCTTGGCTGCCTCGGTGTATTTGCATCTTGCGCTCCATTCGATGATGCTGATGCCGGCGGCGGCGGAGAGGGGAAGCCCATCTGCAGTCCCGCGACGCGCTGCTTGCCCATGGCATTCAGCAAGTCAGCCATGTTGCCGAGGGTGTCGCGGCGGAGGGGATTGCGCAAGCGAGACGGGAGGGTCGCGCTCTCGACCGCTGCGGCGAGGAGCGCCGAGGTATGCCACGCGCTGGCCGCGTCCAGTTGTACCTTGGACGGCGCCGCCGCCGACGAGGAGGAGGAAGAGGAGGACAGCAGCAGCTCGCGCGCATCAGGCACGGCCAGCGGCACGACGATGGACGCATGTTTGTAAAACTCCGTCAGCGCGCGGGCCTTGTTGGTCAGGCGGAGGAGGCGGGTTTCCCGCGACACCAGGCCCCTGCTGCCGCTCCCGTGATGCAAGCCCCAAACCCAGACTTCGGTCTTGGTCCCGAACTCGTCGCGCATCCTCTCGACGTAGCGCGCGGCGAACCCGCCCCAGGCGTCATCCATCCCCGTAAACACCTGGATGCCCTGCATGTGGTCGGCCTCTTCGGCGAACGGGCGCAGGTCCCGGTCCAGCAACTCGCCGCCGCCGCCGTGGTTTTCGTCCCTGTCAAGCGCCGCGAACAGTTCCTCGCCCGCGGAGAAACGGTCCAGAGGTCCCGGGGAGGTTGTCACTGCTGCTGGGGAAGAGGAAGCCGCGGCTGCCGAGGGAGAAGAGGCTTTCGATAGCACCAGGCCCAGCTCGGGGACCTGGATGACAGAGCGTGGGTGATAGAAGACGCGCGAGTAATCAGAGAAGAAACGGACTTGCGCTGGAGTGAGGCGGGGAGGAGTGAGGCCTGCATCGAGGGATGCTATGTAGGGAGAGGGATCTAGGGGCTGAGAGGAATGGTGAACGACGGGAGTACCGTTCCTTTTATGTGGTTGGTTACCATGATTTTTTCTCCCATGCTCTCATACTATCTGTTGCGTATGGAGAGAAGGAAACGAGGAAAGAAGACATACCACAAGGCCTGTGGAGGATGAGTTTCATCTGTGACATCGTAGAGAGCATTGATCTTGCGTAATGTTCCAAAGGAGGTTTTCAAGTCGTAGATGAGGGTTCGCGGCATGAAGGTCTCGGTGCCGTCAGGGGCGAGACCTGGGCGGAAGTGAATATCATGGTCAACGACAGACTCTGGCTCGTCTGAGTAAGTGAAGTAGGATTCCTGAGTTCCTGGTCAGTGAATCAGTTGATGTTGGATATGTTCAACATTCATCACCCAAAGACATGAATGGCATCTTGGCCCATCTCATGGCGGGGCAAACCAGCGTTCATACCTGTGTGTTCCAAAAATGTGTGGCTAAATAATTGGCCTGCTGGCCAAGCTGAACCGTGAGAATTTCATGCATCTCGCACTTCAAGACTGGGCCACAAAAAGTTGATGATGGACTTTCGAAGAAAAATGACTACAGTCAAAGTGAGAGTGAAGTAAAGTGGCAGTGGCTCGGATGGAGGGGTATGGATGTGCCTGGAAAGCAGCTTGAACCCTAACCCCGAGCCCTTCTGGTCACACAACCACATACACATCCCAAGGATTGAAAGGGGCTCCGAGGAGCGGCACCAAGGCAACTTGGAATGTATGTTACGTAGAACATTGCAATTTTCACTATGCTTATGAGATTTGCCCAAGATCTTACAAATGCTCCAGATCTCCAGATAGATGGAATAACCACCAACACCAGCACCAGCACCAGCAAGAAGCAGAGAGAGAACCGTTGGAGAGACAGGACGGCCCGGCTCTCCAGCCTCCAAGAGAACTGACAATGTTGAACAAAGACCAAAGCCTGCCTAGAAGACCATGTACCACGTCTATAAATCCTGACCGAGCCCCGTCTAACTAAGTAACCCGTGGTCTAGAAATCACTCCCTTTTCTTCTGTTTTCAAATATTTCAAGTCCCGAGACTCCATTAAGCTCCACCGCGGGAAATACACATGAAATAGGGTAGCAGATTATGACAGTACTGCCCGCGACGGTGACGACGACGAGATGCATTCTCTACTCGCGCGAAACGTCGCGGCCAAACACCTTAGACTTGAGCCAGTCGTTGATGACGAGCAGGCGGTTGCGCATGCTGAAGCACATGCTGATGTAGGCGCTGCGCCAGAAGAGGAAGGTCAAGCTACCGCCAGCGGCCAGGTTGCCGTTGAACCAAGTGACGTCGGCGACGGCCTTGTCGCTGCCAATGTAAGCCAGGTTGCCCTGGTGGCTGTAGCGGAAGGGTTTGATGCTCTTCATCCGGCGCAGCTGCCGCTCGTACTTTTCAATCTGCTCCGAGATCTCAGCCGAGTTGCCCGGCTTCAGGTTGAGCGACGAGCTGAGCTCCTTGATCTTGTTCTCCAGCGCCTCCGTCTTGGCCATGTTGTTGAAGAGGAGAGCCAAGAAGGTCCCCTCCTGACTGGCTACCTGGGCGGTCGGCGCATACCCGGCCACGGCGCAGTCGCCGACGGCCCAGATGTCACGGGTGCCCTGGACGACAAGATACTCGTTGACGGCGAGGCCGCGGCGCGAGTTGGCCTGGGCAGGGATGCGAGAAATCAAATCCTTGACGACGGGCCGCACAGCGTTACCCGTGGCCCACACGAGCAAACCGTAGGGGAACACGAGGGTCTCCTTGGTGCCGTCAGGGCGCGTCACCTCGGCCTCGACCGTCTTATCAGTCACCTTCTTGACGACCGTCTTGGTGTGGACGTTGATCTTCTCCTCCTTGAAGGTACTCTCGGTGTACTCGATGAGCTGCTTGGAGAACATGGGCAGCACATTGGGAAGAGCCTCGATCAGGGTCACGCGCAGGCGGTCGCTGATGTCTGGAACCAGCTTCTTGATGTCGTTGTCGATGAAGTCCTGCAGCTCGCCGGCGAACTCGACACCCGTGGGACCACCACCGACAACCACCATGTGCAGCAGCCGGTCAACCTCCTCCGGCGGCTGGTCCTTGAAGGCAGCAGTCTCGACGCAGTCCATGATGCGCTTGCGGATCTTCTGCGCGTCGCCGATCTCCTTCAGGAAGCACGAGTGTTCGCGCACACCGGGGATGCCAAAGGTGGCGTTCTCGGCGCCTACGCCCACGACCAGCATGTCATAGGGCACCTCAGTCTCGGTGATCTTGCCGCGAATCTCGGATGTGTCAAAGATCTTGACCACCTTACGATCAGGGTCGATGGAGCTAGCCTCGGCCTCGTAGAAGCGAACGCTGGCCTTCTTACGGCGGAGGATGGTCCGGATCGGCTCCATAATTGACCGGTGCTCGATGGTGCCCGTGGTGCATGATGGGAGCAGGGGTGTAAAAAGGAAGTAGTTGCGCGGGGAGATGACAATAACATTGTAATTCTCGGTGTCGAGCCGCTTCAACAAGGAGACGGAGCCCCAGCCGGTACCTGGCGGTTGGTGTCAGTCAACTGAGGAGGGCCATGCCATTGACGGTTTAGCGATGGTCCATGACGTACCCAGAATCACCAGTGTCTTCTTGTTTGGGTCCGGCTCGGTCTGAGGCTCCAGATGCCTGTCCTCATAGACCCTATAGCCAACGTAGACGAGACCGCCGAGGAACGAAAGATAGGTGAGGCGCCAGATCCAGCGCAAGGTCCGGAAGCGCTTCTTCTTCGGCGCTGGACCGGCATCGGTCGAGGCGGCTCGCCGGAACTGTGTCGAGACGAGACTCTGTGTGCGAGAGAAGGTGGGCCGGACACCAACTATCCTTTGAGAAGCTTGGAGGAGGAGTCTTGGAGAGGACGAGGGGGTAGACAGCCGGAGCAGCACGGCGCCTGTCCGGGGCACCGCGAGCTGGCGGACAGCTCGTGATGATGACATGGCTCAGATCGAGCTCAAGAGATAAGAATGTCTGAGAGAGATTGGCGATGGAGCAGGGCAGTCGGTCCGAGTCGAGTTGAGCACAGGACAATAGAAAAGAAAATTTTGCCAATTGGCAACCAGAAGTAAGCCAAAAGCCCAGCACTGGGAAGATATTTCGAAAGTTTTGAGGGGTGCTGCTCCGTACTCGGTATCTTAGTCACAGAATATCACATTCGCTTGAACCCCTTCGCAATGATGATAGATCCCTGGTCGTTGACTTTTTTAATCCCGCCGCAAGGTTTTATCCAATTCGCTAAGACTGCCCCACGGCAGCCCCGCTGACTCACTGAAGCCAATGGAATGGCTCCGATTACCCCCACGAGAGACCCACAGGGCCAGCAGCCGCACAGCTACCGGACCCAGAACCTGGATGACGACAGGGCATCAGAGACATCAGCATTGGAAATCTGAGACTTTTTTTTCGGTTTCTCTTGCTCTGTGGAAGTGAAGCGGGGACGTCCGCGAGGTTGCGGTAAAACGCAGCTTGTGCTCAGCTTCGCCAGTGGATGCGTGCTGCTCCTCGGGCCCCTGTGGCACAAGTCACTTACATTCGCGCAATATGACATCGATCGGGCCTCCGTGCAGCACGCTCCTTGGTTATCTTGCATGCCGCGGCCACTCTGCTCGGCTTCTGAGCTAGGGAGCACATACTGACCTCGGCCCGCTGCTAGTTCAGTCCCGGCCCTTCCCGGGTTGACAGCATGTTCGCTCGATTAGTTCCAGGTTTTCGCACACTGCAGATGCACCGGCAGCTCCTCCGCAATAAAGTGTTCTGTCTTGTTTGGTGCATTCAGCGGGATGACACCCGGCGCTTGGATTTGCCTCCACCAGCCACTTTGGAGCGAAGAGCGCCGGCATCGGGGAGTCTCCACAAGGTGTTTTTTTAAGACAAAGCCAGGGCTTCAAGTACGTATACTAAGTAGGTATCAATACTCTCAAACTTAGGTTCTTCATACCACCCTTCGAAAACAGCCAGCTCAGGTAGGTTTGCTGCGGCTGCGCCAGGAATTGCATCTGCAACTCGAACCACCATGTTGATATGAAGGTTGCCGGCAACCCCGCATCACATGCATCTGCAACCTTCACAAGAGCCCAAAGCCCAGGTACCTAGGTGCTAGTAGGTATGGTCATATGTTGTACTGAGGAGAATTATTGACTAGCTGAGGCATGTGTCACCTGAAAGAGAAAAGGAAAAAAATATTAGAGCAGGATATGACATAAGAGAAGACAACAGAAAGAAGAAACAAGAGGATAGATAAAGCTTCTCAGCGAATTTACGACATACGACGAACTGAAGGACAACATCTTAGATGGGACAACAGAAAAGAAAAAAGAAGCCACAATACACAAGAAGAGACAAGTCGGAGCACCCCGGACGCCATTGAAGCGGAACTCGGCGGCTGGACGCACAGACCCGGCTGATATCCGAGCCGGCGCACGTCGGGCTCCGGAACTGTCACGAAGGATCGCCATCACCTGCGTAGGTTAGGGAACGTCTCCGGATACTACCTACGTTGTAGGTAGGTCACCTGCCCTACCGATATGTGGACTTTTTTCAGGTTGACAAATCGTGCGCTCCGAACGCCCGACACCGACCAGTTTCGAGAGAAACAGGGAGAACCGGCCTCTGCCTCCCATTCGGGAAATGGGAGTGCCTTGGCGATGAGTTTGACATGTGAGCCACGCTGCATGAATTGATGCGCCTCGATCTCCCCCGCATCCACAAGTCAGAACCGCACTGACAGGGCCGGTTCGGAACTTTGGCCGATAGGCTCGAGGTTGTCCGGGCTTTCGTGCTGCCGGGAGCGGCTGGGAAAGTGATGAATGGATTCAGTGTTTTGTGTCAATCACCCTGGCCCAGCACATAGGACTACAGTAGAGCCTCCCTGAGTGGTGAGGTATTTGTCTTAGAGTGGCCTCCAACACAGCTTCAACTCCCAGCTTCCACCACACGGTCGGAGCACCTCATGTCAATTTGATGGCTATCACTTGGTAAATGAATGGTGGTCAACGAGCGGCCTGAGGAAGGCCGACAACTCCTCGCCCTAGGCAAACAAGATCGACCGCCAAAACGGATATATTGTCAAGACTCCAGCTGCCGCAAGCGTGCCATCCTTCTCGGGATTTGCAGCTTGCGAACTCTACGCGACTGATCATCTCCATAGTACTATCTCGAATCGCCACTCATTGGTGATAACTACCTAGAGACCTAACTTACCGCCGTACCTTAATACTACGGATTTGGATGCACGTGCCTTCGGTGTTATAGGTCAGGTACATCACGAAGGTAGGTATGGGAGGGCTTTGAGATGGTCCGTACCTACTACTGCGTAGTATACTCTAGATGTCACCCACCAGTATGGATGGCGTTGACTTCATCTGAACAACCATTGAGCGAGATATAGTACACATAGAGTACGGACGTGGCTTGGCCAAGCACGGAGTGTCCGGCAGCACCAACATCATCAATGATGAAGAGACGGGACAACAAGATCTGGAAGCAGCCCGGAATTGACAACCAAACACAACCTGGAAATGTTGATGATGGAAGTGTAAGTGAACTGAAGACTGAACCCCAAGACTCTGGTCCCCGGACGCCAAGAATGCACCACCGTTGCAGCGCTTCCCCCTTGGCTCTGGAGTGGATCCCTTTTCTCGGGCCTGAGCCGAGTGCAACCCGGGGGTGCCTCAGCAAAGCCAAGC
>NW_027191427.1:1983185-2252512 GCF_041956435.1 Mycothermus thermophilus
GTGGTGTGGCTGCGCTTGAAGTCTTGGCTCCTCCGTAGGCAGGTATGCAATAAAACCGTTGTTTAAAGGGGGTGCACCCTGGGGACCCTGGGGGTACAACTAGTGTGGCCACTGAACCACGAAATCGGCGTTTCTGCGGAACTTTACACTGGCCCCGTTGGGATGCCATACAAGCCCCTCTCGGCCTCTGAAACACGCTCCTCGCTGGCTGAGACGACGAACCCCCTGGCCCCTTGTCTGAACCCTCCTCCTCCATCAAACACCCCCGGTTCATCGCACCTCACATGAGCCTGCGATGATAGCTTCCGGGTTCTTCAACTCTGTGAGCGGATGGGATAAACTCTGCACTCAACATCAGGTTGGCGTTGTGTAAGCGTTGGAGCTAGCTGGTCGGCCTATCCGTAGATACCTACCTGTCTATGAACTCGGCAAAGAAAGAGTAAACCACCAAATCGAACCACATCCATGGCTGTGTCTAGAGCGAGGACGAACCTCAATCCCTCGTCTCAACTCTCCTCCCTCCAATTATCCTCGCCATGAACTCCAAGCGCGTCAATTCCCCGTGGCCATGAGTGATCCCCGCAGCGGGATCTGTCGTCTTCTGGTTCCGAAGATCTGAGGCTCTCTCCTGGGCACGCTACACCCAAGGGCATGACCCACTATGAGCCTCATCCATGTCATCGCTCGCCAATCCCTGTCTCAGTCAACCTCCTCGGCAGCAGGAGACGACCTACCCGCCCAATTCATCCGGTCTTGTCCTGATGCGACCGGCTCCCCAGGAGCTTGGACCTAGCTCTTCATGCGTCCGTCCTGCCAGATTCCGACAGTTCGACGAGCACCACACCATCATGGGTTCCTGATCTTTTCCACTTACCTTTTCCTTCTCTTCCCTTTCTTTCTTTCCACCACCATAGACGGGGCTGGCTTCCCGCTCTTCAATTCATCGTTTGTTGGACCTTCTTTCTGTAGTCTGTTGTAATACCCCGTCTTCTTTTTACTTCCCCTTTCTTTTCCTTTATGATTTCGCGAACAAAATACACCTCTACAGCGGCGGTCCGGACTGGAATCCACGAGCCTCTTCTCCCATGACACTCGGCGCATCAACAACGTATTGGGTGGTGGCCTGACCCGTGATTACTGGCCCGTCTCGTTCATGACCCCAGGATGCTGGGGGCGGAAGTCGAGCAAATGGCACCGTTAGAACTTGGTCGGAAAGCCGTGAGGCGGAGGTGGACGAGCGACGGCGACATCCAATTATCACCGAGGAGTACGGTCTACCGGCGCCAGAACCGTGGTGGCAACAACAACAACAATAACAACAAGGGTGATGACGATGATGATGACGACGGCCGCAGGCGTTTTCGCGGGGGGAACAACGGCAACAACCGGGGCGGGGATGGAGGAAATAATTCGGGCAACGGCAGAAACAACAACAGCAACAACAACGGCAACAACAACAGCGGCGGCAACAACAATAACAGCGGCAATAATGGCAACAATCGCGGAAATAATGGCAACAACAGGGGAGGCAACAACAACAACAATAATAACAATAACAACAACAAGGGCGGCGACGACAACGACAACAACGGCAGGGGGAACCGCAGGTTCAGGGGCGGCTTTCGAGGGAGGTTCGGTAACTCGAATGATGATGACTCCGATGACGACAACAGCAACAACAATAACGGCAACCGAAGGAACCGAAATGGCAACGGTCGAGGCAACGGGAACGGCAACCGAGACGGCGACGACGGCGATGACAACGACGACTCGGGCCGGGGCAGAGGAAGCGGCAACGGTAATGGCAATGGCAACGGCAACGGCAACGGCAACGGCAATGGCGGCAACAGGAACAACGGTAATGGAAATGGGAACGGGAATGGCAATGGCAATGGCAATGGCAACAACGGCAATGGTAACGGCAACGGTAATGGGAATAACAGGGGAGTCGGCAACGGTAGTGGCAACAACAACAACCAAGGCGATGATGCTCGGAACGGAGGAGCTGGCGGTGGCGGCGGAAACAACTCGAACGGAGACAACGCGTCCTCGTCGACAACAACATCCGAGATCCCCGCTCCAACCACTGCGCCCGTTGTGCCCGTCGTTCCTCCAGCATCCGACTCTGAGAGTATCGAGAGCCCAACCCCAACAGCCTCGACCGAAGAAGTGGTCCCTACCCCCGATCCTCTTCCCGAGACGTCAGAGCCAGTCTTCCAGTCTGCCGTGACTGAGGCCCCGATCCCAGAGGCAAGTTTGGTTTTCCTTGCTGTCCAAAATGGCGCCAGTCCGCTAACTCTGCCTAGGAAACCCCAACTCCCGTTGATGATTTACCCGTCATCCCTCCAACACCTGATCCTGCAATTGGAGATGTGGGTGACTCCGCAAACCTGGCCGGGTCAGGGGACAACGTCATTTCCTCTGAGCCACCATCCAGCGCCGAGCCGACGCCACTGCCTTTGCCTTCGATTGAGCCTTCGCCATCATCATCATCACTTCCCCTCCCACTTCCCAGCAATCCGCCAACTGGAGGTCCCATGGACGACACCACCACTCCTCCTGAGCCTAACAACCCCAGTCTTCCTGCCCCTGATCTCGTCGAAGTGACGCGGCCCGGGATGGACCCAATGGCGGAACGTATCTTGGTCTCTGTTGGTTCCATTAGTAAGTACTCTGTCATGCGTATTTAGGTGCTCAGTGGGTTTCGTGCTGACCACAATTCTAGGCGGCTTCGTTCTCCTGTGCTTCGGCCTCTGGATGTTTTGGCGGACAACGAGGAGGAGGAGAAAGGAAAAGGATGGCAACAGTCCAAAGGCCCCTCGGCGCGGCTTCGCCTTCAAGATCCCTTTTCTCCGGCAAAAGGGCTGGCAAAACCTTGATGATTCGACATCGACTGCTCAGTCCGCTGCTCCAAGCCACCGTGAGAAGCCGTCTATCTCAAGTCTGCCGGCCTCCGAGGGGTTCGTGGCATCTGAAAAGATGGTGATGCAGCAACAACAACAACAGCAACAGCAGCAGCCGCCATTACCGCCGCCCCCGCCACAACCTTCACCACCTCAGCAATCGCAGTTGATGCAACAGCAGCCACCACAACCGCAGTTGCAACAACAGCAATGGCCTTTGAATTCCGAAACGATGCTCCCACAGGACCCGGCAATGGCTGGCATGATGTATGCTGCTGCGCCGCAAGATCCTCAGGCCCCGTACCCCGCAGCCGCCCGTCCGCCGCTCACCCTCAGGACGAACGTGCCGCCCTACACACACCAGGCTCAGGATTCCTTCAGCTCCACCAGCGCGGCTCACTTTAGCGCCATGACGCCCGGCGGTCACACGGCGAGCCCGCTCCTCGCCGGCGTCTCCCCCATCTCCTACTACACCCAGCCCGTGATTCCGCAGCAGCCCTATCCCGGACCGACATATCAACCCATCCACCGCCAGCCAAGCAACGCCGTGAGCGAAATGACGACCTCCACATCCCTCTCCTCCGGCTTTGGCGACGGCAACTTCGACATGGTCCCTCTCCCACCGCCAGCCGCCGCCGCCGGATCCGCCTCCAACAGCCCCCAGCAACAACACCCCCCATACACCACCCGCTTCTCTTGGATGTCCCAACAAACCCAAATCCAAACAAAGCAACTACAACAACAAGCCCGGGACTCCCAATCCGTCGCCGCCCCTCCCCTCCCGCGTCGCCAACCCAGCATCAGCGGCAGCAGCATTTACAGCTCCCTCACCACCAACAATCGGCGCGAGACCGTCTACACCGAAACGAGCGAGGACCAGCCAGCGCGCTTCCGCAGCGTCTCGTCGTGGGTCGACCAGCAAACCGGCCGGATCCGGCGCGCGCGGCAGCGCGGCGACCGCCCGCCCGACGAGCCGGTGCCCCCCGGCCACCCGGGCATCCCTGGCATCCACAACCCGCCGAGGGAGCCGAGTTTTGGGTTGATGATGGACGATGAGGAGAGGCCGAGGCCGGTGGAGGAGGTGTTGGGGCTCGCTCCGTCGGGGAGGGAGAAGTCGGAGATGGATGCTTGATGATGTGATGATGGTGATGGGATAAGGGATGGTTACTTAATTGGTATGGGAGAGAGAAAACGATACAGAGCACGGCCATTGGTTTGCATGCAGCTCACGCCCGTTCCTTGGAGCCTGGTGCTCAAGGAACGGGAGCGGAGTAGTGAAATGGGTCTGTCAGCAACGACGACCCATTCTTTCTCACAATCATCTTGAAAAACTTTTTATTTCATTTTTCTTTTCTTTTCTATTCCCTTATTTTTATCTTGGGGCTGGTCTGTTTTTTTCTTTATTATCTGTCTTTCGTTCGTGGGTATACCCATTGCGTTTTTGTTCTGCTGTCTAGGTACTCGGATGAGATTACCTACATCCGTATGTATTGGAGCGGATGGGAATTGGATATTCCTATGTGGTGTGATAGGGAGGGTGGTAGTAGTGCTAGTGGTAGTGCGAGAGAGAAAATGCAGATGTAACTGAGCCTCCTGTTTATGGAGGCCGAGTGAACAAGTTTAATTTTTCTCCTTAGGGGCAGATCGCTCGCTTCTTCCTGATACTCCTGCTGTGTGTGTGTTCTCCGGTGTTGGTTGATGATTTCAAGGGGGTGGTGGATGTAACGTCAATCGAGGGAAGACAAAACATACAACCACTCCTTCTCATGGTGATCAGGAGATACGGAACCGCACAGTATCCGCCAACGACCCAGTGTGTAGACTTGTACTACAGTCAGTAAGACAACTCCTGGTGTTGTATCACTTCTCCAATCATCGCGACATCAGTTCCATTACTATGTAGGTATATACGCCAGAACTCGCATAGCATAACCATCACAAGAACCTCCCAATCAAGAATACAACTCCACAACAAATGCTCCTATCCAGCCCACTTCCCACGCCCCAAGAAACCAGGCTCATGCCACGTTCTCTCATTTCCCATATGACAATTGCCTCCTAAATATGTCGTTGAAGCGAGACAGACAAATACCTAGCCTCCGCTCCAATACCATCAACAAGCAATAAACGACCATTGCACTCAATATTCATTACTTCTACATGACACATGTGACAGACACAAAACCAATGATCGCAGTAAACAGACCTGTCCCCCAGCCCAGCCGACCAGGTCAATAGCCCAAACACAATCCCCACATTTATTAAGACCCTAAGTAAGAGAACCAAACCCAACCACCTCACCTAACCTAATCAATGAGCTCCCGACCCGCGCCCATTCCCACCATCCAGCAACAAATGCGGCTTAATAAAGTCCTCATCTAGCTGCCTCAACAGCGCCGACGGATCCTCCGCCCTCAGCAGCTGCCTGATCGCCGCCGTCGCCGTGAGCGGCGCTTGCTGTGGTTGCTGCGCTCCCCCTGGCTCACGCTGTACTGCCCCGCGATCCTCGGGTGGAGCCAGCATCGGGCTGGACCTGCTCCTGGGCGCGGGCGCCGGCGGCGGCAGGTCCGAGATGTCAATGTCGCTGGCGAGCTCCGAGTCGCTGTTGCTTCCCGAGACGGGAGTGCCCAGCAGGCCGGACCTCTCGTAGTCGTCGGTGCCCTTGGCCTTGCGGCTCCGGCTATTTTGGCGATGGGGCACGGCCGCCGTGTTCGGGGATCTGTGTCCCGACGCCCAGCCGCCGTTGCGGTCTCCTGATGTCGAGTTGCTGGCGCTCCCGCCGCCGCTTGCGGAACGGCCGTTGCCGACGTTGTTGAGCGGCACGGCAGAACCGCGGGAGCGGTGACCGCGAGCGGTGTAGCCAATCGCGGTATCGGTGCGCTTGTAGACGCCGCCGCCGACCGCTTCGATGTCGAACTCGTCGTCCGAGTCGTTGTCCTCGGTGACGCCGGTGCGGATGCCGAGAATCTCCAGCATGCGGGCCGTGGTTCCCCCGAAGATGATGACCGTCAGGACGACCACGACAAGCACGGTGGCCTGGAGAGCCGCTGATTCCTTGGCCTTGAAAAGAGCGGACAGAGCGACGCCGACGGCACCACGCAGGCCAGCCCAGAAGAGCATGACCTGGTAGCTGTAGGGGAGTTCATCGGCGGCCTCGCGGCCACGGCGTTGAGCGCGGTAGCGGATGAACCAATTGATGGCTTTGGAGAGGGGGAAGACGGCGAGCCATCTCGCGGCGCAAACCGCAAGAACAGTCACGATGATCAGAAGAGGTTGAAAAACCAGGTTCTTGTCTGTGAACAGAGCCAGGCCGAGGTAGATGAAAATGAAGTTTTCAGACAACGACGCCGTCACCTGGAAGAAGTACTTGGTCGTCAGTTGGGTGCGGCGAGACATGTTGAAGTAGGCGTAATGCTTCATGGTTATTCCGCAGAACAGGAGGGCGACGATGCCTAGGAGTGGTCAGCTTTACACGTATCCTCCGAGGGCTGGACAACAACGCAGAGCTCAACGCACCAGACATGCCGATAGCCTGGGCAAAGAAGTAGGTGGCGTAGGCGATCAGTACCACCAAGCTGCTTTCAATGTTCGGGTACCGGCGGACGTAGGTGTACTTAAGGCCGAGGGCAGTCAGGACGCCAACAAAGGCGCCGATGGACAGACTGCCAAAGAACTCGGACAAGAAGTACCAGATACCGTGGAGGAGGCTTATGAATCCGATGGCGCCTCCCTTCTCACCAGCGCTCTGGGCAGACTCGAAGATGACAATGGCGACAGCATCGTTGAGAATCGATTCACCAAAAATGACAGTGTACAGCTTGGGGTCAACCTTGAAGGTGTTGAAGATGGCCAGGATGGTGACAGGATCTGTGGCAGACAGGGTAGCACCAACGGAGATGGCGTCGATCCACGTCACTTGGAGACCCTCGAGCGAGATGGATGTATAGAGGAACAGGAGCACACCAATGACGACGGCCGAGATAAATGTACCGGCAAAGGCAAAGGTTAAGATAGTGCCGATGTTGCGGAAAAAATTGGCCTGGTGAAGCTCGTAGCCCGAGGAGAGAATGATGGGCGGCAGCAGCAGGTTGAAGAAGTATTGGTAGTTAAAGTTGACGAGGTCACGGATAGAGTCGAAACCGGAGACTCGAAGGATCAGGCCAACGGTCATGCCGCCGAAGATGGACACGACAGTTTCGTGTATGGCGGTGATTCGGCGCTGCTGCATGGTGTAGCTGGTGCAGAAGGCTATAATGAGCAACACGAGGAGGATGAAGATGGCCCAGGAGGCATTGTTCTCTGCCTTCGGGGCGTCATCGCCTGAGGGACGGCGTCAGTCAGAGGGGTATTGTGGGAAAGTATGGGCTCGCAGAGATTGTCACCGTACCGGCCGGGTCTTCCTCATCTCTCCCTGCAATATATTGCGCTGTCAGTTTCGATTATCAAGGAGGGGCAGAAACGGCTAACGGCGTACTGGCAAGCCCTATAAGGGCATTTGCAATAGTTTCGGCAACCATGGTGATGGCTCGCGGAGTGTTTTGCGGGCCCGGCCCGTTGTCGCAATGGCGACTGAGAACAACAACAGGCGCGCGTCGAGGGATAGGCGTGTTGGAGACTCGGGGCTGGATGTGTTGGAGGGGCTTTTACTGGATTGGAGCGATGTACGTCAACGGGGCTCGAGAATGCCGGAACAAAGAGAACATGGAATAAGCAAGGAAGAGCAGCGCCGTGATTGTCTGGCTGGACGGTCCAGTCGGGCGGGGGAAGAATCTGTCTCAACAGAGGTTACTGTGACATGGAGGATGAAGGCTGAATGTTGGAGATGGATGGAGATGGAGATCCATTGCCAAAGACGCCAAGTTGCGCAGCGCTTGGCGACGGGATTGGCCCCACCAAACTTCAGTGAGATTCCATACGCTAAAGGGACCGACAAGGGACCCGGGGGCAGTGGCACATTCGGGCTGTGTCTCAATGAGCATCCAAAACCACGATAGGACATGGTGTGTACAGAGTACCAAATCCCAAATTTGATAGTAACATTTACTATGAATCTAAGTATATATCAAACAATTTCTGTTGATGTTCCAACAGTGCAAGGAAGCGTTCTCTGGACTCCCAGTTGATGTGAGTGGAAACCTGCGCCAAGCAGACCTCCATCCAGGCGGAAGCTGGAGAAGTGGACCTCTGACGCAGTGGATCCTCGGCGGCCCCACCCTTTCCGCGAAACGACAGCACCAACGGGGACCACCCACCTCATGGACCCACCTGTTGCCGCCTAGCGCTGCAGCTGCTGCTCCAAATGCGGTTCGGAGCGTCGTTGATGATGTCCCATGTGCACCCTCTTGCTTCCCACTTGCATCACATCCGCATCTTGGGGTTTGCCTCACTCTTCGGTCCCTGTGCCATCGCCATCATCTCCCTTTTATCTGCCTGCGTCAGCCCTGTCTCCCAAATTACCTGGTATTATTATATCTTCTGTCCCACGCTTGATTCCGCTGCCAGTTTGCTCTACCTGACCTGCGAGCTGCGCCCTTCGCCGTCTACATCTGGCCTCCTGCATCTGACCTCCCACATGACGACCGCATGACAGCCACCTCGTGGCATCCTCAGCTTGCCCGCCTGATGCCTGGCTTTGTAACCTCCTTTCCGGATTATTTATCCTAGGCGGTTTTCTCGAAAGCTGCCCATCTCCATCACCAGTCTTCCAAGGTATCGCCGTCTTCAGGCTCGAATCAGTCGATTCTCGACGAGTTAGACTGTTTCCACCCGGTGTCGACTTTCGAACCACCCGCTTCAGTGCATTCAAACAAACTCCAAGGGTTGCGAAAGTTGTACTACGTAGCCGGGTACACAAAGCCGTGCCGTCTCTCCGACGCTGCCGAGATACAACTCTAGCCGGCACCTCGCTGGTAGTTCGTCGCCCCAGATGTCGTCGCCAGCCGTCGAGACCCCGAATCGGGATCAACCGGGGAACGATGAAACTCAGAGGCATCATGACCAAACGAACAAGGACACGGGACAAGCTGAAAGAGATGGAGCTGGACGCTCAGGATACAGCCAAGAGCCGGTGAACGAGCAATCACCTCTGCTCTCGCCTACGAGGGGCGAGGATGAGGGCTTAATTGATGGCCAGCCTCCCACAAACGCCCATGACGATGAGCACCAGACGACCAAGAGCACATGGTACCTGATCCTCCTGACCATTGGTATCGGCGGCTTGCAAATCGCTTGGTCCGTCGAACTGTCCAACGGTTCTCCATATCTGCTCTCTCTCGGCATCAGCAAGTCTCTGATGGCACTTGTCTGGATCGCCGGTCCGTTGTCGGGCACGTTGGTCCAGCCATATGTTGGTATGCTGAGCGACAATTGCCGTATCCGCTGGGGCAAACGGAAGCCTTTTATGATCGGCGGCACCCTTGCTACCATCGCCTCGCTCATGATCCTGGCTTGGACCAAGGAGATTGTTGGTGGCTTTCTTGGTCTGTTCGGCGCCCATCCAAACTCGGATTTCGTCAAGGTTTCGGTCATTTTCGTAGCGGTGCTATGGGTTTACGTCCTGGACTTTGCTATCAACACGGGTAGGCTCCCTCTCGACCTCTACATGTTATGGCTTAGGCGGTTGCTGAGAAATGAACAGTTCAGGCCGCCATTCGTGCCTTTATCGTTGACTGCGCGCCTACCCACCAGCAAGGTATGTATTCTTCATGAAGAGAGTAACAATGGACTGGTCTGACTCCCATCAGAGAGCGCCAATGCCATGGCTAGCCGCTTCGTTGGCATCGGCAACATCCTGGGTTACCTCGCCGGTTACATGAACCTTCCCGCCGTCCTTTGGTTCTTCGGCGACACCCAGTTCAAAGATCTCTGTGCAATTGCAAGCATTGCCTTGGCTGTGACTGTCATGCTCAGCGTCATCTTCATCCGCGAGCGCGACCCGCGTCTCGACGGACCCCCTGCTAAGAACAGGCCAGGACTCTTCGCCTTCTTCCGCAAGATCTTCACCTCAATCCGTCGCCTGCCGCCACAAACAAAGAAAGTCTGCGAGGTCCAGTTCTGTGCCTGGATCGGTTTCTTCCCCATGCTCTTCTACACCTCGGCCTACATTGGCGAGATCTACGCTGAACCCTTCCTCCGCGAAAACCCCAACATGACGGATAAGGAACTCGATAAGCTCTACGAGGACGCCACCCGCCAGGGTACCTTCGCTCTTCTGATCTTCGCCATCATGGGCTTGTTGACAAACGTGTTCCTACCGTTCTTCATCGAGCCGACATACGATGCCCACCCAGTTACGGCGGCCGGAGAAAGCCAGGCCTCTTCCATCAAAGACTACGATGATGAGAAGAAGTCTTGGCTCGACTACCTGGTCATCCCAGGTTTCACGCTTCGCCGCGCCTGGATGCTGGCCCAGCTTCTCTTTACCGGCTGCATGCTGTGCACCGTCTTTGTGCGCTCTGTTACAGCTGCCACCATCCTTATCGGGCTGGTCGGCATCACGTGGGCCTTGACCCTTTGGGCTCCGTGGGCTATCATCAGCGCTGAGATCTCACGTCGCGACGAACTCCGCCGTCTCCGGTACGCCCAGCAGCAGGGTTCCTCCCCAAGTCGTGCCGTTACCTCGCTTGATGGCTATTCCTCCGATGGGGACTCCCGCGACCGGGAGCTCGGAAACGTCGAAGACGACGCCGACCAGGCCGGCGTCATTCTCGGCATCCACAACATGGCCATCGCCGCTCCGCAAATCATCGCCACCGTGCTCAGCAGCATCATTTTCAAGTTTTTCCAGAAGCCTCGTGGCGTCCCTGGGGATCACAGCATCGCCGTCGTTCTGGCGTTGGGCGGCCTCACTGTGGGAGCGTCAGCCTTCTTCATCCACCGCATCCGCGACGAACCGGGCCCTGTTCCCGCCGGCATCATTGGCGGCATTGACGCCTTGAGTGACCATGGAGATGAGGCGGCAGGCAGCAGGCCGAGTACCGCCCATAGCAGGCGGCGGTCTCACGAGCAGCTGCCGCGGGTGAGTTTGGAGAGGGCGTCGATGGTGAGGAATCAGAGCTTTGGTGGTGCGGAATATGATTGATCTAGAGGGATAGGAATGGGGTGTGAGATGGGTTTGAGGGGAAAGCAGTTGTACGACTGTACACATTGGTTTTGTTTTCTTGGAGTTGACATTTTGGATATGACTATCCTTGTCTCTCCATTGCTCAGAGAAGCTGGGCTACAATGGTTGGGTTGGATTTTGGATCACATTGGGTTGGCCGGCGTGAGCGGTTTCATTTGGATTTGTGTGGACTGTTGTGTTCCTCATGGCAGAGGCTTCTAGGTACCTATGAATATATATCATTCACAGCGATCAGCGGCAAATGCTTGAAATGGCGGTCATGGTGAATGTGTGCGAGGGGGTGAAGATTCTCATCATGGATGATTGAGATGTGTTCTCTATGGTCTCAGGTCTCATGTCTCAAGTACCAGCCCAAGAGATGCTCCTCCACCAAAACAGGGAAACAACCGTAAGACAACGAGCAGGGGAACCCCAATTTCATCACTCATAAAACACCACCAGCAAATAGTGTTACACACGTAAGAGGTTAGGTAGCTAAACCTCCCACCCCAACTCCCAAGCCCGCTTCCCTAAGCCAGGAAGACACCCGCCATCCCAGCTCCTCTCTTCTCTTTCTCTTAAACCGCAGCCGCCGCCTTCCCAGCACCGATAAACAGCCCCCAAATCACCGCGATCCCGACGCCCCAGACCAGCGGCCTCACCGCCGCCATGCGCGCATTGTCCTGCAGCACGACGTAGACGTAGTTGTAGACGGCGCGCGAGACGAGGTAGGTCAGCGTCAAACGGTTCAGGCGACCCGCGGGGAGGCCGGCGGCGTTGCCCGCCGCGACGGCCGCAGCGTACAGGCCGAGGGTTTCGAAGCCGTTGGCGGCGGCGGCGCGGGCGCGGGTGAGGCGCGCGAGGGTCTAGGAGGGTTGTTAGATGGGGTTGTATCGGGGAGGGTTTAGAGGTTGGGGACTCACGGTCTTGTCCATCTTCTCATCCTTGGCGCAGATCTCCTCGGTCTTGCGGGGGCTGGAGGGAGAAGGGTAGATGTAAGCATTTCTCTGATAAACGCATTGTGTAAGCAAAAAAAAGGCTATTATACTCACTAGGCAACGTTATAGTTCTTGCCCGCCAGCACGACGGCATAGGCGTGAGGGATGAAGCACAGGGCGAATGCCACCGGAACCTGAAGACAACAATTGTAAGTTAGGGATTCAAGAAGAGATATGCTTGTATAACCAAGTGCTGAGTTTGGGTCTGCATCATATGTCCTTTGTAAAGCAGAAACGCAGCGAAACCCATACCGAGTAGTACGACCAGTTGGTCGAGTCGAGGTCAATGAAGGACGCCATTGTGTGTGTGGTTGGTGTTGTGTGTATTGTAGGAGTTAGTTTAAGTCGAGAGAGTGAACCGAGTTGTTTGTTCCCTTGGTGTAAAGAAATCGCCAATGTCTAAACTCAACTCAAGATCAATTGAGCGAGAGGCCAATTCCCCAGCTTTATGTACTTTATATCAGGTAGCAAAAGCCTCCACAGACTCAAAGAAGTGACCGAAAAAAAAAATCTCCACGCAGCCTTCCCAACCGTTCGAAATCAACATCATCCCTTTGGGTTCGGACATTTTGTATGTTGACGGCACTTTCCGGAGCAACCCAACTCGAGGCCCGAACGGGCTATGCCCCATTCAGTTTAGTCAGTCGGATGGAGTCCGTCGCACAACCCCCGACGGCTGCTTCTCTCCTTCTGTGTTGCCAAGCATCGAGGCGAGTGCGAACCTAGGCTCCGTTCGCTGTCCATCGGGATTCACATAACGCCGGTCTCCGGTATAGGCGCAGTTAGATGGCCGACGTGATGACCTGCTATTGTTATACACTGGGGAACAACATAGGTTCAGCCATATTTGAGTCGGATGTAAGTCAATAATCGGGGACAGAACGGGATGCTTCCCCAACAAAACAACATCCATGGACCAACACATCTACAAGCCTCGGCAATATCCACATCACATGCCACTTCACCAGGACAATGCACCTTGTTTCGTGTTGTGTTTATACACAATAAGGGTATCGTAACATCATGGGGGCAGGAGGAATAGTAACTAGAACAGCCAACAACACATGGCCCAAGAAACAAAACAAGATAAAAAAGGAAACCCCTAGAGACCCAGAGCCTCGCTCATACCCGGTCCCGTTCCAGCGGCTGAGAAAAGAAAAATAAGAAAGTCCGTCACGCATGGCCGACATGAAACCGCGTCCACATACCCATTTCCCTGACTTCGTTTCTACCGTCCACCTAGCAAGATTGGCACCGCCCACTAGGCAGTGCTGCTCGAAGAAAGGAATCATATCAAACAAGAGTAATAAAAACAAAAAAAAGGCTGCTCGCGAGAGAAAAACAAAGTCCAACCGGACAAGGGAACAAGAAGAAACGAGCCAGGGCCCAAAAGGAGCAATAGAAGCAATCTGTATGTCATCACACCACCAGCATCAAAGGGGTGCTCAGACAGTCCCGCGAAGCCTCTGCTTCCTCGCAAGCCAGTCACCGAGCATGTTATCAAGCCGCTATACAAAAAAAAGTCTCATCAGCATAAAATTCCTCGTCATAGAAGTACAGAGAGAAAAACTCACAGTTGCTATCTCGGCCAACTTCGCATTCTGCTCCATGAACAGCGACTTGGCGAGCGGGTGGTCCGACCCAATATCATCCACATCGTTCTTATCGTAGACCACCACCAGCAGATCACGAACATCGGCGCCTGAATCGAAGAAGGCGCGCAAGCTTGCATCATCCCAGACCTCAGGCTGCGGCTGCGGCTGGGGCGCTGGCGGAGTGGTTGTGGCCGCCGTCGCCGTCGATGCTGACGTAGGCGTCGTTGCCGAGGGTGTCTTGCGCTGCTGCTGCTGCTGCTGCGCCTCGTCAGCCTCGTAGCGTTCGATCAGTTCCGGTGACGGCGTCGACGCCGGGGAGTCGTGATCCTCGCCCTCCTGGCTGGAATTGTCCGCGACAAGCAGTGGCGGGTTCTGTGCCGCAGCGACAGGGGAGACATGGACAGGAGACTCGGACAGACGCTCAGTGGCGGTGGTTGGTGCAGCACGCGAAGACGATGCGCTCTGCTGCGCAGAGGGCGGCTCTGAGCCTGGAGAAGTTTGGAATGGTTGCTGTTGCTGCTGCTGCTGCTGCTTGGGCTGTTGCCGTGGCTCTTCGGGCCCTGACCGAGTGGGTTCCGGTGCAAAATCGTCATCCGAAAAGTCGTCAAGGTCCATACGACTCCTTGCCGCCATGACTTGTGCCGGCCGAGGCTCGGGTCTGGCCGCCTTGGACGGCGTGCCTTTGTCCCGGTTCCAGGCAAGATCCCGGGAGTTGTTGGTCTCGGGTGATGCTTTCGGGCTTTCGGTGACCAAACGCATCGATGCCGGCGGCGTGTTAGCCACATTGTTGATCCTCGACTCGGCCAGGAACCCCTTAATATTCATGCCGTTCTCGCGAGGGTGGTCACGCGTACTGTTGGACCGCCGGGTGGGTGACGGCTCCGTCCTGGGGAAGTGCTTCTGTAGCTTGCTCGGGTTCCTCTGGGGACCGGGCTTGTCAGCAGCTCCTAAAGTCTCGTCCTCATCCGCATCCTTATCAGGCGCATCGGCATCCATCGAGCGCTTGCCGAATGAATCGTCGTCCTCGTCACCCTTCGCGGACTTCTTATCCTTCCGGGAGAAAAAGCCCCGGAGCCCGCCCTGCTTCTTATCTTTCTCCTTGTCCTTTTTCTTCTTCTTGTCATCCTTGCTAAAGAAGCCGTCTTTGTCCTTGTCCAGGCTGGGGCGTTGCCTCGCATCCCTTTCAACTGATGTCCGCACCTCGTTGTCGTCGCGCAGCAGGTTCGGAGTTAGTGTGATCTTCTTGGTCTCAACCGTGTCGTCCTTGAAGAACGAGTCTCTCACTGTCCCGTCGCTCGTCTTCTTTGGTCCCTCCACCTTGCCTTCGGTGACCTCAATGACACGAGCCCCAGCCTTGTTGACATTAGTACTACTGCTGCTGTTGCTGCTGTTGTTGCTTGTGACGTTGGATGGTGCATTAACCTCGCCGCCGGATTCCTGTCGCTTTGCATCCGCTGATGTCTGCTTTGGCTTTGGCTTGAGCGGTTCGACCTTGGCGGTTTCGTCTTCCATTTCAACGTCGCTGGCAGCCTGCTGATCCTGCTGATCCTGTTGCTGTTGTTGCTGCTGCTGCTGTTGCGAGGCCTGTTTGAATACTTGGGCGTCGGCATCTTCTTCCTCGGTGGAGTAGTCGACATCCGAATAGTCCACATAGGTTGGGGCGGCGAATTGCACCGTCTTGGTTTTCTTCCTCCTCATTGCCGACATGAGTCCATTGTTGCGGGTCTTATCTGGCTGGTCTCCAAGCATAGATGACGAAAGCTACACCACATTAACAATGGCCCCGCGTTCTGTGGAGCATTGACTAGACTCACATCAATGTTTCGATGTTTGTTCAACCGAGCCAACCTCTCGGTGGGCGTTTCAATGTGTTCTGCTGGTAGGTATCCTGGGGAGGTGTGAGCAAGCGTTGATCCATATTCCGTCCTGGGCAACGTTGCCTACCAATGCTGCTGTCTTTGACAACTCGGACCAACCACCAATAGCTGTTGCTGTCGTCGAGAAGAACCATGGTATCGCCCTTTGTCGCGTTGGCCTGTCCCTCGACAGTAGCGACAAAAGTGTGAAGGGCATAAACGAAGTCGAAGTCGATGTCCTCTGTATCTTGTAAGCACTCTCCACCCCAGCCGGAGTCAACAAATCTGGAAGCCGGAGGTAGGAAAAGTCCGCGATCATCATCATCATCATCATCATCACCACTGTCGTCGTCATCACTCTCGTAAGGCACGGGCAGGTCGTCTTCGTCGTCGCCATTCCCAGGGCGAGGATCAAGACTATACAGCTGATCCATGACTGGGCTGGCCAACTCGCTCAGAAGGTCGGGTATGTGCTCATCGTTGACATCGTGAAGGTCGGGATCTGTCGGTGGGCTGCGCAATTCATTCGACCTCGCGTCTTCGTTCTCGCAATGACAGGAGTGATGATGATGATGGCGACGCGGATTGGAAGCAAATAGTGACCGCGCGACTTCGCGCTGGTCCGTGTCTGCTGGGTAGCTTTCCAGCGGGAGATATTCAGGACTCTCGAGGTATGGCGAGGACGACCCGGGGTCGTCAATATCTGAGGAAACCGTGGGACTTCCCTGGGCGGCAGACGGCTGGATAGACCGAAGACTGCTCGACGCGACGAGAGGAAGCGCGAAGGTTGACCCACCATCTTCGATCGAGGGAGAGCTGGAGATTTTGTCCATCAAGTCGTCTTCGAGGTCCACATCCTGGTCGGCATCAATCTCGCCATCGTCGGCCTCGTGGCCCGAGAGGCCGCCGTTCTGGGCGACAGCCAGAGCATCGTGCTGACGCATATTGCCGGTGGTGTTGTCGGGAGCGGGACCGGACGCGGGAGGGTCTGCCTGGACGGGAGCGGTTTGGTCGGGGTTCCACGAGGAACGGGGGATCCGGCGAATGTCCTCGGCGGTTTCGGCGGCGACCTTGCGGAGGGTTTCGGCCTGGTGAGGTGCGATTGAGTCTTCAGAGGTCGGTCTCTGTCTGGCGGCCGAGCCCTCGTTGCCTTCAAGATCGAAAGTGTCTGACGGGAGAGGCGCGGATGCGTTAGTTAGTCCGGAGAGAAGAAGTCTTGAAACCCGGACGTCGGATGCGGCGCGGACTGGGGCACGGAAAGCCTGATGACGGAGAGAAAGGGAGAAATGCCAATCGGCATGGGTGCGGGCGCAGGGGGAGCGACAAGGAGCGCAGCGCAGCAACGAGCCACATGGGCGTAGTGGACATCGCAGGGGCAGGCGAGATTGAAGGGGAGAGGACTTACCAGCGCGGATCAGCTTTGGCTTAGCCATGTCGCCGGGTCTCGGCCTCGGGTTGGCATACACATACAACGACAAGATCCAGGGCAGTCAAGCAGTCGACGATCTTGTTTGTTTCTTGAATGTCTTTTTTGCTTGGACGAACTCTCACGGAGGGGTCGAATGTAACCCGCGCTCAATTGGGGGATAGACGGCCTCCAAATCGAAACGAGAGATGGCGAGCCCCTGAAACAACAGCCTAGCTGCGGCTATGAGTGGGTTTCGGCAGCAGAGAAATGTCTTGGCACTGGATGGCGTTGCATCAGAAGGACCAACCCCAGATTGCGAAGGCAGCGGAGGAAGAAAAGGCCGCGTTTACAGAGTAGTGGACTCGGCCCTATGTTGGTAACAGGCAAAACTCGGATGTCCAAGAGACTATAAGTCGAACTCCATGAGACCCGGGTCAAGACTCAGAGTTTGCAAGTGAGAGAGCGCCGGCTCAGCTGCGAGAGATGGTGAAGACGCACGATTGCAGGGATTCGGTTGAAAATGGACGTAGAAGTGGAATGGAACCTTCAATGGAAGCTGACAACTGACGGGGATATGGGGAATGGATCCGTGAGACCGGTGGACTGTTGCTGCAGTTTTTGTGGAAACCGCATTCTGCAGAAACACACCTCATTCTTCATACACTACCTTACACAGTACACGTGCGAAGAAAGAAAACAGGCATCAAGCATCTTTGATGCACAGGAACGGGACGGGAGGGATGCAACGTTCCTGCTCCGTACAAACCAACATCAACTTCACCAACTTCATCCGCATATCAATCCAAATTTCGACGGATGCATCTTTCCAGCAACTGGCGAGCGCTTCTTCATGCAACCAACATCTTTGCCGCCCACAGCCAGTGGCCGTTGGCGGGCGGTACTCTATCAGCGCTCACTTCAGGTCTCTCCCCCGTCCCTCCGGATTCTCGCACTTATGATCCAGCCAGCGAAAGCACTTTCAGCCCATCCGTCAGCACATTCGAGGCATGCTGGCTACCCCGCAGCTGTGTCTGGCAACATCACATGTTGGACACAACCATGGACCCGATTTCCTCTAGGGCGCCACATGCAATGCGGGGTCTATGGCCGGGCGGTGTATTAGTATGGTGATAGTCAGCCCACGGAAGATGAGGCCCTCAGTAAGAACATTCCTTGATGTGAACCTGGATATTTGCGTCACATGGCCAAGATGGCACGGTTATTCTGAGAATAGAAATTGCCTTCCATCGGTGCCAACTGGAATCGCTGAGCAACCTACCCCGTCCAGAACTCATATCCCAGCAGCATTTCGCAAATAGGTCAACGGAGGCAGGTCTACACGTTAGAGCCGGCGTTCACTGTACACGGAACGCAGAAGTGTCAACTTGGAATCCACTGGACGTCTTACAACATCTCAGACCCGTCTGGAAGCACATTGACCATCAAGGTCTAGCGGCAACACAGTTCTTTCCACGAAGTGTTGTTATTATACCTAATACTCTGATCTGCACATCTCTACCTACATCTCACATTTGGGCAGCCTGACTCTATAAGTAAGCCTCGGGCTGACGTGAAGCTAAGCGCCATCGAGGATTATTGGAGACTGAACTGATTCTTCAAAGCAATAGTTTCCGAGTACATATGGTTTTCATTTCGGGACTCGAGTTTCTTCGATTAATGAACTGCGCTTCGACGAGGAGTATTTGAATCTTTCGAGTTTATCATTCTCAGCCCCTTATCCAGTCGACGCCACAGGTAAAACCCTCCCGGAGAAGGTTTCGAGCAGGTCCGATGGCCATCGCCAAGGCGCTTCCCCGCGACCTAGATCAAGCAAGCTTTTGCCAAGAAGCCGTTGCCAGTAGGGCGGGCTGGCTTGGCGATGCGCTTCGGCAGCGAAGCCAGCCGGAGGAGGATGACGCGATGCAGATGCAGTGTATCAACGTACAGCGGATGGCGGCAGCCCTCTTTCAGGCAGGAAGGCCGGACAAGGCCGAATATTTTGACCCCTCCCTCTACGACCCTGGCGAACTCTGACTAGAGGCTAACCGTCCTGTGTGGGAGAGTGGCAATTTGAAGTCCAAGCCGGACTCCGTTGAAGGGAGGGATTTGCCTGCCAGCTCCACGTGCTGGCGTTCCTGAACCCTCGGGGGCTGAGTCAAAAGAGTTACACAAGTTGCCACCTAGGGGTTTTGGACGGGGTTCCTCTTTGGCTTGTTTCCCCAGGCCCGGATTGAATTCAGTGCTCAACTACACAGTAAGTAAGGACAGCAGCACATCACACAACACATTACCCGTACATGCAAGGTGAGGAGGGTGATCAAGACGAGGACAGAGAAAGCCTTCAGCATCTCCCTGCCTGTGGGTGGCATCTTTTTACACTACTATCTGTGTGCAATGCCATCCAGAAACACGGTGTCCAGGTCACCTTCTTCGAAACATCACAGCCAAAAAAAAGTTGCCGAGGGGTTGCAATTCTTCTGCAAGACAATCAACGCATGCTCCATAGGAGGCCACACACAGTGTGCATTCCGACCCGGGCAGGCAAGGATTCCACATTCTTGCATCGCATTAGCACCGGGACGCCGTCCGCACGACGAACCGCCGGCAGCTCTCGGGCACAGACACGGGCATAGGGGTCTGCCCATCAATCCACCATTTCCACAGTCAAGAGGACAAGCTGCCTGGCTGTTCTCTTACCGCGCTGCACTACATTAGTATTTTGAGTCGAGTTTCAATCAGTCGGAGAAAATCGAATTTTGCTGCTGGTCGCCCTCAAAACTGCGCTGCACCTAGTTTAGCGGAATGATGAAGACAGCGTCCAGGTGTCTCTGTTGGTACGAGTAGCGATTTCATCAACCACTGATGAACGAAACGTGCGCTGCCCTCCTTGAGCACGAGGAGATTTCCGTGACAGGCTAGCTGGTTGGCTTGACCCCACCCTCCCAGAAGTGTGGTCTGACAGTATTAGCCTGTCCTTGCATGCACTGTTGCGTCGCGTTTCGCTGTTCACTTCACCCGGTCGAAAACCCGTCTGGCTCTTTCTCTCTCTTCCACTCACTTGTTTCCCTCCCTCCCTTGCTACCCTGTCTCTTCTCGGCTACGGGCCAAAATCCCAAACGATAAACCCAGCGTGGCGGAGAGAGAACGCAAAAAGAGAGAGGCAAATCCAGGAAATAACCTGCCATCCCGTTGCGCAACTTCAGGAAACTCTCACCATGAAACACACACGTACCAACTGAATGAAGCGTGATCTGGCCTGTCTCTTCCCGCTGCTGTGTAATCCTCGGCGGTCCCCCCTCCCCCTTTCCAGCAAGTCCTAGGCCTGTCGCAGACCACAGGAACATTTCTCGGCGCCCAGCCTCTACGATCCCCCCACAACCAAACATCGCGAACAAAGGCATTCTTGGAAGCTCTTGGGGATTCTTGGCTCTCCCCTGAAGACATCGCTGTCTCGGGTGAGCTTCCCGTTACTCTGACGTCGGCGCAAACAACAACGACGACAACGACGTCATCCTCGAGGAGGATTGGGTTGGCGACCGGGGCCTGGCGGTGAAGCCGCGAGACCTCAGGTCGCTGAGGTTGTGACGGTGGATGCGTCACCTCTTGTCCACAACCGCAGTCTCACACACGTCCATACTTGTTGGACCGGCGACTCGTCACGAATCTCGCGGCAACAAACCCGGGACCGCCTCCCATGGCGATTTCGCAGTAACCCGAACTCTTCTGCCCTCCTCTTTGAGGCGAAAGCCGCCGGCGCTGCCCGACATTGCCCGGAGCCATGGAGGCACGCGAGGTCGTGGCCGACGACATGGCCACGGCCACGCTGGCCGCGAGCTACGCGCAGGTTACCCGCAGCTGCCCCGGAATTAACTTGCCCGTCGGCGGAGTTCTCTCCATGCCCAACGGCGAGATTGTCACCCTCACGGCCGCCGCCGCGTTCAAACCGCTCTGCACCCCCGTCTCACCTCCGGCCATCATCGCCAACGGGGGCGGCGGCTCCGTTACGATCGACGACGATATCCCCGAGGGGTCCATGCCGACCGAGAATGGCTGGACCTACTCGGACTTCCGCGACCCCTTCTACGCGTCCACCTTTCCTCAGTGCTACGCCCTTGCCGCCACCACCGTCGTTGCGTACATGCTCGTCATTATGCTCTTCGTCACCCCGCGCTCCTTCCTGGATGGCGGCGTCGTGGTCCTCGGCCGGAGAGGCTTCACCAACGGCGGCACCGGTCCCACCATCGGCGGCCGCCCCTGGCTGCAAAAGGTCGCCGCCCTGGCCGTCGCCATCTCACTAACCATCGCCAGCGCCGCCACCTTCTCGGCCGCCGAGCAGCAGTACTCCTTCGGCGTGCAGAACGCCAAAGTCCTCCAGATGGAAGTCCTCGGCGGCACTGAGCTTAAGATCATCCGCATCATCTCCAACACGTTCCTCTGGCTGGCCCAGGCCCAGACCTTGATCCGTCTGTTCCCGCGCCACCGCGAAAAGGTCATCATCAAGTGGGCTGCGTTCGCTCTCATTACTCTCGACGTCATCTTCCAATCCCTTAACAGCTTCCAGTACGACCAGGGCATCGCCCGCCCGGGCTCCTTCCAGGATGCCGTTCCCGCGCTCAGCTACCTCTTCGCCCTTTCTCTGGGCGTGCTCTATGCCGCCTGGGTCATTTATTACGCGCTTCTCAAGAAGCGTTACGCTTTCTACCACCCGCAGATGAAGAACATGGTTCTGATGGCCGTGCTCTCCATCCTCTCTGTCGTCATTCCTGTCGTCTTTTTCATCTTGGATATTTGCAAGCCCGAGTTTACGGGCTGGGGCGAGTACGTCCGGTGGGTCGGAGCCGCTGCCGCCAGCGTGGTTGTTTGGGAATGGGTGGAAAGGATAGAGGCGTTGGAGCGTGAGGAGAAGAGAGACGGAATTCTCGGTAGGGAGGTGTTTGATGGGGATGAGATGCTCGACATGACGAGGCCGAACCACCACGGACTGAGGAGGAGACGGAAGGGCGACGGTGGCCACGGCGATCATAACGACACCGAACGGAAAGACGCCGGTTTCGGTGTAGGCCGTGCGTCAAGATGGCCAGCTATAGCCGCCCTTTCTGCGAAATACAAGCATCGGGCCCGCCAGAAGAAACCCTCGGGGCCAACAGACCCAACTACAACAGAATCATCTAACCACGACAGGACAGACGACGTTATCCAGCCACCTCTTTGGCCGGCCCGTCCGCGCCCAGCAGTCACGCCCATCAGTCGCGCGGACACGGCCAGCGCCGCGAGCACTATTTACGCCGTGCGTTATCACCCGCCGACCACGACAGAGTCGAATCCAAGGACGCCACCGCCTCCTGGTCAACAAAATCACAACACCCATCAACGGTCGCGAAGCAACAGCATCGCCTCGAGCCGCGCCAGTGATGACGACACAGATGACGACGATCATCGCAGCACGACCAGCGACGCGCCGCCCACCTCCAACCGCGCCTCACGACCACTAGACTCCACGAGCCCCTCATCCCCTCATAATCGCTGGCGCGCCATCACTCAACACCTCCCCTTCCGCCGCGACCGCGACCGCGACCGCAGCGCTTCCGACCCCGAACAAGCCGTCTCCCCAACCACCGCCGAAGCGGAACGCAAACCCACCCACGCCCACGCCCACCACAAACACAAACACCACCAACACAAACCCAGCACCGCCCTCCCCGCCAGCTCCAGAGACGACTCCGACGGCCCAGGCACCAGCGCCAGTCGCTGGGACCTGCGCTCCCGCCTCGAGGACTTCGCCGCCACGCAGGCCGAGCGGCTACGCGAGCGGTTCCGCTCGACGCCGGACACGGACAGCCTGCCGGTGACGGTGATCCCCGCGCCGCCGCGCCCGGGGGCCGCGCTGGCGAAGTTATTGGAGGAGGAGGCGGAGCAAGTCGCGCGGGAGCAGAGGGCGGGGAATAATAACATGTTAGCGACGGCATCCACTTCTGCGGCGACGGCGACGGTAACCCCGCAGGTGGTGAGGTGGCAGGGTCAGATGCAGAGTCCGACGCAGACTCAGACTCCGTCGCCTCGGGTTAGTGGTAGTGGCGGTGGTAGCGGAAGGCCGGTTGCTTGACCGCATGGATGATGGGATGATGACGATCACGCGAAGAAACGGATGAACACAAAAAACATCTGAGAAAGGCGGGGAGAAAGCCGAGGAATGTGCTATGAGCATACTATTGCGGCGTTTACTCATCACCGGGTTTACTCATGATCTAGGTGTAGTTTCTATCTGGTCCGGTTTTTTTGGATGGGTCTGGAGTTCTGGGGATACCTATTTGCTACGTTTGATTCCTAGGGTACGGCGGCGGGATGTACTAAATATTTGGGGACAAAAGGGTGGGTCATGGGTTTGAGTAGTGGAAGTTATATCCAATATTTTATTGGTATTGTTTTTTTTTTTGAGTTGCCTTAGGCTGTGCCCTCTACTTACTCAGCGAGTTGCTCTCATTTAGGATGGCTACATGTCTGTACAAGTCGCTACCAGTCGGTCAGTTGTATGATGGACTAGCCAGAAAGATTGGCGACTCCAGCGATCATAAGATGGGTAAAAAGGGGGTGGCAAGATGTCGTGATGCTAGTAGGTAGGTCGGTTGATGTTGGAGGAGTTTACACTATCACCGTACTGTGTAGAAGTGGATGCTCGGGCATGATGGGACTTGAGGTCGGCATGTGATGATTTGGTCGAGGTGTCCCTAGATTCCTGGCGGTCCCCAGGACCTACACCGTACGGAGCAGAATCTGTTGATGTCTTTGCTCAGCTTAAGTGCTATGTACATATATACATGGCATCAGGGCCATTACAGTCTTCTGCTCGATCGAATAGGTATACACTGGCATACATACTCCGAAGGTCTTCCCAGATAGATCATGGGCTGGCTACACCGAACTCTTATTACAAATTTTCTCCTGCTCTCTGAGTTGTCCTTTTTTTGTTCATGCCGAAGGTTCAGGGGTTGAGTCCACAGCTCGACACCTGGATCCACAAACCCGACAGCTGGAAAGCACTTTTAAGGTTAGCGCAGAAAGAACCAAAAGACGGGTTAGCGGGGGGCTTGGCGTTCTCCGAGCCGGCCAGTGTGAGGTGTGAGCCATGTCCGATGCTCTCTGGCTGTCTCCCCAATCGGCCGTGCCGCGCGCCGAGGCCTGGAGGGGAGAAAGTGTTGTCCGCTGCACGGGACGGGGCCCGCGGGTCGAGGGGAGAAAGTGCTGTCCGCTCGCTGCACGGAACGGGGCCCGCGGGTCGACGGTCGAGGGGGTCTGTTGTTGTGTGTGTCCAGTCTTCAGCCCATCTTTTTTGTTGTGTTCATGCTCTCGCAGCCCCAGAGTTGCATGGGGGATCAATTGCCTCGACTACAGCCATTGGACGCTCCCTGCCATATGAAAAGTCACGTTTCCGCGAACAAATCATCCCCAAAATCTCATCTGGCTGACCTTCTTGCCGGAACCCGTCAACACAAGACCTCCAATTCTTCTCCCCGACCGACACTTCTGCGGCTGATGGCACGCTGACCCATCTGACTGCCTTTTTGCACCTTTTCTCTCTTCCTGCAAACTGCCTAGACTTTGTAATTGCTTCTTCTTCTTCTTTTCTTCTTGTTCATCCTCTTCTCTTTTCTCTTGTCTTCAGCAGGCGCCGCCGTCTTGTTGCATGCGTCCTGACTGCGAGATCTGAACCAACGCCGCCCGGCCGAGTCATCAACAGGCCGACACCATCTGCAACGCAACCCTCCCTCGTGCTCCCGCCTGAAAGGAGAGACACCGCCGCCGATCCAAGCCCCCGTGCCTCCGGCCGTCGTCGTCAGCACCCGGCCCGTTGACTCGGATCTCTGGTCGGTCCTTTGTGCTTCCCGAGACGACTCTCTCGATTCCGGTGTCAGAGGGGAAGAATAGACAACGAAAAAAGGGGGAAAACACATACCTACCAACAATAATCCATAATGTCAAGCGGCACCGAGCCTTTCCCGCCGCTCACGGCGGCAGCCGATCGCCTAACGGCTGACCTGATCAACAACGCCAACGGCAATGTTGCTCGCCGCCGGAGGAAATCCAGCGCCCTCGGCAGCGAACTTCGCGTCGGCGACACGGGCGCCCCTTCGTTGGCTACCGGCATCGCTGCCACTCCCCAAACTCCCACCAAGCGCGGCTCCAAGCGTCGCAAGGCCCGGTCCGCCCTCCGCCGCATCAAGTCCATCTGCATCAAGCACACCTGGGTGCTGCCGGCCGCCATCTTGCTCGTCTTCCTGGCCCTCTTCGCCCTCAACCCTACCGAGTCAAATCCCGTCCACCACTTCATCTTCCTCTCGTACCGCCTGCCCACCAGCTCTCCTGACGAAGCTCCACAGTATGGAAAGGGTCCCTGGGACATCGCCTTCGTCACCTTCTACACTGTCGTCCTCTCCTTCACCCGCGAGTTCATCATGCAGGAAATCCTGCGTCCCATGGCGCGCTGGCATGGACTGCGCTCGCGCGGCAAGCAGGCCCGCTACATGGAGCAGGTCTACACCGCCATCTACTTTGGCATTTTGGGCCCCACGGGCTTGTACGTCATGAGCCGCACCCCACTGTGGTACTTCAACACGCGGGCCATGTACGAGAACTTCCCGCACAAGACGCACGACGCCCTCTTCAAGTTCTACTATCTGTTCCAGGCGGCCTACTGGGCCCAGCAGGCTATCGTCCTGGTGCTGGGCATGGAGAAGCCCCGCAAGGACTTCCGCGAGCTCGTCTGCCATCACATTGTCAGCCTCGCCCTCATCGGTCTGAGCTACCGCTTCCACTTCACCTACATGGGTCTGGCCGTCTACATTACTCATGACATTTCCGACTTCTTCCTGGCGGTACGTCCTACTTTTTGTTGCTCCCAAGTTCCTGAACTTCCGGATGCTAATTCCAATTACAGACTTCCAAGACGCTCAACTACCTCGACCACTGGCTCACCGGCCCCTACTACTTCACCTTCATGTGCGTCTGGATCTACCTGCGCCACTACCTCAACCTGCACATCCTCGCCAGCCTCTTCACCGAGTTCAAGACGGTCGGCCCCTACGAGCTCGACTGGGAGGGCGGCCAGTACAAGTGCACCCTGTCCTTTGTGATTACCTTGACCCTGCTCAGCGCCCTGCAGTCCCTCAACCTGTTCTGGCTCTTCTTCATCCTGCGCATCGCCTATCGTTTTGTCGTGCACAACGTCGCTAAGGACGATCGCAGTGAGGATGAGACGGAAACGGAGTTGATCGAGGATTCTGCTGCTGCTACTCCTGCGGGGAAGCAGAACGGCGTTGCTAAGCTGAATGGGTCTGCTGCTGCTGCTGCTGCGAATGGGGCGGCGAAGAAGAGCAAGTAATTCCTGCTTTTTTTTCTTTGTTGGATTGGATTGGATTCATGACCATATGACCATTTGTGTGATGGGTGGAGGGGTTGTTAGAAAGCGAAGCCTATGTTATATAATGAAGCGAATCGGGGGAGGTTACGGCATGATAGGTCGTTGTCTATCGCTTTTTGGATTGGATGGATTCGGGTGTTTTTACTACGGCAATCATGCTATGTTTACGCGCACTGCACTCGCTATAACACGGTCTGGTCTGGTCTGGTCTGGGTCGGGTCCGGTCGGTGTCTGGCAGGAGACAGGAGAGGTTAGGGGCTGGTTCAAGTATATACAGGTTGGTTGGTGGCAGCTTGTTCACTCGCTTCCGGGTTGTTTTCTTCGGGATGACTCGGGGGATGAATGACTGGGTATCTATGAGTAAAGGAGGAAGAAGGTTGGTTGGGTTTTTATGACATTCGCTTGTCTTGTCTTGGGTGGGAGAGAACGAGCAAGTGGTCATCGGTGGTGGTGGTTACCTACGTATGGAATGAATGAGTTGGATTTGGTGATGATAATAATGATGATATCATGATGTTAGGGTGGGTTGGCTGTTTACTTTTACTACTAATAATGCTCGGTACTCTCTCTATCTCTCGGTTGCTGGGGGAGAAAGAGATACGATTTAATCAAGGGATGAAGAAGCAATGGGATGAGCTACCTACGTAGAGTACATATGTCTGTACTTAGTCGGATGGATGCTGTCGATATCAAGACCTAATAATGTCAAAGTCTCAATGATTATGATGGTAATGAGCTGAACTATCATGACCTTCTCAAAACAAACACCCCCAGGATGCTCACTAGAGGAGGTCTTTCAGGTTCCGACGTCAAGTGCCTCTGTGTTGGACGGCGAACTGGCTTGCTGGCTGTGTCCGGCCCGTGTGTGGTTTCCGACTGCTCTATTCCAGGGATTGTACCTTATAACCACGCCCTCTCAATTGGCTCAGAGAGGGGAGGTTCTTGCGGAGAAGGATCAACGGACTTAGGTCAGGTAGGTAGGTAAGTAGGTACGTAGTTAACCTAGCTAGCCGAGAACAAGAAGATGGGAGATAGTCCTCTGGGAGAGATAAAGTACGGCCTGACCGAATGACAGACAGACAGACTGACAACCGTCTTCCTAGGTCCTCAGTCCGTCGCCCGATAAAGAAGAGAAGCCCCGGTAATTGGCGTGGCGTGCCGGGAACAACAAGAGCCATAGTAAGTAAGTAATGAGAGCCAGACAAGACAGGCATGAGGACGTCCCATAGAGCTCAGATAGGTACTGACGAGTGCTGACACACAATCGGTCTGTTGGTTATTGGGAAGGATTTCAAACCTCTTTTGTCTTTCCAGCCCACCAGGAAAATACTGGACGTCTCTCTCTTCTCGTTCTTGAATTAAGTTGTAACATCCAATCGGGGAGCTGAGGAGCCGAGGAGTTGGGGAAAGAGACCAAAAGGGTCTTTTTTGCATGATCCTGTTCCTGACCATTTGTAAGTACATAGCACCCAGGTGACTAAAAACGACTGCTTGTGTGTATGTCGGTGTCTTTAAGCGCCCGATCAACAGTGATCACAGGTCCAGGATTGTCCATCTTGTTGAGCTTCAAAGACCATAGCAAGCAAAAGCAGCTGGATGGACTTCGGAATGGAAGACGAGACCGCCCAGGGCTCGAAATTTGGCACTACCTCAGGCAAGGTATGTTCTTTTGTTGATTAAAGATACGTACGCACCAAAGAAACCTATCCTCCACCAGCATCCCGATCCCAGGGACAGTTATCCCTCGCTGTTCGCAACAACAGCACCAAACATCAGCAATAATAACATAAATAACAGACATTATGATCCGCCGGGCCCAACCATCCTCTCATCACCAGCCAGCCAACCCCCTTTTATTGTACTGCGCCGTACCACCATCATTAAGTCTTGATATTTTTGACCTCCTGTCGTAACCTAGGTAGGTAGGTATCTTCCCCATTATTATTCCCTTCCCCATTCCCTCCATTCCTCTTCCTCACCAATACCAGTGGTGTGGTGTGGTGACCACTCGACTCAATTCCGTCATGCCCATTAAAATGGTCACCACCACCACCCACTCACTTCCCCTCCTTGTCCCCCTTCTCCTAATGCCCCTTGTTTGGCCCCCGTGCGAGATAAAATAACTAAATACATAAGAACGCGCACAATCCCAGCGAACCCATCGAGACCGACGACAACGACATGAGAAAAAGATGAAGACGCACAAGACCATAATTAGCCCATCCATCCATACCACATCACCCAATCCAGTAAGAAAAAAAAAAGCAAAAAGGCACACCAAAGAAAAAAATAGAAGAAAAGAACAAATTAAAAACGCCGCCCCATGCTGTTTGTCGTTAATTCATTTCATATTCCTTTTCAACAAAAAGAATCATGGCACCAACCAACCCGCAGCCCCAAATCAATCCCCAATAGTAGTAGCCCCCATGCTTCATGCTTCATGATTGCCCTCCATGTGTAAAAGTCGGTAGTCGGTATGTTGGTATCGTCACGTCGTCACGATTCATAATCGTTTTCCTCTCTGCCCCGTCCCCCGCCCCACTCTCCATTTGCCCCCTCTCGACACGTATCTTGGCCTGGTAACAATGACCAGCCAAAAAAATGATGCATGTATGCAGCAGTAGGAACAACAGTAACAACAGCAACGACATCAACCAAGGAAAAGCGGTAGTAGTAGAAGAAAACGAGATGAAACGACAAAGTGGTATCGAACTTAAAAAACAGAGAACATCTCAGTGGAGGATGCTCAAAATAAATACGGTGAAGTGGGGTGGAATAAGTAGTAAGGAGAAAAGGAGGTAGCGGAGATAAGTAAAAGGTGTTGTTGGTTTGAGGCGTGGTTCTAATGGCTCGGCTGGGAAAGAGATGAGGCCGAAACGAGGTAGGGAGGTAGGGAGGTCGGCGGAGAGGTGAGGCCGACCAACTAGTATGTCGGGATTATGAGTTTGGATTTGTGGATCGGCCGTGTTCCTCTGACCCTCCATGTTTCGGCATCCGGAAGGTTGAAGGGACTGAGGTTGGACGCTTGGAGTTTTGAGGAGTCTCCTCGAGGAGCCCATGCCGCGAGACTGTAGAGAAAAGGCCGACGCAAACCCTCCGTCTACTTCACCTCCTTGTTCTCATTATCTGTATGACAGACTGGTCGGAACTGCTGGTTGGAGAACCGGAGATTCCAAGACACCAACGGCGGCGTAGATACTTGAGAGCCAGAAAGGGCCCAGTGAATGCCCCAGCGATTCCCAAGCAACACTCTGCCCATCAACCCCTGAAGTGGCTCGTCCGGCGGTGACATGAGAGAGAGGTGGTGACAACGAAACTCCGTAGAACACCACCACCGTGACCAGCGAGAAAACAAAAAGGTATTTCCCTCATGTTCTGGACGTCGCATTTGCCAGTACTCCTCCAACCCTTCAAGTGGCGCGGGATGAGCTTTTCGGACGACCGGAACCCGAGCCCGAGGACAGCAATGGAACAGACTCGTTATCGTCGTGGTCATCCTCCTCTACACGACCACCGTCCTCATTGTGAACCAGAGTGCGGCCGCCCGAGCTCGCGGATTCCGAGTCGGACGAATCCGAAGAATCCGACGAGGCCGACGACGACCTGCCACTGCTGCTACGGCGCGACGAGATGGATGCCGTCTCATGAGCGTCCAATTTGGCCGTCTTGGCCGTATTCCCCGCAGTCGAGGGAGCGAGCAGCAACGTGGACGAGGCTGTGCTGGTGCTTCCGTCATCGCTGTCGCTGGCATTGCCGTTCGCACGGCCGAGGAGCTTCTTGGCCTTGCGTGTGGCGTCACGGGCACGCTCGACGGCGCGCTCGGCGCGGCAGTGCTTCTCCCACATGGCGGCGTAGCGGCCCTTAAGGGCAAGCAGTTCCTCGTGAGTTCCGCGCTCGGCGACGGTGCCCTCGTGCAAGACAATGATCTGGTCGGCGTGGGTGATGGTGGAGAGGCGGTGGGCGATGATCAGGAGGGTGCGGCCCTCGCCAAACTTGCCGGTGATCAGCTGAGACTGGATCTCCTGCTCGGTCTCGCCGTCGAGAGCGGAGGTGGCTTCGTCAAGCATGATGATCTTGGGGTTCTTGAGGATGGTGCGAGCGATAGCGACGCGCTGCTTCTCGCCGCCGCTCAGGCGCAGGCCGCGCTCGCCAACCTTGGTGTTGTAGCCGTCAGGGAAGCTCATGATACGGTCGTGGATGGCGGCGGCGCGGCACGCGGCGTAAACGTCCTCATCGGTGGCGTCCGGGTTGGCATACTTGAGGTTGTACATGAGGGTCTCGTTAAAGAGGATGGTGTCCTGGGGAACCACGCCAATGAAGCGGCGCACAGAGTCGATGGTCAGATCGCGCATGTCGTGGCCGTCGATTTCTGTGCTGCCTTCGGAGCAATTGTAGTAGCGGAACAGGAGGCGGAACACGGTTGACTTGCCACCGCCCGACTCGCCGACGAAGGCAGTGGTGGTGCCCGGCTTGCATTCGAAGGAAAGGTTCTTGAGGGCGACGCGGCGGTTGTCGTACGAGAACCCCACATTCTTCCACCGGATGTGCCCTTCGCACTTAAGAAGGGGCTTCACGCCGGGGCGGTCGACGACGGTCGGCTGAATCTTGAAGAGCTCGAGGAGGCGCTCGCCGGAAATCATGGCCTGTTGGACCGTCCGATAGAAGGTGCCAAAGAAGTTGAGCGGGCCTTGCAACTGGTTCAAATACGTGATGAGGAGAACAAAATCGCCAACTGACCGCTCGCCCTTGGACACCTGGTAGCCGCAGGTCAAGAGAGCGACCAGCAAGCCGCACATGAACACGACCGACTGGCACATATTCATGTAGTTGATGCCATAGGTGACGCGAGCCTCAGCCTCCTGGAACTTGCGCATCGCCTCGCCGTACCTGGCGAACTCGCGCTTCTCGGCGTTGAAATACTTGACCGTTTCGTACGACATGATGGAGTCGTTCTTGACCGCTTCCTCCTCGCGGTCTGCGTTGACCATGTCGCGGCGTTGGTCGGCCCGCGTGGCTGCCATGCGGATCGTCAAGTAGAGGTAGTAGAACGTGATGATGGACACGAAGAGAGCGTACAGGGCCCCGAAGCGCACGTAGAAGTAGATGATGGCAACAAGCAGGTCCACCATCATGGGCACCACCTGGAACGTGATCTGCTCGAGGAACTGGTTGATGGACGCGCCCTTGTTGAGTGCCGACAGGACCTCGCCGGTCCGTTTGCCCAGGTGAAAGTCGAGCGAGAGCGAGTGGACGTGTTCGAAAGCCGCAGTCGTGAGAGCACGGTACGTGTGCTGAGACACGGGGACCCAGAGCATGGAGCGAATGGAGCCGAGAACACCCGAGGGGCCCTGGAGAACCTTGTAAAGCATCAGTAGCGCCAGCTCAACCCATACGCGCTGGAAGCTGCCCTTCTCAAACGTGTCCGTGACCACGCCAATCTGCGCCGGCACTAAAATGTTGACGACGCGCTGCAGGATGACCAGCACGAAGCACACCAGCACGATGAACTGCAGCCAGACCGACTTGCTGGGCCACAGGTAGGGGAAGAAGATGGAGTATCCACGGCAATACTCGAACCAAGACCGACGCGGCAGCTTATCGGGCCTGTAAAAAGCAGCGTCCGAGTCCCTCTGGATGTATCCCCCCTCGCTGTGTGAGTCCCGGCGGTTGCTGCTGTCAGTGCCGCCATAGTTCATGTCATGCCGGTCGCGGTTGTTGGAGCGGTCGTGTTCGGAGCTGCGGCTGCTGTAGCTACGTCCATTGGTGCCGAGTAAAGGAGCTGCCTCATCGGCCTCCGATCGCTGCGGTGCCCCGGTGCTCTGTCCGGAATCCGGGCACTTCTTCCCAGAAGTTGCCCCATACAGGGCGATGGAGAAAACCAGAAGACAGATGCGGATGGCACCAATTCCGAGGTCGATACCGTCCCATAGATTCAGCCCGGAACCTGCAGACCGGTGAGGCGGTTTCGCGATGCTGGCAAGGTAGTCGCCTTCGGAGACGGTTAAGCCGAAAGAAAGCAGGATGACGAGCTCGCCTGCGAGCCCGAGGATCCAAAATACTTGATGGACGATGTTCGGGGCGTCGCGCCACTCGATAAGCGTGATGAAGATGTACAGGTAGAGAAAGGCCGAGCCCACGAGGTAGACCTGCTTTGTCAGCCTCGGGGTGACTTCGTCAGGGGAAAGGGACACCAGGAGGGCACGAGGCAGGAGGGCAGGAAGAGGGTGTGTCTGGGTTCATCCCCATGTTTGGATTCATCTCATATCCGAGCCTAGGGCAGTGGTGAAACTGAGGGGGTTAAAAAAACTCACAATTTTCTCTTCGCCGCACCACCATGCGTCATTGAGGCCGGCTTCCCGGCTCGACTGCATGGCGTGGACAGCCACAGCCGCGCCATTGGCAACGAAGGACAGGATGATGCCGCCGGTTAGGAAGAGAAACACAGTCCAGGCGAGACCGCATCTTCTCGAGTTCTCGTCCGCCTCGCTGGACCGAGATTGTTGCTGTTGCTGCTGCTGCTCCTGCTTCCTCCTTTTCGTGGCAGGCAACGGCTTTCCGTCGGGACCCCGGACTGTGGGCATCTCCAGCTCCTCCTCAGACTTGGCCGTCACGATGGTGTGGACGGCGGACGACACGACAAAAGTCACCAACAGGATGACCGGGTAAAGGAGCTGAGCGAGCCGCAATACCGACTGCGCCGTGGTTGGGCCCGGCTCCGGGCCGGCTGTCTCGACGGGTGATTCCATGCTGGGCCTGTGCACGGTAACCGACGTGTTAGAAGTGAGCGAAGAGACAATGATTGTTGCGACGAGTTGGCCGCCCCGAAGAAGAGGGACGTCGCCGAAGACGCAGCCAAAACGAGCGGGTAAGGAAGCATGTGTTCTTGTATTGTCGGCCACCCTCGGGTTGAGGCGTGTGGTGTCGCCTCTCCTGGAGGCGCAGCATTCACTTGCGGCTCCGCTGGAGCATGATGTGGAGAGGGTGTGGATTTCAGGCGTTTTTGACACATGAGAGCCTGCGACCAGACCGAATTGTGCAAACAATGCCTATTAGAAAGAGGAAAGACATACAAGTTCCAGATTCTCCAAGAAGCCGAGTTGATTCACGGCAATTGGCGGGGTTCAAAACAAGACGGGCCAGGGCCAAAATCTCATGGCCTGTATTCCCGCCGGTTGGTTTTGGCCAGGGAAATACACGGAGCGAGTTGCTGTTTGGAATCTTCAAGTCAGCATGGTGTAGTGGTATTTTGTGGTTCATGCAACGAGGTCTATGGAGGCTCGAAGTTGTCAAGCCAGCTGCAGCCCTCATGCCCCTCCACCCGCGGCCGTCTCTTTCGAGACGGTGAGGAGTCAACGGCGTGCACACGCGGACTGTGGAGTTTGGTAGGCGGGAGAGGCTGCAAGCTGGAGACAGGGAGGGGCCGGGAGGCGGTTGAAGGTGAGTTTTGCCACCGGGGCGGGTCCAGAGTTGAAGATCACGAACACATGACGAACTCATATGAGGCCGCACGGCGTGTGGTGGAGGGATGGATTGATGAATGAATGGGTGTGGCTGAGGGACACGACTAAGTAACCTCCCGACACTGATGACTGACTGACCTTCGAAGCGGCACCCTGACTGCCTGCAGCAGGTTATGGGATTGATCGTCCACACACTTCTGCTTGCCGTCGATGCTCAGGCTGGCGACCTTTCTCAGACCTCGGTCGCGGACAGACAAGAGCTCTCGGTGTGGTATGTGTGGTACCCGACTCGAACCTTGCTCAGGTTAAAAAAGAGAAGCCGATCTCAGCCGACCGAGAACTCGAACAATACAACGACCGGGGCCGGGCCCACGAAGACTCGACAGCACCTCTGGGGCTGCCGTCGACAAAGACACGAGAGAGGGCTTCGACACAGTAAACGAGCGTGGTGGGACGATGTTTTCTGGTGGTTTGGAGAAGAAGAAAGAGAAGCAAAGTTTGGGAGGCTCCGGGCCTTCTTGCTGTGCCGGGGCGGTCGAGGTACATAGGTCATTGATGTTCATCCATCCCAGAGTCCCCACGAGGAAAAAAAGTACCAAGTACCACCCCGGGCAACCCTTTCTTAGAAAGCCAATGGCAAAATCCACCAGGTCGTCGCCAGGCGACAGTTTCCTAACAAGAACAATCCTCTTTCGGTGCGTGCTAGAGCCGCCCCGGGGAGGTTTCCAACAAACCTCAAGGTGTAGATGCAAGGGTGGCCCCTGCCCAGGCTTGTGTCCAGACGTTCGAGGGTCTCGGTTGGTTGGCGGGGGATCTAGCGAGGGTTGGATGCCCGGGTTCCAGAACACCAGCACTCGCTCTGTAACCTGACCAAGGTGTGCGTTCAGTGGCTGACTGTCCCACGACCTGTCTCATAAGCCCGTGTAACTTCGCCGTACACAGTATCCGCCGATCCGTTTGGTGTTACGTCGTGACGATACCAAAAGAATCGACTTTAGAATTAGAGCCGAACACATTTGCCGCGAGGTGAATAATAATTCCCCAGCAACGCAGCGGCTGTCGACAGAATCATGTCACCATCGTCTTCTCTTGGGTCGCAACATTCTGCAGAAACAGAAACAAACAAAACTGCTAGGAGCTTGACAAAAACCGCCAACCGGGAAGACCGCGATGCTCCGCCACTCTTCCATGGCCTTCTGGTGCCCTTGATTTCTTCCCCCAGTCCTGGGAAGAGGGCTTTTACCTAGTTTACATACCACCAGCGTCGTTCTTGTCTCGTTGAGTGCGAGCGCGCCAGACCATGAGGGAAGAGACGTGGACGAATTGGTTGGTCGACACGCCGCTGCCCGACGGCGAGCCCTGAAGTGAGGCCACACAACCTTCATGTGGCCGCCCCAGCAGTATGGAACCGCCTGGCCACCTTTTCTTTTAGTGCGGAAAGTGTGCATGCTACTACATTAGGTCCATCGCCGAAGCCATGCTTTTCTCGTGGTTGGTGAAGTCTCTTCCCAGCAGGGCGGACTGAGGCTCGCCGACTAGCAGAAGCGTGAACACACGATGCTTGACGCGGACGATGAGAGCAGAAGTTCCATCGAGGACATGAAGGTGAATGGATGGCGGAGTTTTGCTGACGCTAGACCAGGAGCCCAAGCTGCCCATGGTTGTCGTCGCCCTTGTACAGCAAGGTTGCTAGCGCAGACTTCGCCGAGCGGCTTCCCCGTCATCACGTCCCAACCAAACGGCTGTGCTCCCTGGCAGCCGGACTAAAACTATCCCTCACGGTGGTTCTCCCTCACCGCCTGAGGATCCTCGTGGGAGAATGCAGCCATGCATGCATGCAGGCATTGGACGTGGTGGTTTGGAAATATGCATGCGGGCCATGCGTGCCTATCCTCGTCGAGAGTACCGACGGATCTGCCCTCGATGGGTTTCTTTCGTTCTCCATCACAACGCGGCGGCGGGTCGGGCTGTCGGTGGAGGTGGAGGAGGCAGAGGTGAAGGCTGCACGGCACGGCAAGAAAGCCGTTGTCAATGGCTGAATTTCTTGGTTCGCCTGAAGCGGTCCCGGCCCCTCTCCGCCGAAAGCGAGCCAGCCGCCGGTGCCCCGGGCTCAAGACGACGCTAACAAGCCTCAATGTCATGACTGACGGGACGGGCCCCGACAGAGCAGTGGATAAGGCCGTTGGGGCACCGGACCAAAAGGCATTCAGCCCACCCAAGCACGTTCGAGGTGAAGCAAGCCGTCGTCTCAGTGGAGCGGAAAAAACAAAAGGGTGCCATCGGGTCCAGCTGCTAAACTGATCGACCAGATGTAAGTACGTATGTACTACCTACACCACGAGGCGCGAGCAAAAGACTGAGTGGAAAATAGAGGGGCGTGGGGGGTGTGAAGGATGGCCTGCAGCTACGTGATACGTGCTGCATCGGAGGGCTTTGGTACACATCGAATGACTGCCGATACCCTCGACATTTCTCGGGGTGTGCAAGCCGAAGGGAAGGTCTGAGGGTGAAGGTGAAGCGTAATGTATGTACCTAGGCTCCAGGATAGGTAGTTCCAAGAACAGTAGGTATGCACAGCAAGTATTGCCTGCGAGCAAATGCGCGAATGCGGAGAGAGCTGTGACACGCGGAGGGTTGAATGGGGCCGCTCCATACCTGGTATTGGAACCTGGGGGTCGACATTCTGGAGGAGTTTTTGGTGTTCGGTGACTACAAAGTCCAGGCGGAGGGTTGTTGGAGCACCCGACCTTGGTTTCAGGGTTAGAGGTGACAACGCATGCTTAGAAGCACTTCGAGAGGGAAACTTGTGACTATCAACCTGTGAAGTATGTACATACATACAGACCTAGTAGGTACGGTACTCCTGGGGATGAGGGTGACAAGCTGCAAGTTCTCGACAGCAACAAGGAACAACGGTGGAAGGGAAAACACAAAAAACTCCAGTCCCGGTTGACCGATTCGACGATGCTGGTTTCCAACTCTGCTCTTGTTTGTTTTTCCACAAGACGGAGTAATAGCGCAGGAGCATCCGAAACATGTCCGGCTGGGATAGGAAGGGGCGGATGAGACGGGAACTTATCATGATTGTTCCGTGACCGGAGTTTCTCCTGCGTGCACAGAGCTAAGGTGAGGCAGGAACTCCCGAGGTCCCGTAGGATGGTAGACGGCATCCTTCTCCATGGATGATTGAGTGTCCGTGGGTAAGGTACTCTATCATCCTCTGGTCCCGGCACCATCCATATCTTCAACCACGACCACCGCCAGAAGTATGTATATCATCCGACGGAATGGTATGCTCCACCGGGGGTTTCGGCTCTCCGGGCTATCTTTTTTGTCGGCTACGACTGTGTACGCACAACACTTCCAGGTTCCCGTCCGCCAGATCCGGCAGGCACCTGGCCGGGACTACTACTAAATAAATACAAGGACTTGGAGATCTCCGAATTCACTCTTTTTAGGGTTGCGTTTGCTTCATCGGTCAACCTCGAACCGAGTCCCAAGACTCTCCTGGCTCCCTCTGCTTGGTCGCGTCATCGATCGAGCCGGCCCTTGGTCCCGTCTCCCGTCAACAAATCTGGCGCCGCCAAACAAAGTCTTCCGCCGGCACACACCCCGGGATACAACTCATGGCATTGCTTCCCGCTTCTCCCGCCTCACCGACAAAACATCTCAATGCGCCAGCAATGCATCACCAGCACAACGCAGAAAACCGGTCAAACAAAGTGGAGCCACTTGGCCGCGGGTTCGGAGACGCCTGCGGCGCCTTAGACGCAACAGAGAGCTCCATCGATGCCCAACCCTCCAGTGTAAGGCCGATGGAAGCTGTCCTCGGACCTTCCAGAAGAAATGTCATCCGCCTCAAGCTGCTTAATGAGTGGACCCCATGGCACTGCGACGACAAGCTGGAGTCACGGTGTGATGCTCCGCGGTCTGAATCCATACCACGGTCCGCCCGTCTTCCCGCACCTCCCGTTGGGCAACGTGTCGAGGCTATACCATCAAACTTTGCCTGCTTGCCTGAGAGCTGTGTTCTCTGGTCAGATGAGACAACAAAAAGAGCAAGAACCAAAACAGCCCTCTTGTTCCCCCCACACCCCGCCAAACCTTGAGAGGAATTCCCCGCAACATGGCACGACGTCTGAGCGGCGTGCCCCGGGGAGTGCACAGCGGAAGAAGACGCCAAACCGGGGAGGATCGCGGGTAATGCTGTATCTAGGTAGTACCAGGGATGTCTTTGGCCCCGTGCTTGTCGCTCAGTACCGCCCCGAATCCTGCCGCGCCTCCCGATTCGCTTCTGGTTCGCTACCCTGATCAAACACATGACTTGCTCCATGTGCGCCCCCGGGCCACACCGACCACCGGCCCCCGTCCTTCCCCCACTCTGCGCCACCCGGGAGGTACAGCAAGACATGGGACACGACATGATGGGAAACTTCACCTTCAGGGCTGCTCCCGAAGAAGGCGACGCTTCGGCTCGCCCTGTTCGCCGAGCGCGCTGATCACCCCGCCTTGGATCCTAGCTCATCTGCATGACGAGGTGCTCCTTTCGACAAACATGCGACCGTCGCGGCAAGCGGATATTCTCATACGTACGGAAGACATAGGGTACATGTCCGCGCGTCCGTACCGAGTATGCCCATTAAGCAGGTAGGAAACACGCGAGCGACCGGAGAGCTACGGGAACCTGCCTTTGTCGTCAGCGAACCTGCATCCCGATGCTGCATAGGGACCCTGGACCGCTGCACTTTGGCTTTGACCACCTTGACATCGGTTCGACTGCGGATTTTCTTCGTCAGAGAGAGTCAAGGCGGAGAGGGAGGGGCTCACTCAATATCAGGACGATCCAGCAACTGATCAGAGCTGCGAGACACGAAGAGAACCTGGATAAGCCGCCAGAACCCGAGACCTTGGGCCTTGTCCCCCCCTACCAACAATACTACTTCCCCAGGAGAAAATCGAAACGTCAAGACCATGGTAGGTAGGTAGGTAGAAATTGGACAGGATGTGTTCATCATGCACCGCATGCGACCTCTCTCGCCAGTCCTGGCAGCCTTCTGCCAAGAACGGCAGTAACAGTGAGACTTATAACTCACGCAGGGGAGATTGGATGCAAGAAGTGTCTTGCAAACCCGGCGTCCTGTCACATTGCATACAGTCTCTGTTGTGTCATCATCCTTTTTTCCAACATGCAATAAAGTTCCTAGGGCAACCTATCACATCTCAACTACATCTTGGGATGAACCATCCCAGGGATCCAAAATGCATCTGTACCGGAGACAATCAGCCCTGGGATAACTACCAAACTCGTTGGTCAATATCCTGGCAGAGTTGTTACACTCGGTCTGCAGGTTGCCACTTGCACAGGCTTACACATCAGGTTCCTACCTATCTCTACTTTACCCCAAGGTAAGCTTAAGCGTATGTGCGGCTACCTACGTACCGGTTACTCTGTAGTTTGCTTGCCAATCCCCCCGCTCTAATAGGTAGGATGTACTCCACCCCCACAACCAACAGGCCGCTGTCCGTCGGCATTTGATCACCGGGACCTGGGAATTGGGAAATGGAGGGGTCCGCCGCCGCCGCCGCTCACCGAAGGCGGTCTTGAACCCCGACCGTTTTCGGTCCCGTGATGGACGGACGGGAACGTGGGGAGGCGGGGGGCAGGGTGGAAGGCAAGGCTGAGGTCAACAGTCATTTCGTCAGTCAGTCTGCCCAGTCAGTCCAGTCAAGTCAACGGTCAGGTGAGGTAACCACCGTATGTAGGTTTTTGTTTGCGGCGTAGAGACGGTGTTCGTAGATGGTGCCGTGCTGGGTGGGGACGGACGGCCCGGATGGCGAACCCGAATTGTGGGTGAGACACAGAACACAGACAGACAGGCCGTACCGTGTAAGTAGGAGTTACTGGTTTGGGAAAGTTGGGCGGTCATGTTTGCTTGCTTACTGAGGTGGTGCCGCCATTTCACTGGGCTGAGTTGCCTTTTTTTTCTTGCTTTCTCAAATGCCGTAGAGACTTACCGCCATGTAGCTGTTTTCGGATCATTGACGTGCCGATATGACTGGTTTGCGTATGCAGGAGTATGGAAGGAAGTGGTATGCCGGTTGTCCGGGGGAAGGCTGGCCTTAGAGGTCCTGACTTATAATAGGTTTGTATTATGTCTCTACTACTACTGCTGCTGCTGCTGCGCTGCGCGGTCCTTGCCTGCCGCGTGTACCTTGGATATGGATGTATGGTTAAACAGGCAAGGGAGGGAGGGAGGTATATGGTATCCAATACCGTGTTGGCCGCGGGAACTGGGCCCGTCCTCCGCGTCGGAGAAGCCAGGGCGGCTGAAGTGATGATGTATGTACGTAGGTCCGTACATATACACATACGTACCGAGGTGTGTCAGGGCGACGCATGTAACTGCATCGTCCGTACGACATGGGACGGGATATACTGTCCAGGGCGCGCGTGAGATGCTACCGGCAGCAGAACCCGGTTTCTCCTCCTATGAATGAGGATGGTGAAAGCCACAGAAGTGGTGGGCGGCACGACGGCAATGGGGAATGGGGAAGGGAGAGAATACGATCGAAAAGTTCCAAGGTTCGGTCTGCTGCTGTTGGTTCTGGGGCAAGCTGTGTTTGCTGGAAGAGGAATGAATGGTTGTCATGTGTCTTGAAAGCGTTTCGGTCGTCGGATGAGAGCTGGATGGTATGGCAAACACCGCCTACATCCATGCCTGCTCATCCACGACAGCAGTTCTGCTCTACCGGCAGTTGGGAAAATGTGTGCACATGACATGTCGAGTCTTGGTCGTTGTCGCGTGCGGGTTGACAGACAAGCTCTGATTGGGATCTGTTGTGGGCCAGACGGAAGTATCTCATATGGGCTCGGGACGGACCATAAGTCATCACTTGTACACTACTCACTGGACCATTTCAACGTCCACGAAGGCAGAGAGGACACCGCAAAGACACACACGCCTCTTATGAGTGCTGTGCAACACGAGGCAATACCTGGGTGCATACCCACATTACGTATGCGAATGCCTAGGTCAAGACCCGAGGGCAGCCGCCCTATAGTAGTTGATAAGTAGATCGGAGGACAGAAAGACGCTCTCACGACAGAAACCCGACAATCTTGTGTCTCGTTTAACCCCCGGGGAAACTTGCCCACCTTGACGCACGTTTGAGGGTCTAGATGGTGATCCCGTGCCATGGCCTCGGTTGGAGGTCTGTCTGGTGGAACCCCCGTGTCACCCCGGGCGGCTAACTGCGGAGCTTGTGTTTGCCTCTAGGTACTACATGTTGCTCAAGAAAGAGTTAAGACTGCGTGGGGATGGAGTACCAGGTTGTTGAAGTGCCGATGCTGTGCTTCGTCTGTGTGACATTGAGGGTGTTCTCATGACGACGAAGGAGCTTTGGATGTGTCATGGCCGGGTACTTGAGAATGAGTTGGGGGATGTGCGTCGGAAGAAAGATGGCACTTTGGGGTATCCAAGACGACAAACTCGGAACCAGCTGGGTTCAATGCTTAACCATCATCACAATGATCGAGGAGCTTGACATAACTGGACAGCTTCTAGTGTAACAGATACCAAACCTTCTGTCTCGATGTAAGTGGATGCGAGGAGGTGGGCGGTTCCGCCTGGTTTGCCACCTCCAATCCCAGGGTTCTAGAGTTCCAGGTTGTCAATGGGCAATTGCAAGATGTCGGATGGGATTTGAGATCCTCGATTCACTGCCAAGCAAGGCTGAGCCGCCTGTAATTTGGGGAAATATAGAAATAGATGGGCTTCGTTTGCGTATTCGGTTGTTTTGGATAATGGTATGCTACTTTCTCAGGGGCATTGTGGGTGTGAGTGAAGAACAGGCTGCCAGGTCTAGGCCCAGTTCACTCTCCAAGACTCGGCCCCTTGGAGACCCAACGAAGCTCTGGACCTTACCAATGTGCTTTTCCTGATCATGTGTCACAATGATCCCAACGGTTGTTGAAACACCAGCCTACAGAGTATTGATGGATCTACACCTCCGTACCACAATACAAGCCACAGCAAGCTTGCCAATATGCACTTTTGCCTGCAAGCAGAATATCCGACTTCGTGTTTGGTATCGCCTAAGCATGACTTATCAACAATGATCAGCAAGCCGTCTTCCATACGAAGCATCTGAAGTGCTGTTCTGCCTTTTCCCAATCTCTTATTGATCACGATATCTCCCCGACGAATGGTCAAATCCCCTCTGAGAAGCAACACCGCTAGTTCAGGTGCGTAATAACACCGCTTATTAATTCCCCCTCCTCGCCTCATGTCGCCTCTCTGGCTGAATGGGCCACCGTCGTAGTTGGTGTGGAGATTTATTTCGCCGCCACACTGAGTATGTACACCCCCTCCCACCTCTTTTCCCAAACCAACCCACCGCCCACCCCCAGCCGATCTAGACAGACATTGACAGACGCCAACCATCTCAGTGGTAACCCCAGCACGATCACACGCAAGCCAACAGAGCCGCATGATGCACCGGCTTGGCACGCAGCCGGCTGCCGATACATATACCAGTGAAAAGGAAGAGGAAGGGGATGGGCGGCTCATATCCCCGGTGCCATGGCTTCCTGACTCGGGGGCTACACGAGCCGGTTGTCGGGTGCCGTGCCATCCAAGGCCTTCTATTGGGAGCAAACTGCGGCTCGCCGAGTGGCATCCATCTCGAGAGAAGATAGATAGGCATCAAGCACACACGTCAAACCCGGAACCGAGTTGTGAATTACCTACGTAGCGTCGCTAACCGTCCTTGCCCCTCTCCACTCAGGTCAGCCCACCAACCTGACCATATGGTTAACAACGTTCGGCAGCGGGATAGGCTGTCCACTTCCCCGGGGCAGGCAACCCGGAATCCTAATACGAAGGGGTCCCGCACCCCCTTCCCGACCCGGCCGGGACCCAAGAGATCCGCCGGGGGACCAGTAAGGAGCGTGAAACGGCCGAAAGCGGGCTTGTGTGCAGCCGGTTCCTTTTCCGAATCGGGCCCGGTGCAGACGGCACCTCATCTGCAGACCCGATCTGAACAGGCGATTGGGGTGCGTTACTTACATGTAAATGCGGATAGGGCTCCGTGTCATCAATGATATATCGAGTGCCACTGCCATAAACGGTTACTGGCTGTTTTATGTACCGTCTCTTTTCTTTTTCTGTACCTTTTCGGTCAGAAACATGCCATCCATATGTACGCGAGCTGTGATGTGTGGGATGGCATTGGCGAAGAAATGGCATGTTATGGGTCTAGAACTCATGAACAGAGTCTGTCATGGCGAATTGGTGAGGTTGGTTTGTGGGATGAGACGGGCTTGTCACGGTGAGCGGATACCAATGAGTATGAGTGAATGTGTGGCGCGAGAGGTGAGTAAGAAGTGTGTAAGACGCTCTCGTGACGAGAAGTTCATTCAAGCATCTATCCCCCGGGTTCTTTCTTTGGGGTAATCAGATCTGTGCATCACAGCCACCTGCAAGAAACAGCTCTTGACAGACCTGTACTGGCAGTCGATCTGCCGATCAGCCGAAACACACATAGGACCGCTGTGACGAAGCAGCCGTCGGCATGCCGAGTCCGGCCCGACGTCTTTCCCACGATCCGATCTCGTGCCTGTCCCACGGCACCGGATACTGCTGAAAACTTGGAAAAGTGTCAGATCTCCTACCCCACGATTCAAGCCACACGACCGGGATCAGAAAACAAGGAACTCCGTGGGCGCGATTTGGTCTGGACGATGCAGTTCTTGATCTGTATGTAAAGGATGGATGAAGTGATCCTATGGATGGATGTATGTACATACCTATGTACACGCCATACACCCACATAGGTCTGTAAGTAAGGTAGACCTTGACCCAGACACCACTCATTCCACTCCCCACCCCGTCCAATATGGTACCTAAACAACGGCGGCAACGGTGGCAACACCCCCCCCCCTCTTTCCTTCCCGCTTGCGCATACCGCTATCTAGAATCGACATTACGCCTGCAGATATCAGGCCTGCCATGCTACCTTGAGCCAGGCGAGACGAAGGTGGGTTGGAGAGCCCGATGGGGGCCGGGAAAGCTATCCGCGGCAGGCAAAAAGGGGGTGAAGCAGAGAGACGGTACAAGATGGGATCATACAACGGTGCTGAGGAGGAGAGGAATGCCCAAGGAGGACAATGAGTCGGTAATGAGAACTGAAGATAGACATGTGTTGGCTACCCTGCTGACAATTTGCCCACAATAACAGCACATGCGACAGAGCTTCTTGACCTGAATAGGCCACGACATCCCATACCCGGAGACAACATAGCATGACAAGAGGCACTTACATCCAGAAGCCACCTATTGTGTAGGTAGGGCCACGCCACCCGACAGACAGAAGGGTGACATATCGAGATGTAGGTAATGCATCTGCCGCGTTCCTCCGCGTTTCCGCTCCCACCTTCTTCAGCCCATACCGTAGATCAACCCCTCTCCCTCCATCGTCGAAGTCTCATCGGTTGCCGGACGCCACCTCAAATCGTGTCGTGCTGACCGGTAGGTAAGTCATCTGCTGATAGTAGTTGGTAGACGCCCCTCTTCCCCTCCTCCTCTTGGGTCCCTCGCTTGCTTTAGCGTCCTGCAGTCGATCGACCAGTGAGGCGGACCCCTGGGGCCAAGACGGAGCGGATGCTGTTTTGAAAGCCCCATCGCCTACCACGACGCTACTGCCGGGTGCGGTCCCCGGATCCGCGGTCAGTTGCCCTCTTTTATTGTCGTCTCTTGTGACTGTGAAGAACTGACTCGGAAAACGTGGGGATCCGCTGTGTCGGGTGTGCAAGATATTGCCGGAAGCAAAAGTGGCTTGGATGGGGGTTACGGGTATTCAGAAAGTACCCAAGCGAAGGGAAGCCGGTTCGATACTGTTGATGTGTACTGTGTAAGCGCTGCAGAAACGAACAGCTGGGGAGCTGAGTTTGCGCTGCTGGATCTGGCATATTGCCGCCGTCACATCTGGGTAAGCTACTACTACTCTAGGTGGGTTTGTAACGTGGACTCGGTCCTTTCTTGCGCGCGGCTATGGAAGGTCTGGACTCTTGCTCAGAGAGGACTGAGATATCTATGCCTCAGCCTGGATCTAAGATGCTCTGTGCCTCCGAGGTCTCACGTGGTGTTGATCAAGGAGATTGATGATCAAAGAATCAGGTATGTGTCATGGCGTATTCGATGTACGCACTGGCACTTTCCCATGATGACCATCATCCGATGGGTGGTTTCATATGTCGGTGAAAAGGAGCAAGTGGGGATGGAGGGCATGATAGTCTGACCGTAACGCGCTCAGCTAGACGAATGCCTCAAACTATGTAGTCGAGGCCCCTCCTCAAGCCTTAGCATTATCACCAGAATCTCCGCGGACGACAGGCCATCGTTGCCATGTCGTCGGTTTTGTGACTCTTGACAAAGATACCCACCTCACCTGCGGCAGTCGAGGGGATGCACGGAGAGAGACACGCATGGCGCCGTCACACCGTCAGCCGCTCCAACCGCCTTGCTACTAGCTGCGGCTCTTGATGCGGCCGTGCAATGTACTCGGAGTCTCCGGGGCTTCGCCCCGCGTTAAGCGCTTTGACCGATGCGTGTCCGCCCAAGTGACAGCGCCGGGAGGCGAGTTGGCGGTGATAAAGATATATTTCGCCCCCTCTGATCGGCATCTTTCTCTTTGATAGCTGGAAAATTGCAGGAAGCTTTGGCACCCACTTGGTCTCAAGAATGGGCCGATCTCAGGTGCCTAGGCGCCATATAGTAGGAGTTGGCAGTGTGCCTGGGTCAGGCAGAAGAGGGTCGGCCCCCATCCATGGCGAGGTTGGCATGGTGGAGGAAGGGATCAACGAGGGATGACTTAGAGAACCAGGACAGGATGGTCATGCAGTTCCAGGTAATTGATCCTAACCACCTCATGTTGGGGTAGAATGGCTAGAATGTTGGGTTTCATAGACAAAGAGCGTTGAGATGTAAATAGGTAAATTTCACAAGCTCCTGTCCTGGTTTCTACTGCTTGGACTTGGGTAGTTTCACCCTGGAAAAAATTGACTAAAATCGTGATAGGTCAGGCAGTCGAGTAAAGGTGGGAAATCTGGAAGGTGCCTGCTAAGTTGGTTGTCAGAATAACCTGGAAAGGAGACGTGGAAAGAAACTGCTTGCCTTGGCCCAGCTTTCATGTAAATCCATGATGACTTGGAAGGGAAGGAGTTGTTGAAATGGAGTTGGACGGAAGGAACAATGGGCATTCGCAAAAGGCAAAATTTTAACCAAACTCTGACAAAAATTGGGAAACTGCCGCCCCTCCTTGGGTGCCTAATTTTTTCCTCAACACTTGGAGGATTACATGATGTTTTGCCGCCTTGTTGAACATTGTCATGGCGAGAACAATTGTTGCAGATGCTTCTTCAGTGGTGGTTTCTGCATGCATCCCATTGTTTGGACTCCTGGAGCTCGGCATTGTGGAGCTCCAGAATGAGGCTGGGGTGTGGCGCTGAATGGAGCTGAATAGCCACATTAGTGATTTCATTGCATCAGCCTCGCTCTCCCATTGTCATCCTTCTTCAGCCTCGCCCTGTCCATCACAACAGGATCAACCATCAGCTTAATCCCAGCATCAAACCTAACCCTTTTGACTTTCTCTTTCTCATACAAGAGCTTCACATTGGCCGTCTCCTAGCCATCTCAACTGTGAACAGCCGCTTCCTATCGTGCGCCGGGCTGTTTGAAGTTGCTCTGAACCTTCTCCTGTTCAAACATCTGCAAGCTTTCTAGGTCCACCCCAAGCCATCCGCATCCGCCACCCGCCACCCCTGTCCGCGACGCTTCACTCCTAGATCAACGAGCCACCAGACACCATGGCGACCCAAGCTCCTTCTACTCCCGTCAAGGTCCCCTCGGCTGCTGCGAACTACACTCCAGCAACCATGGACTCGGACCTGCGCTCCCAGATCAATTCCATCCTCATCAAGGAGGGTCATGTGTCAAAGTAAGTCTCCATACCGCCCACCACTTCCTCCAGATCTCTCCCCCCTTGCCTCCCTATTCGGGATAACCAATTCCTAAAACCTCTCCCATCCAGGATCCAAGAGAGCCTCCTGCACTCCCTGCACGCCCATTCCTCCAACTGGCCGACCGCCGTCCAGGCCCACGCCCTCTCCCTGCTCCGCTCGGGCGAGGTGACCAACTTCCCGGCGCTGGTCCGTCGCGTCATCGAGGACGTCCGGCAAGACACCGCCATGGCCCCATCAGCCAACGCCAATGGCAAGACGACCAACGGCGCCGACGAGAACGGCGGCGGCGCTGTCGTCAACGGCGTCAAGAAGAACGGCGCCAACGGTGCGGCCAAAGACGATCGCCCGTCCCTCGCCGTCCCGCAGTCGGTGGTGGAAGACGCCCTGCGCGTGACTCGCGAGGCGCTCGAGGAGGTGTGCGCCATGGACGAGAGCGAGGCGACATAAGAGGGCCGAAACGGACGGAGAACGACGACGAGGACAAGATCTGACTCTTGACTTGGATGCCAGAGAGCCACACCAACCTTCCCCGACCGGAACAACCAACGACAAAAATACAACCAACAAAAAAACAAAACATCCCGCCTCCCCTGGAAAATAGGCCACCCCGCCCACTTACCCCTCCAACCGCAGCCACGAGACAGAGACGCACAGAGGTTGTTGGACGCCGTCATTTTGCAGAGCACAAATTCCAAAGGTGCCAGAACAAGAAACATCAAAAACATCAACACCGTTGAATGCCGGGCTGGGTAGTTGGGCGGTCAAGGGGTGCTTGTCCCAACGGCCAGGAGGGTACAACAGGTTCGATTCAGGAGCTGTCAGTGTCAAGTCAAGTCATGCCATCAACATTGCTGCCTCCTTTCGCCACACAGCACCCATACATAGGAAGGAAGGCTTGCTCTCAGGCATCCATTACATGATGGGAAGGAGGGAGGAAGGAAGGAAGGAAGGGTACAAACTCTTTGGTTGTCCGGCTTTTCTTTGCTGGCTGGATAGGGAATGCGGTACTCTTTTTATGTAATTCAAACGAACAACGGAGGAAGCTGGACAAGAACATTATGATACCCCCCAAGCCCTACTTGTAGATCATGATTGTCGAGATGATTCTGTGTCTAGAGTTTGTGATCCATGTCATGAACTATTCCTACCTCACGTACCTACCTCCAACTGCATAGCAAATATTCACAATTCATTCAGACCCAAGGGGACGGACACGATTGGAATCACAGAACCGACTCATTTGTAGGGTGGAGGTAACTCAGGGTGGTACCAAACTATATGTATGTACTATACATACCTCCAAGTCCGGCTTCAATCTACGAGTTCTCCCCAGGCAAACCATATCATCTCATCACCCAGCCACCCATTCTGTTGTCCATCCCCATCACAAGAGACAAAGCCGGCAAGCAAGAGAGAGAGAGAGAGAAAGAGGAAAACAAAGGCATCATCATGACGACGTCCCATTCCATCTACCTAAGAGGCTGTCTAATCGGAACCTTTCCTCCCCTTTTTCATCCTCCCCTGCGTGTATAATTCCTCTCCCGCATGGAAAGCAGAAAAGAGAAACACACACAGAGAGCAGGGCAAGCAGGCGGTCCGAAAGAAAAACATAAACGGATTTTCCCTAGCTCCCCCAGGTGTGTGAACGACGCGCGCATTTGCAGATCATCACTTCAGATCGATCCCATGACGCGAGGAAACAGCAGCAAAAAAGAGCTAGAATACAGACGGTATTATCTTGCGAGAGTCACGAACCCAGGGGGTTGGGGTGGTCTCGACTTGGACGATTCTGGAGAAGGAAACTCCATTTAGTCGTAGAGGCCGTCGTCGTTGCCGGCATCGCCAAAGGCGTTGCCGCCCGACCCGCTGCCAGAAGTGTTCTCGACACCGCCCTCGGGGAACTTGAAGTAAGCGCCAGGGCCGGCGTTCTTCATCTGCTGGGCGAAAGCCTCGTAGCGGCGGATCTCGACATCGCTGACCGAGCGGCGCGCCATCTTCATGGCCTCTTCGAAGTGCCGCTTGGTGAGCTCCGGGACAGGGTCCTCGTCATCCTGCATCTCGACATCCTCGCCAGCAGCTTCGCGCTCCTTCTGCCGCTGGATCTCAAGGGAAATGGACTCCTTGATAGCTAACTTGACGGCGCGCTGTGTGATGAAGCCCAGATCGGCACCAGAGAAGCCGTGGGTCTTGGAGGCGATGTAGGCGAGGTCGACATCGGGAGCAACCGGCGTCTTGCGCAGCTGAGCCTTGAGAATGCTGAGACGGCCAGCCTCGTCAGGGAGAGGCACGTAGATCAGCGAGTCGAGACGGCCCGGACGGCACAGAGCGGGGTCGAGCTGCTCTGGGCGGTTCGTGGCACCGATGACGAATACGTTCTTCTTGGAGGTCATGCCGTCCATTTCTGGAACAGTGTTAGCAGGTGATCATACGCCATACCATGCAGAATGCAAACTTACCCGTCAGGAGCTGGTTGACGACACGGTCCGAAGCGCCACCAGCATCGCCGATGGAGCCGCCACGGGCCTTGGCGATGGAATCCAACTCGTCGAGGAAGACGACGCATGGAGCGGCGGCACGGGCCTTGTCGAAGATGTCGCGGATGTTGCTCTCGGACTCACCGAACCACATCGACAGCAGCTCGGGACCCTTGACCGAAATGAAGTTGGCCGAGCACTCGTTGGCAACAGCCTTGGCCAACATCGTCTTACCCGTACCGGGCGGGCCATAGAACAGCACACCGCGGGACGGAGACATGCCAAACTTGAGGAACTTCTCTGGGTGATCGACAGGGTACTGCACGCTCTCCCTGAGCTCCTGCTTGACCGTCTCGAGACCACCGATATCCTCCCAGCGGACATTGGGAACCTCGACGACGGCGACTTCGCGAAGGGCCGAAGGGTTCGAGACGCCAAGGGCAAAGCGGAAGTTGTCCATCGTCACGCCAAGAGAGTCGAGGACCTCAGCGTCGATGGTGTCCTCGTCAAGGTCGATGAGATCCATCTTTTCGCGGATCTGCTGCATGGCGGCCTCGGAGCACAGGGCGGCGAGATCGGAACCGACGTAACCGTGGGTCTCGGCGGCAATCTGCTCGAGGTCGACATCATCGGCCAGCTTCATGTTCTTGGTGTGGATCTGGAGAATCTCCAGGCGACCGGTAGGGTCGGGGATACCGATGTCGACTTCGCGATCAAAGCGGCCGAAGCGGCGCAGAGCAGGGTCAATCGAGTTGGGACGGTTCGTGGCGGCCATAACGACAACGTTGGAGCGGGCCTTCATGCCATCCATGAGGGTGAGCAGCTGCGAAACGACGCGGCGCTCGACCTCACCGTTGGTCTTCTCACGCTTTGGCGCAATCGAGTCGATTTCATCAATGAAGATGATGGCCGGAGAGTTTTTCTCGGCTTCCTCGAAGGCCTTGCGAAGGTTGGATTCGGACTCGCCAGCCATCTTGGACATGATCTCGGGACCGTTGATGAGGAAGAAGAAGGCGCCGGTCTCGTTGGCCACGGCGCGGGCCATCAGAGTCTTACCGGTACCGGGAGGCCCGTAGAGGAGCACACCACGGGGCGGCTTGATACCGATGGACTTGAAGAGCTGAGGATGCCGCAGCGGCAGCTCAACCATTTCGCGGATCTGGGCCATCTGCTTGCGGCAGCCACCGATGTCGTCATAACCGACCTCGTTGAGGTTGTTCTCCTCCTCATCGCGCTGGATGGGCTCGCCTTCGCAGTGAATGACAGTGTCCTGGGCGACGATACCGTACTCGGGTGGATCGACCTCGACAACCTTGAACTCCACCTGCCTCATGCCACCGCGGACGATGAAGAGATCGCCCTGGCGAACGGGACGGTAGGCTTCGCGGAAGTAGGGGGCCAGGAAAACGTCGAACAGCGAGCCCGTAAGGCCCTCGACGGTGTCGGCGATTGGGAGAACGGCAATCCGCTTGGCCTGTTGCGATAACGTCAGCATGATGTCAGGATTGGAGGGGAGCCAGAATGCTGCTCAGCGTTTGGAACTCACATATTTGATGTCTGGGCACGGGTGGATGGTGATGATGTCACCGTGCTTGACGCGCAGGTTGTGACGGACGACCCTGTTGATGCGAGCGCTGCCGTCATCCAGGTCGTCGTCGGCCAGGACGATCAGGACGGTGTCCTTCCTCTTCTTGCCGCGGACAAGGACGGTGTCGCCACGGAAGAGCTGGAGAGCCTCCATGGTGTTGTTAGAAAGGGCGATGATGGAGTTGTCATCGTTGATGGCATCCGTGACCATCAACTGGTTGGGCTTCTTCTTCTTCTTGAGGATGGCGGTAGCGGTGTCATCTTCTTGCTTCCGCTCGGCACCCGAAGGGTCGCTGGGTTGCAAGTCAGTATGGAGAGGGCATCAGGCAAGAGGAGAATGCATCGCGTAGAGGACACGTACGTCAGATTGACCTTCTTCTTGTGCTCGTGATGATCGGGAGTCGGATCTGGCGCCATGTTGATGGTGTTGATCAAACTGCGGGGAGAGAGAGTGGAAAGGGCGGGGTTGTGCGGTGATGAGGAAAAGATAGAAGTCCTTCAAGATGAGGGGACTGAGGGTTGAGGAAGAAGGAAAAAAAGGTAGGTAGAATTGAGGGAAGGTCCGGAGGAATGGTGAAAGAGAAAAAGGCTGGACTGAGTTTGCGTTCGCCTTTTTGCCTTTTTGCTCGGGTTCGGATCAGGTTGAGGTGTTCAGGCGGTGCAGTCAGTTCGCCAGGTGCCAGGTAGGTGGCCCCCCTCCAGGCAACTCAGTGGATGACGTTTGGGGGGACAACTGGGGTAAGGCTTGGCCCGGAAGAGCTGGGAGCTGAAAGTGGTCCGGGCGTCTGGAACCTTCTGGGCAAAGTGAGTTTCAGACGTGGGATGTGGCAATGTGCCAAGAACTGAGGGGCCAATTGTGGCTGGTGCGTGGCAAACAAACGGAAAGTGCTGGTGGCCAGGCACCCAATGGCTGTAACTAGGTTGCTGTGGCTGATGAACGGAGAGAGTTGCCCGTTGGAAGAGGGAAAGAAGGATGGGAATCTCGGCGTTACTCGTACGAGTAGATGGGGGTTTGTTTGTTGAAATAGACCCCGGGACTCTTCTGGGTGATTACGAGTCCCATTCCATCGAATCTGTCATCCAACATTGCCACCGGGTAGCATCAAAACATTGACACTTCGGAGGTCATGTTCTGTGTTTCATCACTCCTCGCTCATTTTGGCGAATCCAGCCACGTCACGATAGTCCCTTCGTCATATCGTCCATGAAATGCCCAAGCAAGCTTGATCCTCTGGATGTTTCCTGGAGTGGAACATCACAGCTTCATCATGATGTCTGGTCTGGAGAGACCGAGACCAAAGGTTGCCACTCAACACCACGTCCATAGAGTTTGGTTATCATGTCACTTGATAGGCTTTTATGATGAAATAAAATTACCTGAACGTGATGACCTGCTTGAGATATTCGCTTGAACTTAACCACGTGAAGCTCCAAGAGACGCGATGTTCATCCATGATGGGTGTTGCTGGCCATGAGAAGGGTTAGGGGTTGGCTGTTGTCACTTACACCGGATCGTCCAAGCTCTATCTTATCGGCAACCCGGAAGCTCCACTCTTCCGTCACCTTTCCATCCTCGCCGCCATCTTCAACTCATCATCGACTTACACCACCACTCACCAGGAAAACACAATCTGTCTTGTCAAGTTTTGCTCCTAAAACATTTCTAGATTTTTCTCGGGTCCTCAGTACTCCGTGATTGAGTGCAAAATGCTCTTCCAAACCTCCACCTCCCACCTCCACCCTCCACCATCCCAGGACCGCAACAACTCCATCGACCTAGAACAGCAGCAACAACACCAACAAACCCAAGGACAAGAAGAAGTCATCCCCATCCCCCAGCCCGGAGATCGCGCGCCCCCTCTAGCTCCCACCAGCACCCTCACCACTTCCGGGCCATTACCAACCCCTCTGACTCCCTCGGCGCCCATTGTCACCTTCCCCCGTGCCAAACCCGTGCTGGCCGTGTTCTTGCGACACTGCGGTTGCCCTTTTGCGGAAAAGACGTTCCGCCGTCTGGCCGACGTGGCGAACCAGTATCGAGATGAGGTGACGTGCGTTGCTGTGTCGCAGGCGGGGAGGGAGGAGACGGAGAAGTGGTATGTACGATTTTTGTTTGTTCCTCTTTTTGTTTTATGTTGCTATGCTGTTCCATTCTTGGACGGGATGAGCATCCTGGGGACGGAGTGTAAAACCGATACATCAATAAGCTTCCAGACAACATGTTGGAGCGAGGAATAAAGAGAAGCCATCTTGCTCTGTCCCATACCTAACTCCCTGATCCAACCGGCATCATCATCACATCTAAACCTACCTCCCAACAACCTCAAAAACAATCAAGCCTCGTAACTAACAACACCCCTCTCAACCCCAACCCCCCTTCACCCCCCACGCGCCCGTATATGATGATTTCATGCCCAAAAACCAACACCAAAATTTTTTCAGGATCGTACAGGTGGGCGGCGCGTGGGAGGTGCAGGTAGTGACGGACCCTCGGCGCGAGCTCTTCCGGCTCTGGGGCCTCGGGCTCGGATCGACGTGGTACGCGTGGAATCCGAAGGTGCTGTGGAGCGCTTGGAAGCTGGCCACAGACGAGGGGATTTGGTAGGTTTTTTCCCTCTCTCCTCCCCATCATATGTTCTTGTTGTTGTTATTAGAGGTTTGACCGTGTGTCTTCGCTCAACCTCCCAGGACCCGTGACAACACCGCCGGAGGCAACAAGTGGCAAATCGGCGGCGCCTTCGCCATCGATCCTCTGGGAATTGTGCGGTGGAGCAAGCCCGGCACGCAGAGCGCCGACGAGGTGCCGGATTTTGAGGAGGCGCTGAGGGCCTTGGGCGTGGATTGTGAGAAGCACCGGAAAAGTAAGGAGAGGAAGCGGGTGAGCAGGAGTGGATGAAGGACTCCACTGCTCGGGCATGTTAGCAAAGTGGAGGGGAGAGGATTCGAGAGTGACGGATGATGATCATTGTGTTATTTCATTGTTTGCTGAGTTCGATGGAGTTTTAAGTGGGGGAAGGCTGAGGCCATGCGACGACTTTGTGGAAAACTGGGCACATCGTCGTCATACTGTTGCTAACCATCTATTTTACTTCCTTGAGGAATGTAAGTCTTGAACCAAGAGAACTCTCGATTATGACAGTTACTTGCCCTCTATATGTAAAGCCACAAGCCTATCTCATGTAGGTCAAGTGGTAGCTCACTATGTCTTACCTAACCCATACACCAACTCAACCCCTCTACCCATAATGGACTTCAATACCTCCTCGACGCCAAACTACAGAGTACATACAACCCAGTCACCATCAAACACACTAGGTATCAACATATAGAGCTAACATACCAATGGTAGGTAAGCAATGCGAATAGGGTATGAGCCTAAGACTAAGGTATCACCATCTGCCATGTAAAGTACACTCCACACATTCCATCCTCAATACACTGTTACATCGATCCATCGGTCCATCCATCTCCCTTGACCAGCCAACCAGCCAACCAGCCAACCAGTCCACCACATCCACTCAATCACCGGCTTCCCCTGACCACACCATGAAACAACCCTCAGCAGAAGCAACAAGAGCAACAGATCAAAACCAAGCAACGAAGAAACCTCAGATAAAATCACAAGAAAACACAACCGACTCCCCCAACACCAGACAGAACAAACCCAACCAACCAACCGACCTACACCGGAAGACCAGCCACCTCCCAGCCAACCAACCAGCCCAACCAACCCACCTAACCCCCCTCTCCGACAACAAAAACAAAACAATACCAGGCTAACAAGCCGAAACAGAGATGAAGATAAGAATAATACACGCCCAATTCCGAGGGTAGGCAGGCAAAACCCCTCCCAAGGAAAAACAGGACCAACACAGCCAGTCACCGCCGCACCCCCGAGAAGATTAATAATAACAATCACCACATGCCAGCCCAGCCTGACGAAAAAAAGGACCGACACGGCCATCACCCAGAGACAGATACACCCGCTGCGAGAACACAGAACACGACACAGACCATCATCACAAACATAGACATCCACGCACACACACAACCAACACCACGACCACCTTCCAAAGCCCCACCATAGCACCATAGGATAGTAACGCTATTCTCTGTTCTTCTTTGTGAGTTACCCGTCCGTGATAACAGATGAAAGTGTCCGCGACCGGTGGAAAAGTCCATGGTCCATGACGGGTGAGAAGGTCGTCCACGGATTCCGTCTGCGATAATAAATGAAAGGGACCACAACTGCGACCGGTAGAAAGTCCTGGTCCGCGACGGATGGGCAGGGAAGAAAGAAATAAAATCAAGACCAATGAAAAAAATCCATAACGAGTAAAGAACCCATGACGAGTGAAAAACATCCGCGACGAGTGAAAAAGTCTGCAACGGGCGAAGAGTCTGCAGCGAGCAAAGAGTTTCAGTCTGCAACGGGTGAAAAAGTCCCCAATGGGCGGCAAGCGCTATGGGAGTTGGGATGGGCCGTGTCGATGGCCGACAAGTTTCATTGGAGTTGGGAGTTTCCGCGCTAGGCGACATGCTTGCTCCACGGGAGTTAGTAGTAGTAGTAGTAACCGTGACCGTGACGGCGGGCGACAGGCTTGGTTGGAGTTTGGTAGTTCCACGATCGGTAACGAGCATCCTAGACGCTACCGCTCGCGGACAAATCTCCGTTGGATGCAGTCGCCGCAGTTGGGGACACAGTCGCAGCAGCAGGGGGGACCTGCTTGCCGTGGCTGACCGGTGCGTGGTAACTGCCAATGCTCTGGAAGCCCCTGTTACAAACAACAAGGTTAGCTTCATCCAACCTGCAATGTCATCAAGAAACTCAGGTAAAATGACATACTTGGTCAAATCAAACCCGCCCTCGTCATCATCAGGCATAACAGGCGGCGAGTCCACAGTCGAACGAGCAGCAACAATGGTAGGAGCTGCCGTGGACCTCGTGGGGCTGGGGACAGGCGACTTGCCACGCGGCGGGCTGCTACTCGGGGGCGGCAGGCCGGGGCCGGTGCCGATGGGCTTGGACGGGCTTGCGTCGAAGGAGGTGTGCACGGGCTTGAGCGGGGTGCTCCCAATGTCGGCATACTTCCAGAACGGCGCCGGCGAGCTGGTCGGCATGTGCTGGCTGGGCCGCTGGGCAGTGCTCGGAGGGGCAAGCCTCGGGTGGACGCGGTGGGGAGCAGGCGTGACAAAGGAGGAACTCTCCTCGGGCAGGTAGGACGAGCCCAGGGTCGGCGAGCCGGGCGTGTTCTCGGCGAGTGCTGCCAGGGCGCTCGATGCGGCAGCCACAGCGGCAGATGACTTACTATCGCGCGGAAGCGGGCTGTCGTCGGCGCCGGCACCGCTCGGCTCGTCAGGGAGAGGCTTGCGGATAGGGCGGACGGGTGTCACATGGGAGTCGCGGAACGAACGAGGCTGCGGTGAGCCGGATGGGGACACCTTGCGCTTGAGGTTGCGGGTGGAGAGCGGGTCCTTTGCCGCCATGTCTCGGGGACCAGACGTTATGTAGCTCAGCTGACTAGGCGACGAGGGATTCGAAGATCCGCGATGGCCGCCACGACCACCCCTCCAGGCGGAGCGCACCATCTCCTCGCGAGACTCAGGCACAAGCTGCCACTTCATGCCCTTGCCGGGTTCGTCGGTCGACCGCGCGATCTTCTCAAAGGCCTTGTTGAGCGACAGGTTGTGGCGGATCGAGTTCTGCCAGCCGGACGCAGGTTGGTGGCGGTAGTAGGCGTAACGAGACTGGATATACTGATAAATGCCGGCCAAATTCAGCTTCTGATCGGGAGTGTTCAGGATGGCTTGCGTGATCATTTGAGCGTAGCTGAACTGAGGCTTGATGTGCCTGTTCTCGTCCAGGCTCAAGTCCACATCAGTACCTCCCATCACCACAGAACCACCAGCATGATCCACCACTGGCGTCTTGCTGGCGGCAGCAGCGGAGCCCGGGACGGCCGAACCACGGACAGTACGAGCCGACGGAGGGGTGCCCGGACGTTTGTAATCGGGAGGCGCAGGGGCTATCGGCTTTTGTCCGCGCTTCGTCGGAGAGCTCGAGTGAGGATCGCCCGAAGGGAGAGGATGCCGACCGGCCCGGGCAGTGGGAACCGGGGTTGGCTCGGGTTTCACGATGCCGGCGCGTTCGAGATACTGCCGTGCGATCTGGAGCGGGCTCAGCTCAATCGGAAGAACAAACATCATCTCAACGCCGCCGATCTCAATAACTTCGCCGCTCCGCAGGGGTCCAGACTGGCCAGCCTTCCACAATGTACCATCGACCTTGAGCGAGTTGCGGCCCTTAACGAGCAGCCACCATTTCTCTTCCTCCCTATTGAAGTAGATGACGGCATGCAGGCGTGAAATCAGCTTGCTAGGGCCAAGGTCAATGTGAACGGCATCCGAATCATCCACCTCCGCATCGGCCGAGCCACCAGCTGCTGCTGCAGCCGCAGCGGCGGCGGCAGCGCGCTGGGCAGGCTCGGAGGAGCGACCAATGTTGACAGTCAGTCGGGTAACGTAGTAGGTCCAGTCGAGGGCCGCAATCTTTGCGTAGGCCTTGACGCCTTCTTTGTTGGCCTCGTGGATGCTGTTGGCATGGTCCTTGCTGGCCTGGACGGGGACGGAGGGTGCGGCGAGGTGCTGGGTCACGCGCGAGACGAGCTGGTCGTCGTCCTCGATGCCGGACTGGTCGGCCATGTGAGACGAGTCGCCCTCGTCAATGGCTTCCGAGTGCTCGGTAGCTTCGGCAGCTTCGTCATTCTGTATGGCACGCGCATGTGCGTCAGCGATCGGTGGATGCGGGGTACTTGGTGGGAAAGGTGGGCTGCGGGCGCAAGCAAAGAAAAGCAATTAAACAAACAACGGGAAGTTGCGCAGGCGACGTACCTTTCTCCGGCGCTTGGATGGGCGCGAGGGTGACGATGATTCCGCGATAGCGTCGCTGCGCAAATCGCGACGAGCGCGCTGGACGCGTTTCTGTGGCGATGGCATGGTGTGTTGTGGGAGAGGGGTGGTGGTGGATGCGAGCTCTAAATCATGAGGTGGGATGGAGGAGGAGTAATTTTGGTACTTGTTGTTGAATCGGGTGAAAGGTTGTTCAAAGAAAGGCTGAAGGCTGTTGTTGCTGAAAGAGTCCGAGCTTCAACTGAAGTAGGGTCGGTCACAGGTGCAGGTGCTCGTGCGTTTGGTTCGTTCGGTGCTTGCTGGTGCAGAACGATGATGCAGTTTGCTGCTGGTGTGTTGTGGGCAGCTGTGTGCGCTGGATCTTGTCGTTCTCGGGTTGCGCGAGATGGGGACTCTCGAAGGTCGCCGAAAAATGGTGTGCCGAAACGCCGTGTCTTGTCTGAGGCCGAATGCGCCGAGTGAACCCAAATGCGACAATCGGTTTTGTGTATTTTTCCCAGGTGTGCGCCCGAGGTGTTGGAATGTGGATGAAGATACTTGAAGAGCTTGGAGGTGGATTTGGTGGCGGCTAGCTGTGGTGTGTTGACACCTCGATGGAGAGGGGAAATGCGATCCTGTCACAAACCTCAAGCTCCTTTTTTCGCAGCCCAAACAAACGCTGTCAGTGTTTGGTTTGTTGTCTTTGGGAACGAGAAAGTTGGAGCGAATGCGGGAGGTCTTGTTTAATGGGAACACGCTTGCCTCGCGCCTCCAACGCGAAAATCTGGGGCAGGTACCAGAAAGGGCAAATAGCCAATCAACATCCGGCATTTGTGAAGAGGGGATCCACCCACACAGTGCATGCAGATGGCCCGCGACGCTTTTTGTTCCCCCCTCGCGGCGCCCATGACGCAAGCACCGATTGTGCTCTTGCCGCAGCCCTGGCCCAAGTAAAACATCTCATGGGATTTGTCCAGGAAAATTTGGGGAATATTCCTCTGACATGCAAAAATAGAAGAAAAAGTACTAGTTAGTATAAAACACTGCATGTCCATATGCGTCTTATCGCCGCTCCTCGTGTCCATGCCGAGCTGCTGCTCACTTGGGGTGATTTTTTCTCTCTCTCTTCGGGCATTTTTTTTCCCTCTCCCGATCTCCTGCCCTGCCCCACCAAACACCAATCCCACCCCAGCCTCCTTTTTCCGTCAACATGGAACCAGAATGGAGCCCCTCCCCCCGAGGAGAAAGTCAACAAAGAAACCACGAGATTCTGCACGGTAAAAAGCTGTGCGCATCCGGCACTCCTGCATGATTGGGTACTCGAGATAATACAGTCAACTTATTCAGAGCGAATCAGGGTAACCAACCCTCAGACTTAAAAAGACAGTGAGGGGGAAGTCAAGCGCACCAAGCCTGGCTTTGTTGACGTTTGTTGGTGAACCGTTTGTCCCGTGCGATCCGACGGGACCCGAGCAAACAGACTGCCGTTCCGAGACAACCACGTCTTTACAAGTCTGTGGATTTCGTCAAGATGAGGCGCAAGACAAGACACAGCAGTCAAATATTGAATTTTACACATCATCGAATTTTCCAATCTCCTAACTTGAGATAGGACCTCGACTTCCATCCCATTTCAGAGTAAACAAATCGAGGGTTGTTGACAACCCCTGACTCCACTGTCCAAACTCCTCGACCAACATTCACTCTTCCCGTCCTTACCATCCACAACCTCATCACAATTTGGGCCAAGCGCGTTCGTGATTCAAGACAGAGCAGAGTGAGGATGTGTCCATTCAGAAACAGATACAGAGAGCAACATGTCATCAGCAATAATAAGCCATCATGATACTTCATCAAGCATAAACACCCCTCAGTCCCCATTTCCGCATCCCTCATGCGAACCAGCCTAAGCCACCATCCAGCTTTTTTTTCCTCGTCTCATTTTTGTCTTCCCATCCCATTTTGTGTTTTGATTTTCTTTGCCTCCCACCATATGCAACCCAAGAAAAGAAAGAGAAACCATATACTAGTACACAAGGAAACCCGCAACATTTATCTCCCGTGCCAGCAGTTCGTGACACTGTAGTCATACACTCCTTACTCAGAGCATCGGGTACACCCGGTTGGACATGTCAACTTCAGACACTGTTCCCCTCTCTTTCTCAAGAGCGGGCACCACCCCGCTTCTTCGGGTTACTCCGACCGCCGCCGGTCCGCTTCTTCCCGCCCTCAGCGCCATCCGCAGGCTTCTTCTTCTTCTTGTCGGTGCCCTCAATGTAACGCACCAGCTCGTCAATCGTGCGCGAGCTCAGATCCGGCGGCGGGGTAAGCTTGCTCGGCAGCTCGGTCGAGCCCGCGGCAGCGGTCGTGGACGACGGGCCAGCGCCGGCGGCCGCGCCGACGCCACGCGAAGTGAAGCGGTAGCCTGCACGCGCACGGCGGGCCTCGAGGTCCTTGGCCTGCTTGGCGATGGAGACGGCATTGGTGGTGAGCTGCTCGAGCCAGTGCTCGGCCTCCTTGGTGTTGCGGTCCTCGGGGCCAAGGATGGTGCGGAAGATGTTGTAGCTCTCGCGCATGCGGTCGACGGCGCCCTTGGCGTTCTGGTCAAGGGCCAGCGCCTGGGCGAGCTGGAAGAGCAGAGTCGCGGCGTTAACGGACTGCCTGCCGAACGACTTCTCGCACACGCGCAGCGACTCCTCAAACCACCGCCGCGACTCGTGGTACTCCTTGAGGCTCTGCAGCATGACGGCGTAGTTGTTGATGCTGGTGATAGAATCCGGGTGGTCTGGGCCGTAGATGACCTTCCACACGGTGAGCGCGTGCTTGGCGAATCCGAGAGCAAGCTTGGTCTGCCCGCTCTGGTGCAGGAAGAGACTGAGGTTCAGGTAGTTGAGCACCGTCTCGGCCGAGTCGATGCCAACCGTGCGCTCCCCAACCACGGCCGCCTTCTTGGCCAGCTCCACGGCCGCATCCTTGTGGTCCATCTGCGTGTACAGCTGCGAGAGTGTGAGGTACATGGACGCGACCTCGGGATGCACCGGCCCATAGATCTGCTCGTGCAGCGACAGGGACTCGACCAGGAGGTCCTCGCCAAGTTTCCTCTGCCCCTGGTAGATGGAGAGCCGGCCAGCCTCGAGAGCCTCCTCCGACAACGCACTCCTGGGAGTCGAGTCCTTGACAAGAGGCACGATGTTGACAATGTCATCTGGGGTGAACGTGTGGGGTGGCTGCACCGGCGACGACGACGCACCCGTCGGCGAGGCCTCACGGCCCTTCTTCTTGTTCTTCTTCTTGCTCGCCGATTCGGGGTTGGGTTGGGTCTGCTCTGCCGGCTCGGCCTCGGACGACGGGGCGAACTGGAACTTCTTGTACTGGATCTGCAGACCCAGCTTCAGCGAAATCTCACGCAGCAGCTGCACATGGCGGTTCTCGTTCCACCAGCCATCGGGGAGGGTGTAGCGGAACCGACGAGCCACCTCGTGCTGCACGGCCTCCCGCAGACTCTCGGGCGTCACCTTCTCAAACGAGAGGTCAGCCTCAGGGAACAGGTTGCGCAGAGACTCGTCAATTTCAGCCACAGGCTTGGGGTTCAGCCCAGTGCCGAGGAGGCAGTTGAGGAGATGTGACAGGCAGGACGAGGCAAGAGGCAGCGGCAGCGTCTTGAGGTGCTGGCGCGCGATGTGCTTGAAAGCGCGGGAGATCATCTCGCGAACGCACACCTCGCGGAAGCACGCGACACGCTGGCTGTCAGCCAGCGAGGCCAGCTTGCCAAGGTAGCGCACGTTGATGCCGCGGCGGTGCAGCAGCGACGTGAGCGAGCGACCGTCCATAGGGAAGCTGACGTCGGAGTCTTGGAGGTCCTTGAGGAGACCAGGGATGACGGTGTCGCGGAGGAAGCTGCACGCCTCGCGAACCTCCTGCTCATCCTTGGCCATCTCCTCCTTCTCCTCGTCGGTCTGGGGGACCTGACCGCTGAAGACGTCAGGGTTGAGAGCGAACTTGAAGCCGGACATGTCGACCCTATCGTTATCAGGCTTCTCTTCCTTCGCCTCACCGGAATCTTCCTTCTTTTCCTCGTCCTTCTTTACCTCGCCCTCACCCTCGGCGGTTTCCTCAGTCTTCTCCTGGGTGCCGTTGACTTTGGGCTTCTCCTCTTCCTTCTTTTCTTCAGCCGCCTCCTCGGCAGGCTTCTCAGCACCTTCCTCAGGGGCCTTCTCAGGGGCCTTCTCAGCACCCTCCTCGGCGCCCTCCTTCTTCTCTCCCTCCTTGGCAGCGTCCTCCTTCTCCTTGGCGGCCCGCTTGAGCAGCTCGGCGCGGACAAACTCGTGAGCCTTGCGCTTGCTCAGCAGTTCGATCAGCTCGGGACGGAGCACCGTCATCCGGTGGGGATACTCGGCGCCCTCGAGATCCTTGTCTTCGAGCCAGGCAACATCAAGAGGCGTGATGCGGTACAGATCGAGGACATACTTGCGGCCGTCCGTGCCGAGCAAGCCCTTAATCTCCACACTGGCCTCCAGATCGAACCGCTTGTTCTCCTTGTCCCAAACAGGGTGCTTCTTGAGATGGAGAGCGCCGCCCAGCTTCGAGAAGGGTTCTGCGAACTGCTCATCCGCAGCGACGACGTCCTTACCGTCGACGGCACCGTAGTGGATCTGGTTCTCGCCAGGCTCCGGTTGCCTAAAGATCCCCGGAACGATGCTCTGACCAACGATGCGCTTGCCCAGATAATCGACAACGACGGTGCCGGGAGTATAGAGGCCGTCAATATCGAACTGGTTCACGATCTTGACGCCCTGCACATCCTTGCCCGTGGCGACGCGGGCAGCCTCATCGCCACCCTCGCTTGTGAAAGTGCCGACGCCGTCAGCGCCAAACGAGTAGAAGATGTTGTTGTAGACGAAAATTTGGGCGTCGCGGCCCTCGGTTGGGTTCAGCGGCGCCACCTCGCCACGAGCAACAAGCACAGCGCCACGAGCCGCAGCCTCGTTGTAGTCCGCAAAGAGCTTGGCCAGAAGACGCTCGCGGAACACCCGATCCTGAATCGAGGTCTTAGGGAGTTCCTTGGCAGATTGGAACTCTTCGTTCCAGTCCCTCAATGAGTCGGCGTTCTCGGCGCCGCCCATCAAGAAGGTCTCCTGGGTCCGCGTTTGATCGGCGACATGAGCGCGCAGAGGCGACGAAGCCGGGGGCACGAGCCACGGCGACGAAGGGAGGGTGTTGCCCATCTGAAGCACTGCCAGGTGGCCCTTCTCCGCCAAGTACTTCTGATGCTCGTCATACGCCACGGAGAATGACGGCGAGATCTTGGTGAGCAGGGTAAAGAGCGAGTGGGCCGAAGCACCCTTCCCGTCGGTCCGTGGGGTGGGGTTAAACCTGTCCTTGTTGGAGTTGCTGACGAAGAAGCCGCCGACATGGGCCGTCACGTGGAACTGCTCGCCCTCGTTGGTGGTGATAACGAGGTAGAGAAGGTGGCCCTTCTGGCGCCAGTGAGCGGGCGGCGGGTTCCATGGCGAGACCGTCATGAGCTTGACCGTCTTGCACGCTGGCGTGGCGTCCTGGGGGAGGACCACCGACAGGTCAGGGGTAGCGCCAAAGTCATAAGCCTGGAGGTCTTTCCCGGCCTCCTCGTTGGCGACGGTGGCAACTTCATTGAAGATGGAGGTGCCGGCCAAGATTCCGTGGGCAGTGTCCGTCCTGTCGCCGGCGGCGCCGATCAGCTCACGGATCCGGATGAAATGCACACGCGCCTCCTTCTCGGTGTATGGGTCCTCGACGACGTGCAACTCAGAGTCGGCGCCGAGGCCCTCGATTTCGGAGACCTGTGAGAAGTCGTTGAGGCGGCGGCCCTGAAACGCGAGGTGGAAGCACGTATATTGCACAGCAGCAGGGTGCTCGATCACGGCTTGACGGATCTCATGGATCTGCTCCAGCGGGGCGACCTAGAGACGAGTTTAGAAGCGGGAGAGGTAGAGTCTCTCGTCCTGTCACACATACCGGAAGCTCCAGGGGCTGTTGAGGATCGTGGGGGAGGATGATCTTGACAACGAAAGGAGTATCTATGTAAACCGAGTCAGACACCGTAGTCTCACGACAAGGCGGCTTGTCTGCCGTTCCACGGAGACGCACCGTCAATCTGCTCGGCAGTTTCGGTCTCACCCGCCGGCTGGGTTTCTGCGGAATTCTCGGTCGGCACATCCTGCGCGGCAGGAGTTTCGGAAGCCGGGTTGTCTAGAGAGGGCACAAAGAACAGAGAGGTCATGAGTTAGCTGGCTGGCAACGGACAGAGACCAAGACTGTGCTCCGAGGCGGAGCCAGAGCCGAGATGACGTACTAGTCGGCGCCGGGCCGTTGGTGGGCTGCGAGTCGGCCATATTGGGAGGAGAAGCGAAGGTCTATATGGCCCAAGGGGGTCAAGCAAAGGTGGAAGCTATCGGGACACCGAGTATATCAAGACAATGCCCAGTTGGAGGCGTAGTGTCTTGGGGACGGCGTGTTTTTCGGAGGTTCAAACCCGGAAAGAAAAAAAGTTCCAAGATGCCCACAGCGGAAAATCGGTGCACAGCGCCTGAAATATTTTACCCAATGAACCGAAAAAGGAAAAATGGCTCAATTGGCCGATGAAGACGCACCTACACTGCCGGAGACCGGGGAAAGGAGCGACAGTGGATTTGCAGTGCGGGCGGTGGTTGTCGAGGCTTTTGCTAGTTTGGTGGTGAAGTTGGAGAACTTGGAAACATTTTTGAACTTTTTTTTTGTTCGGGCCTCGAGCCGCCCGCCACGGCCCTATCGAAAAAAACGTTATCGATGCGGAGCGGATCCGGGGGCTCGGCACGACTCGGGATCGGGGTTGCCAAGACATGGATGGGCCGGGCTTCCCGGACCGAAGGGACAAACGGACGCTAATCCAGAAACGGAAATCAGTCAACAGGGCGCCCCGTGCGGCGAATCACAGCGAGACAGCCCTCCAAGACAGCGATCATGCATTCACTTTCAGCAAAACACGCCAAAGACACGCGACTTGACGCGCCTCATTGCTATTCGCAACCTTTGCAACCACCTATCCACGAGCAGTGGCTATGCTGCAGCGTTAGCTTTATTGCTTATTATATTATTGCTGTCTTTCTTATTTTTCATTTTCTCTCAACAAGGGGGCGCGAGGGACTGTCTAAGTCTCGAAGAGATGAATGACCCCGCGTCAACGTCGGCATCAGCGAGACCTCAGCGTAGGCGACCCAGGAAAGATTCACAAGCCGGGACTGGACTTGCAGCGCAGGATCAAACTCAGCCTTGGACTGCCACCAGATGTCTCCGACTCCTCCGGCCGTTGCTCGCTCATATCGCCGTCCTCCGCAAGGACAAGGAGCGCAGGGACCTGCTGAAAGCTGCCCAATCCGCCCGCACAGGAGCCACACAGCCGGCAAAGCAGCGCAAGCGCAGCTATCCAGGCTCTGACTCAGACTACGGCGACAAGAAAAAGCCCTGCCGGAAGTATTCCAGGAGAGGTGGCCGTGGCAGGAGGCAATCGACCGCAGATGAGGCTACCACACCACAGCCAGCACAGCGCCGGCGACTCCAACAAGGCCACCGATCTCCCCAAGATATTGTGGTGTCCACGCCCTTCCTCCGCCGTGTCCATAGAAATCAACCCTCCTCTCCTGTCCAGGCTCCTGAGGAGCGGCCACAGGTCAACGAGCCCCCCACTGGCCTGACCCGATGCACCCACTACAAATGCCATACCATCTCTAAGTGTGCTTATGAGCTAGACATGGGTATCTGGGTGCGAACAAGGGTGGATTCTGAAAGATATGGCCTCTATGTGTCGGTTTTCAGGGCCTTCGATGCCATCCTCAGGGCAACAGATCTCCCACAGCGCAGGTCATGGACAACAAGAGCCGGTCCAAGCTCCTTGCTGGCGATGTGCCTCCGCAAGATGCCAGAGTATATTGCTGGCGTCGAAGAATGGGTTCGTCAGCAGTCCGAAGAAAACGGTACAAAGACAGCCATCCAAGGAGCAGGCGCCACATTCGACATCTACTCTGACCTCGAGTCACTCGGAACTCTCAATGGTTGGAGGCATTTATGCCTGTTATTGCGCGCTCACGCGATGAACATCATCCAAACCGCAGTCGCGGACGGACTATTCGAGGATTCAATGACCGACATACTCATCAAAGTGTGCGGGGAGTACATGCCACCGTCAGAGATTTACGGTCTTGTCAAGGTCTTTTGCACTCGTCAATATCCAAAACCGCGACCAGGCGATGAGTCCTTTTTTGGTTCGGCATCCCTCAACCCGCTATGCATTCTTCCCTCGCTAGAGACGGACAAACATTTCTTCACGCAGCGAATCTTCGCACATCTTCTCGCGGATGGTCTACTCCCTACCGAATGGCTTCTCAACGGAACTTTCCTCTCGTACTGGCCGAATTACATCCGTCCTCTCACGCGGGAGAGACCATGCCAAGATGTCATGGACTTTGCCTCGGTCACACTTGAGCTGCTTTGTGGTTTTGCGACTCTTCGACGACCGCGTGGCGTTTCCCAAGCCCGGCTTCAAAAGGGGCCACAGACCGCCCTCATCAGCGCTATCGGTGTCCTCGGCTCTCTAGTTCTCCTGAGCCAAGTCGATTCTCCATCGACCACGACTGATACTGCATCTCGCGGTGATGTTCTTCGCCAGCGGGTCAAAACCATTGTTACCACCTGCCTTGCTAACCTCAAACGCACAAAATCCCCCGGCCTCAAACTCGGCAGCTACATCCTCAACCTCCTCGCCCATTTTGTCATCGACAGCAGCGGGCAAACCCCTTTTGCCAACTACCTGGAAGAAGCCTGGCGCCTACCCGAAAACGATGAGCCTCCCCGCTCTGATCGCGACCCTACCCTCCCCTTCCTGAACAATATCAATGTTGCGTTCGCCAGTACAATGGCCTACCACTGCAGCCGTGTCACGGGCCTCCGACCGCATGTACACCTAGACCAGCTTTGTGACCGCTTGGAGGCTGCAGGAGCGCTCCCTCACATCGCGGTCCACGCCCTACGCGTGATGGGTTCGTTTCGCGTTGCTGAACTCACGGGCGATTTGCGTGATTTAGGCGTTGCGGAAGAGCGAATGTACAGGGCGAACGCGGAGTTGGATATCCTGATGGCTTGGAACAAGACTCGGAAGGAAGCAGAACCGGCTGCAAGAGCAGAGAGCGGGATTGCGACGACTACACCGAAGAGAGCGGGTCGTATCAGTGGTTCGGGCACCGACACCGAGGCGCAAAAGGCAACGGTAGGAGGTGTGAAGAAGAAGAAAGCCGCCGCATTCATGGGAGTGCGCTGGGATGATGGCATCAGTGAGTGGGTGGCTGCTACTCCAGCGAGCGAGGCACGACCTCGGGGAAGACGAGGTTTGAGGTCAAGGGGTCGGGTGGAGAGTCAAGACGACAGCGATCGAGAGGAGGAGGAAGACGAAGACATGACGGACGAGCAGGATGAGAGCGAACCGGCCCTGAAGTCCATGTCAGCGTCAACCGCCAAATTTTCCGGTGAGAGGGGGGACAGCGACGAGACGGACGTCAGTTCCGGCTCCGACATGGACACGCTGTTGCCGAATACCGATGTATCGCCTCAGCCGACAACTCATGCGCGTAGCAACCCGTCCTCATCCAAAGCCGTCCGACGCCGACCGCTCTCTCGGCCGCAAGAAGAGGTCGAGGCTGCCGAAAGCGATGGTGATGGAGACGACGAAAACGATGAGACCACCACGCAGCCTCGTCGGCGCAAATCACAGCACAACATTCGCTCTTCATCAGCCCCTCGCTCGACAGCAACACCGAAACACCTCCACTCCCGCCCCCGACGACTCTCCCGCCGTCTTGCTCTGGCAATCCCCGACGAGCTGACTCTCGACGACAGCCCGAGCCACATTAGCAGCAACGGCGAGGCAGAGAAGGAAAGCCAGTCATGGCTCATTGGGAAGAAACCCGCGCGATTCCGGCTTCGTGGCAAGGCTGACGATGGGCCTGCCAACAACTACCAAAATAACAACATAAACAATAATACCGCTAGCGGAAGCACTACTCCTAGAAGTAGCAGTACCACCAACTCCAACTCCAACACCAACGGCAACAGCACCGGCCAGGTCAGGAAAAAGAGACTGGCCCGGCCGTCGCTGGTGTCTCTGACCTCGGCCGGGAAGGCGTCTTCTTCGTCTACTCAAAGACTCGCTGTGCGTTCTTCGGTGGGGAACGCAACTGACGGGCGCAACTACGACTACGACGTGGATAGCGGGGATGAGTTGAGTTTCCTCTGATCAGCCGCCACACACAGAGACCGCCGAAGGGTCCGAGGGGAGGTTGGGTTTGCGTCGGGTCTAGAGGATAATAATTGTATGATGTAGTGTTTCTGTAATGTTTGGGTCGTAGTACCTAGGTACCTGACTGTTAGAGTAAATGTAATGATGATACCCGGCCAAATGGAGTGTGTGACACTTCTGTTTCGTGTTGTTGCTGTTGTTGCTGGCGTGTCACGCCTGGTGTGTGAGATTGGTGGGTTATGGGCTGTCGTATATGAACAGCATCAAGCTACGTGAATAATCCCACGTCCACGCATCGACGACGTAAGGGTCGGGTAACAGGTGGGAAGCTCAGAGTTGTGTGCGCCTCATATATCACGCCACGGCTCCACAGGACTGAGTAGATGGTGTGGCGGCTTGTGAAACATTTTGTTGGAGCTTGCGGATGTACCCGCGTAGCGTGGATAGATCTGTGGGCAGGTTGAGGCGACGAGGCGGGAGAGGTTCGAGAACATGGTCGGGTTCCCTTGGCCTCATCGATCGCTGTAAGATCGTGTAATGGGACACATTATGGATCAGCAGTTGGGTGTATTCGGAACCTATAACCCGCATCTTTGGACTTTTTCATGACTCTGGACCGTTTTGTCAGGCAAGCGGCAACACGAAGGACACAAGCAGCGGACTATGCGGTTGTTTGTTTCGGATCGCCAGAACGAGCAGAGCGGAACACCCAGCACCGCCATCGCGGGCCAGATCCCATGCAATCACCGCGTGATAGAAGGCGGCATGTACCGCGCAAAATTTCGTTTGTGTTTGCGGTCCTGCGGCTCGCCGAAGACACGGGAAGAGCTTCATCAGGGCGCTTCCCTGGTTCGGTCGGCGTCACGTCCCCTTGATTTGAATATGTGTCTTACCTGCCTCTGATATGTCAAAGTCCGCGAGATCACACGGCGGCGAGCTGCTGCTGCTGCTGGTAACCTGATGGATGACCTGACGACGGGAGCTTGCGACATAACTCAGTTCGTTTGCCCAGTTTGCCCTATGGCCTCGTCTATCGCGGATACAGCTCCGTCCCATCTCAACTGACCTTGGCATGGCAGCTGGTTGGCAACGCGACCCAAATCTACCAGACTGTGGCATTCCAGAGTGATCAACAAGTTGCTACATTACTTTCTGTGGCAGCTATGCTGATGAGAGGATCAAACTTCGGACAAGGAGCCGCAAACCGACGCCGTCACCCGCTTTCCTGGAATTGTCGTGGAAAGACCAAACGGACGCCTGCGGGAGATCGGCACTGGGAGTTGGGCATCAGTCAACTGATGTTTGAGGAGTAAGTTGGGATGTCAGTCCTAGGCATGTGCTAATTAGTGGCAGATCCTCCATCCGACGTCTTGCGAGCCACCACATCATGGCATCATCGTCATCGACTGTGTCAGTACGGAGTACATGTGGGATGAGTATCAACCTCCATCGTGACGGTCATGTCGCCATCCCGTCTTGTCCCCAGGTGTCGACGGCTTTAAATGCGTCAATATTAGTAGATGGAAGGGCTTGAGATCCATGGACGAGAGCTCTGGGGAGGAATGGATGGACATGGCCCTGCTTCTCGATTGGGGTACTGTTTCCGAAGCTCTGAGGGTTGTCTTTGTTTCCTCCCTGTACATAGCGAGAGGAGAAGGAATGAAGTTCCCACTTCAGATGTTCATGCATTGCTTCTGGCTTCCCGGTCCCAGGGTCTCCACGCCTGGATCGCCACGACAAATCTGGACGTGTTTCAGATTTTTCGGCCAATCAAAAGTCGGTTGTTCTCCGTCTTGGCGCACACCCAGCTAGGTCTCTTTGCCGGGCAATACATGCCAGGCACGGAATCCTTGGCAGTCGATTGGCCGGCAGCGGGCCCTGGGGACTCGAGCCCCGCAGAGACACGGGCGAACCAAATCCACAAACTGGGACCTGCGGCAGAATCCTCTGTGACGGGCACCTCAATCCACAACCTCTGGAAATGACTGCCGGCCATAGGCCTGAGGGGGGGTGACCTGCCCGCTTGCGCGTCTGTCCCAGTTCCGAGACAGAGCAAACAGCAAAGCGAGTACCCTCCAGCCAAACGAGTTGCGCCGTGGCGTGACTTTGGGCTGGACATGAAGTCGGCTGTGAGGAGGGCTTACGGCGCCTAGCGAGAAAGAGAGGCCAAGATTCGCATGAAAGCCGTAAGAAACGGTGAGGCTTCGCGCCGTCCGCCTCGGAGGTTGCTCCGAAGGGGGCGACAGGTCGGGCACGTCAGGTACTCGAGACTCGGGGCGGTGTAAGGGACGGCGTAATCGGCTGTAATCTTACACATCGAACCAGTCCCGGACCGTAACGTCGCATTGGAGGCAGCCTTCCTGTCTGAAAATTACAAGCCCCTGGCAGGTCCCGCGCTTGGCTTTCCTGGGTTTGGGGCCCTGAAATGGCAGGTTGACCCCTTCATCTGCAAGAACGTCTACCTCGACCACCTCACCTTGACAACACCACATTCTTTTGGGCCCAAGTCCCGTGGTTGACAGTCCCGGGTAAGGATCGTCATTCTTCGACCGCTCGTTCTCTGTTTATCTCATCATTTTCACTTCATACTACCGCGAAGGTCCTTCGGAGACGATTCCCGAGGCCAGTACCCTTGTTCTCATTTTTTCATCATTCCTTTCTTTACTTTCCAAGACACAAGGCGGCCAACTCCCGACGAGGACCGCCCTTTCGACTCTCGTCGCCGGTCGTACCTACCTACTTTACACCACCTTCGAACTTCCCACCTCCGTGTTGGACCTTTGTTCTACATTCCTTCTCTCAAAGCTCCGACCCGGAACTGGTCATGGTTGAGTGAAGAACGCAACCAGCAACCCAACAACACCAACACCACCGATATCTCATCGACAACCGACTTCGACTCCCTGGAAGGATTCGACAGGCATACGACACTGGTTATTTGGCTTGTTTGATTTCTCGGAACGCTTTGAAAGCGTCTCATGACGATATCTCTACGATTCGATTCTTGACCCCAACATTGCCGTCCGTTCGAACACGGAAACCTAGAAGAGAATTGATTCTGGAACAGCAGCAAGTCTAGGAGAACGACCTACCCATCTCTGAATACCATGTCTGCACCATACACGGCTGCGCCGCCGACACAGTCCGGGGCGCCTGGTGCGCCGGGGGGCGGCGCCGGGGGAGCAGGTGCAGGTTCCCAAGCGGCTGTGGGAAGTCCAACCAGCAGCCTGGATCCCGACGTGGTGAACAAGATGCTTTCGCACGACTTGCTCCTCGTGTTGGGTGTCATCTCTGCGGCCATGCTCATCTACCGCGTTACAATCGTCGTGGTGCGCCAGGTGCGGGAGGTGGTCAGTCTCAACAACGACACACAGCGCTACTTCGCCATCCCACACCATACCTATGCGTGGTTCAAGCGCAACATCCAGTATGCTCCCATCTTCCGCAAGCGTCACAATCGCGAGTTCCAGCTCAGCAGCGCCCTCAACATGGGCACTCTCCCGACACGCCTGCAGCTCGCCTTCCTCCTGGGCTACTTTGCGACCAATGTCGCTCTTTGCGTCATCACCATCGACTACTCGGGGCCGTTCCGCCAGGTTTGCGCCCTCGTCCGCAACCGCACTGGCTATCTCGCCGTCATCAACATGATCCCCTTGTTCACCTTCGCGGGCCGTAACAACCCGCTGATCCCTCTTCTGGGCATGTCGTTCGACACGTTCAACCTCCTCCATCGCTGGATGGGCCGCATCGTCATGCTCGAGTCGGTTGCCCACACTCTGGCTTTCCTCATCAGCAATGCCTCTGCCAACGGATGGGCTGCCGCCTTCCGGACCGCTACCACGGTGCCTTACATGCTCTGGGGTTTCTTGGTAAGTGCCTTTCCCCTCCTGGATCTCGAGCTAGCTGTCATTCTGACCTATACAGGCCACGTGCGCCTTCGTCGCCCTATGTATTCAGGCCGCCAGTATCTTTCGCCACGCCTACTACGAAACATTCAAGTTGCTGCATATTGGTCTCGCCATCCTCGGCGTTGTCGGTCTCTGGTACCACCTCCAGCTCAAGGACCTTCCGCAGCTGCGCTACATGTACCCTGTCATCGCGATCTGGTTCGGCGATCGCGTCGCCCGGTTTGTGCGGATTGCGTACCGCAACTTCGGCGCGGGTGGCACGCGCACCCTCGTTGAAGCCCTGCCCGGCGGAGCCTGCCGCGTCACCGTGACCATGGCCCGCCCCTGGCACTTCCGACCGGGCCAGCACGCCTATCTGTATATGCCCACCATCGGCTTCTGGCAGTCGCACCCCTTCACCGTGGCCTGGTCCGACGAAGGCGACCAGCACGCCGATCCGGGCTCCGACAAGCTCCCCCTCACCCGCAAGGACATCGCCAAGAAGACCACTGTTTCGTTCGTCATTCGCGCCCGCACCGGCTTCACAAGCGCTCTGTACGTGCGCGCCGCTTCTCGCCCCGACGGGAAACTTGTCACTCGCTGCTTGGTGGAGGGCCCTTACCGCGGGTCGAGCCGGTTTTCGTCCTACGGCACCGTGATGCTTTTTGCCGGTGGCGTCGGAGTCACTCAAGCGGTGCCGCACGTGCGCGAGCTGGTGGACGGGTTTGCCAAGGGCACTGTGGCCACTCGGCGCGTGGTCATGGTCTGGTCGATCCAGTCGCCCGAGCATCTGGAGTGGATCCGGCCGTGGATGACGGAGGTGCTGGCCATGCCGCGGCGGCGCGAGGTGTTGAAGATTTTGTTGTTTGTCAGCAGGCCGCGGTCGACCAAGGAGATCCACTCGCCCAGCGCCACGGTGCAAATGTTCCCCGGCCGGCCAAACATTGATACCCTCCTGGGGATTGAGATGGAGAATCAGATCGGCGCCATGGCGGTGTCGGTCTGCGGGCCGGGCGCGTTGAGCGATGATGTCCGCCGGGCGGTTAGGAATAGGCAGTATCAGGGGGAGGTTGATTTTATTGAGGAGGCGTTTACTTGGTAGAAGGGTGGTTAAGAGATAGAGGGGGGAAATACCTGGAAAAATTAGGTGATTGTGGCATGCTGGAAGAGGAGGAGGGTTGATGATGATCTGGGTGCTCATGGGTGTCATATGGATGGATATGGTCATCATCTCGGACTATGCATTTGTTCCGGATCGATTTTATCTTTGGGCTTTTTTGCCATGGTTTGGTTCTGGTCAGGTTTGGGGATGACCTCCTGGGAGGTCCATTTCGTGTTGGATTCTTGTATGTACATACATTGATTGGTTTTCGTTCCGCAGGCGTGATAAGCGAGCGGTCGTCAGTATATATTATTCTTATTATTGCACGTTGACTTGAGTCCTGTCCGTTTGTACTCGTAGCTCCCAAGAGCCTTCTTCCATGTTCGCAAGGTTGAGGTGATAGGTGTGGGAGAACATACCTCTAGACTCGGTGGAAGCATTGATTCCCGCCCGACAAAGCCTCCTCCCTGTCAGTGAAGGTTCCAGGCACCTCCAGGCTCAGGCTTCCCCACTGCCCAGCCCCGCTCCCGTCCCCCCGCATGCCACCTGCGCTGGGCTTGACACTGGGGCCGTTTGCGTGACGTCGCTGCCAGGCGGCTTGTTATCAGTGGCCCGACCTCCACTGCGACCGCTGAGGTGGCTCAGGTCCCCTGTTGGAATCCATCCCTGACGCCAGGCGTCTTTCACGTGGACAGTGGGCAGTCACCTCACTCACTCATAACATCCATTCACCTTGGCCTGAGCTCATTTCGTTCTTTGACCAGGCTGGACACACATCAGCACTACTTTATGGAGTTCTGTCTGTTCTTCAAACACGCCCTGAAATTGTTTCTATCCAGAGTTTCTGTCCCAGGCGCTTCTACACAGTAGGTCAGGCTCCGGGATCCAACAAGGCCCCCAAAGCTGTATGGGCACTGTCATCTGCGGGGTCTGACAGGTTCCAGGTATTACCTGACCAACTGGTACACACTTCTGGGGTCCCGTCTTGGTCAGCTTGTCCACTGTCGCATCTCAAACCAACCCATCCGCCCACCTCATTCCATATCTCTTCTTCCTCTGCTGAGCGAAACTCTGTCTTGACCCGGAACCCTGGGTTCATCAAAACCAGATCCGGCTTCCATAGTATACCCGGGCAACGCCTAAACTGAGATACCCAACCGGTCTCGATCCAAGCCATCCGGTCATTCAAGTCCCAGCCCATCCCCAAACCTACCGTCTTATCACCGGGCATCTGAGCAACTGTCGTTACCTATCGGGGAACTTGGCCCAGTCCACCTTTTGTAGAGAGGCGCTAGGTCGGGCGTGTGTTCGTCATCCGTACATACCTCGCTACGCTGGGTAGGGGATACTTAGGACGGATCAGGAGAAGGGGTTTGGTTGTTCTCTCACCGGGCTGAGGGCGACTACCTTAGGAGACTCAAATCTGGACCCTCCCTGGGTAACCTCTCGCTACGACGACAACAACAACTATATCGACGGGAGCACACTTCGGCTTCAGGCAACGACAATCACCATTATCACAGCGGAGCTACAACCTGAATTGTCGGACACCAGCCTTCCTAAATCCTGCTGGTCCAAATATCGCGAGCAGTCCACTATCTCTAACACCTGTTGCATTCTCTTTCGAACACACCCTTTGAGGTGATTCCCTCAGACAGGCAGAAAACAGTCACCTCCATCTATCAGGGACGCATCTCCTTCCGAAAAAAGACAACCCCACTACCAGAGTCCTTTGACTCTCACGACCCTCACTCCCTCCCTTCCTTTGCCTACCTGAACTACTACCACAACCACCTACCACCCACCTAACCACCATGGGCCTCACCTACAACACCTACCTCAACTGCGCCCGCATCTACGGCTGCAAGGGCTGCAAAACCCACCTCGCCGACCACGACGACATCATCAGCCGGGTACGTTTTCTTCCCCTTTGTTCATTTTTTCCCCACCACCAACCCCATACATACATACTAACCTAAACCCCCTTCCTTCTCCTTTGGTGGGAGGAGGAGGACCGGAGGAGTACAGAACTTCCGCGGCCAACACGGCAAAGCCTACCTCTTCAACATGGTCGTCAACGTCGACTGCGGCGAGCCCGCCGAGCGCAACATGACGACCGGTAGGCACGTGGTGCGCGACATCATGTGCCGCACCTGCGGCCAGATCGTCGGGTGGAAGTACGACAAGGCGTACGAGTCGAGCGAGAAGTACAAGGAGGGCAAGTTTATTCTGGAGGCGGAGCTGTTGTGTACCGTTAATTAGACGCAGAAGGGGGAAGAAGAAGAAAGGAGGAGAGGGGGGAAGGGTTGTTCTTTGACTGACGGGCGGTGAGAAGTGTTTTTGGTTGTGTCATGTCGTGTAGTGTTGTCATGTTGTGATACTGGAGAAGGAGGAGGAGAAGGTTGAGGAGGGAAGAGAGGCCCAGTATCACGGATTGGTGACCGGAAGGAGGAAGGACATTTTGCTTTTGTTTGTGATTTGCTCATTCAAGAAGTCCAGGATTTCGGAACTAGCTGACGACAAGCAGGCAGGCAGGCGGAGTATGTATAGATAAAGAGACGATGCATGAGTTGGGGGAGGGAGGGGAGAAGGGGGGTTGACAGTTACTACCGCACCACTTTGATACTCACAACGGATTGATTTCTCAGACATCACCAACCAGCAGGAAGCTACTTACCTATCTTCTTCACTCTGCGGTAACAGCTCTAACGAATAATCATGGTGAAAATGCGTCAGGTCTAGTCTAGAGACACCAACACTGCGGAAGGAGATGAAACATTCTAAGTCATGGACATGTCATATATGTTGCCAACAAGTGGCCCAATGCCAACGACGTCACACTTTAAGGATATCCATGGGAAGGAAAGTCACAACAGAAGCATGTTCAATCACTTGGAGCTCCACAACCGGATGCTCACCCAGTATCGGAAAAGAGACGAAAACTTCCAAAGTTATACGAAACTGACCAACAAATGGTATGCAAACAATACTCGAATCCAATGATGAACGACCGCCCAAGCGAATGACCCGACCCGAAGAAAAAACCCTATATATCCCCCACCAACCCAACCCAACGCCACAACCTGATAAAGTAGGTATGTAAGGGTATGTACCAAGTGATGCCTCCCTCTCGTACACATCCCATCCTGCCCCAAAAGCCCACACCCCAACCAGTGATACCTAGCATGAGCATGAGACAGACAGCTTTGCCAACCAAGTCTCCAGGACAAGCAATGTACACCGGCGTACAGCACTTCTGCCACTGTCCTCGCCCTATCCCCACCCACCACTAATCTAGTTGACATTTCATGACTTCTCTTACAAATGCTCAATCGGCTCCTCCGGCAAGAGCTCCTCCACCTGTCTCACGCGGAGGAACTCGAAAGGAGGCTGAACGATGCCGTTGAAGAGGAAGGTGAAGTACACCAGGAGAGCGAAACCGACAACCTGCAGCCACTTGAACGTCTCCCAGCCGAGGCCGAGCGAGACCATCCAGATGAACAGGGTACGGCAGGTGTCGATGGTGGAGCGCGACGTGGCGCTGACGCTGCGGGTGACGGAGAGGCCGAAGAAGTTGAAGCCACTGTTGGGTGGGATTGGCAGTTAGCGTTATGTTTAGAGGATGAGAGAGGAAGGGATTAAACTCACCCAATGCTAATCATGATCAAAATACTCGAGATAAACACAGCCTCGTGATTCCAAAACTGGTTCCACCCTTCCACCATATCGAACGGTCCATACTTTCCAGCCTCGGTGCTTCCAATCAAGGCATGCAGAATCAGCATACCCAGCAGCGTAATGGAGAAGCCAAACAGGCCCTCCCAGCCGACAACCCGGATAGGCTCGATGGCGCTGCGCTCGAGGATCCACTCCTCGAGCACGAACTGGGTGGCCGTGAAGATCTGCGCGCCCGCAATCATCAACACACCCAGGATGACGCGCAGCGCGTCGGTGCTCACTTTGCTGTGGTCGTGGACGGACAGCTCGCCGGGCTTCTTATCGGGCTGGATGGCGCCCGCGAGACCAACGATGCCGACGCCCAGGACCACACCCACCAGCGAGATCCACTGGAAGGCGTACAGCTTGCGGCGGAGGAAGATGACGCTGAAGAGGCCGACGAACAGCACCAGGGCGCCGCGCGTCATTTGGTAGATGGAGGCCGCCACGAGGAGCAAGCCAGCGTTCATGAGCGTGGTGCCGAGGATGTCGCAGATGGCGGGCAGGGCGAGCAGGGTGACGCGCCAGCCGCGCAGGACCGAGGGCGGGACGTGAGGCTTGGCGGGGTCGTGGATGACGCATTCGGTGGTGGTGCTGCTGCCGTTGGTGCGAGTAGGCCGGAGGGGAGAGGTGGAGTTGATGCTGGCGTTGTCGGCCGCGGTGCGGGGGTTGACATCGTCGGCGTCGGCGTCACTGGTTGGGACCGGCTGGTAGGAGCCAGAAGAGATGCTGCTGGAGCGGGACGACCAGCTGTCGTAGCGCTTGTAGAGGGAGATCAGACCGATGACGAGCCAGCAGCCCATCTCGCCGACGAACATCTGGAGGGTCTGGATGACGGGCTGCTCGAAATGCTTGCGCTTCTTGGGGTCTGGGTCGTCGCAATTGCGCACGCATTGGTTATCCTGCACGGGGGAGAGCGTGAGCACAGCTGTGGGTGGAGAGATGAGAGATATGTTGGGGATATGGCCGTACCTGATACTTGGTCAGGAGGGTGTTGCACACCCCCGTGAGCAGCATCATGAACACCAGAAACGGGATCAAAGCCCGCTTCGGAATGATGGACGCCATTGTCGCGATGGCGCCGAGGCCGGTAAGGAGGGAGAAGAAAGGCGTTGGCGTCGGATATCGGGAGTCGGGGGGAGGTTGGATGCGGAGACAGAGGGGAGGCGAAGATAGGGTCGTAGAGTAGGCAAAATGAATGGATGGATGACTGAATGAAACGGCCAGAGTGTGATGATGGACAGAGAGGAGTCCCGATGAAGGCCTACAAGTAGGCAAACATCCAACCTGGCCGCCCGCGACTGACCCGATCCGGGTTTGAATAGGAAGGGACAGCGTCTCTGTTTTCAGGCACAGAGACAGGTGATGGGATGTCTTTGTCGTCAGATGGAGAAAGGAAAGTTGAAGGTCTCCCTCCTCGGTGTTCGCGTGGGACGCACCTCATGACGCTCTGCGAGTGGATCAGGCCCGCCGTTGACGTCTCGCCCTGCAGTATCTGATAGGCTGGCGCAGCCTAAAGCCCGACCTGCGGCCTTGGCGGGCAGCCCCAAAACGCCCCAAAACGCCCCAAAAGCGTGCGGGCAGCCTGAAGAGCCAACCGGATGGTGCCTGGAGTGGAGACGCAGAGGCAGGCTTGCATCATCAAGATGCATCGAGTACACTGAGTGCATCCAGTGCATCGCCGTGCATCCACTCATCAATGTCGCCATCACCTCCAATGCTGTCTGATAAGAACCCAACGGCCACCTAGGTGGCCATAGTGGATTCGGAACAAAAGGACAAAAAATTCTTATGAAATTATTTCCCCATTCTGATTAAACTTTGTAATACTTCCTGCGAGTGAAATGTCAACCAAGAAACCTGCTCGCCTGCCCCGGCATTGCCTTTTCCAGTCCAACCGAAGTCATGCCAGTGCCCCCTAGTGTACTCCGTATATCCTCATGTCCAATAGTTTCAGTGTCGTCCATGCCCTTTGATATCCAGTGCCGTGACGAGTATTGTGTACCGTTTGTCCTGTGGTAAATCGTGGTCCTCTAGATGCCATCGATGCCTCTCCAGACAACTCCAGTCATCATATCCCTGGGAAACCTCCATCATCTCCCCTCCGAACTCCCGCCCTTCTTGTCCCCCTTCTTCGGCTTCTTATCCTTCAGATTATTATAGTGCATAATCCCCAGCTCCCTATCCCTCTCCAGCTTCTCCTTGTCCCTCTCGCTCAACGGCACTCCCTCAATACTCTTCACCCTCCTTCCCTCTAGGAACACCACCAACCCGCCCACCATAGCAATGATACACGCCACCGCCACCAAAAACCCTGTCGCCCAGCTCGGCCGCGTATGCCGGTTCATCCCCCACATGATGCCGCACAGCGCGCACTGAGCAAACGTGTTCAGCACCATCGACCACACCACCACATCCAGCTTCCACACTTTCGTCGCCGGCGCCCTGGTCCCCGTCAACGGGGCAGGCGGCATGTTCTTCTCCGGGATCGGCACGCACTCCTCCGGCACGGGCGGGTACGCGGCCGCGACATTCTCCGGGCCCAACTCGGGCGGCAACCCCTCCGTCCCCTTCAAGCGAAACCACCCCTTGTGAATCCCCGCCAGCCTCCTCAGCCCCTCATGCCTGCCCTTCACCCTATACTGTAGCAAATACCACAGATCCCTAAACCGCCACGGCGCGAGCCCAAACGCAGTCACGCAGAACAGCGCCGTCAGGATCTGCGCGTCCCACTCGATCCACTTGCGCCGCGGCGAGTCGACGTGGTCGCACGTCGGGTAGCACATGGCCGGCGCGGCGTTGCAGAGCAGCAGGAACAGCATCCCGCCCCAGGCCACCACGTTGAGGCCGTAGATGGTCCAGAAGAAGCCCATCGGCGTGATGAAGAAGGCCCAGAAGGACTTGAGCCCCTGCGCCGCGGATTCGTGCCACGGGTACGACGGCGGGAAGTGGTAGCCGTTGGGGAAGGGCAGGGTGCCGGTGGGAGCGCGGGCCGGGGGAGACGCGGTCGTGGTGGTGGGTTGGTTGGTATTGGTGTCGGTGTCGATGGCGCGGGGGGAGGGGATTGGCGAGAGTTCGGAGGCGGTTGGTGGTTGTTTCTCCGGGTCGGCGGTTGATGATGCGGCCTGCGGAGGTGCTGCTGGTGTGGGTGCATGCCCTTCCAGCGGAGAATGCGCCGGAGTGAAAACTGACGAGGCAACCTCGCCTGTCACGGCCATCAATCCCTCGGGAGGTCGAGATTCGATAAAGTCGTGTGATAGTCGGCGAAGTCGCGTTGAGGCGCCAGAGAAGGTCCCGGTGCGGCCGAATGTCGGCCTTCTTGGGGATTCGGCCATGGGGTCCAGTGAATGAGGTTTTTCCGGCGGAGAGGCCAATTCGAGATGTTTGAATCTGAGAATTCGAGATGGCACCTCAGGTAAGTTGAAACCCAGAGGCGAGGTCAGAAGAGGTTCGCGTCGGAAAAGGGGTGCTCAATCGGGCACCGAACAGGACCGTTGTAGTCCTGAAGAGAAACAAAAACAAGCGGCCTCTTGGAAGACCCGGGTGCTTGGTTAATTAAGGGGAAAAGGACCAACAATCCGTTATGTATGTCTGCAACAGCCAGCCATGATGAAGTGACACGGCAGAAATCAAGAATCCCAAAATCGCGTCGCAATTGACCAAGCTGCGACATTGTTGGCACTGCCGCAACGGCTGCCGCGTGGCGTGGCAAGGGGAACGATCCGCCCGCTAAGCCAATCGCGGGTGACGTCAAGTTTGGCGTTTGGCGGTTGGCGATCCTTTCTGCAAGACGGGACGGACAGCTCGCCAAGCTCACCCCTCTGAGGAGCACAGCCCGTTGATGGCGTCTCTCACCGGTGGTCTCTCACATCTTACTGCTTTCCGCTGTTGAGTAGATAGGTTAGGACTCATATGTTTGACACCCAGCCTAGGTATGCGGGGGAAAATACTGTCAAAATTGTGCAATTCCAGAGGTCATGTGTGGCTTCAATTTGATCAGTAGGAAACTTTGATTGCGGCGAGAGTTAAGTGAGTGACCAAAGAAAACTCCAACACATATTCAGTCATCCCATCCCTCTAACTCGCTCGATGTATCATTCCTGTCAACAACATCCGAACGGCCGTCAAACAGTCATGGTGCGTCGACTGGCTGATGCCCTTAGCCATCCCATGGGTATCTCTAACAACTCTTCCTTTCTCACCTCCGCAACCCCATCCCGTGGGAACTCCCAGCTCAGTACTTGTGCCGAGTGCTGTAGTCCTTGGGGCTCACCACCAGACCGCGGCCCTTCTTGGCGCCGCGGTACACCGTCTCGATGATGTCGATCAGCTCCTGCTTGTCCTCGAGCACCCAGTTGAGCTTGTTGTTGTTGCCCGTGCCAAAGTCGCACATGATGTGTTTGTTGCGGAAGAAGAACATGATGGAGCACGGGTCGTAGAGCTCGTACATGGCGTTGAAATCGGGGACCTGGGAGAAGGGGTTAGTGAACTGGAGGAAGAGAACCAAAACAAAACAAAGCGATGCACATGCCTGGTCGATGTCGCACAAGTAGATGACGGCAAAGTTCTTCACCCGCTCGGCAATCTTGTAGAGCGTCTCATCCTGACGCATGCAGTCCTATCCCGGGTCGATCGTATCAGTATTTCTGTTTCCAGAGGCTCAGCAGGAAAAGGCAGGCAGACTTACCGGATCATGGTCCCGGCCAAAACGGATGACGACGACGCGTTCTTCTTCTATAAAGTGTTAAGAGTGGCAGATGGTTAGCCGCCAGATAGTCGAGCTTGGGAAGGGTTGGAGATGGTGAGCGACACGGTGGAACACGGCAACGACAGCGACAACGAGGATGGTGGTGAGACGGGCCTGAAGGGAGGGATGAGGGGCGCAAACTCACCTGAAAGAATGGCCTGGTCGACGTGCCAGCCCGAAGGCAGATGGGGGAGCATAACAGAGCCCATGGTGGAGGATGGTTGTGTGAGCTAGATGAAGCGAGGGTTGGGTGTATCTGGTTGTTGATGTCCAGTTGTGAGTGTTAATTACGGGTTTGGTGTTGAGGTGTTGAGTTGAGGACGGGTCAGCCTAACCTTCAGTGGTGGCGATTGCCTTAAAGCCTGTCTCTTCAGCGCATGTGTGCCTGAAGATGCTTCTAGACGACGCCTGCAGTCTGTTACGTGTCATTACATTGTTTCATCCGCTTGGCACCGATATTCCGTTGCACTTTGCAACTGCCACCTGCGACACCCCATTACCGTACGTTACACATCTGCCGAACTTAGTCTTGAAGACCCACCTCCATCAAATCCTCACATCAAACAAATCTTGAAATCTCAACCTCCATCTCAACCTCGACCAACCCGCCTAGGTACCACTCATCCCCTATCCAAGATGGCATCTATCCCAGACCACCTCGAAAGCCTCGCCAAGGTGGTCTCCCACAATCTCTCCTACCAACACGACTGGAAATGGGTCTCTCGCCACTCCTCCTCCTCCCTCCAACGACCCCTCCTCTACGGCCTCCCTCCCAAGCGCCTCTACGTCCACCCAGACGAGCAAATCGACCTCATCAAGGCCGAGAAGGCCCTCGGCAGGCCCATTCCCCAGCAGCCCGAGGTCGAGTGGGTGTTGCCGCTGCACCTGTCCGAGAAGTGGTCGCCTGCCCAGTTTGCCGAGCTGTTTGACGCCATTGATGCCATCCCTCCCGGCCGCGACGGGGACGAGGTTGCTGAGTTTGACGGGGAGGTAGACGGCGATGCGCCGTGGTTGCTCTGGCGCGGGCCCAAGCGCGGGAAACGCATCCTCATGGCTACGGTCCAGGACGATTCGACCGTGACTTATTACTGGATTTTTGATGGAGTGGTGAAGCCAAGGCAAAATTGAAGTCTCTGGCCTTTTACGGGGTTTATTTTGGTCTCTTTTCCCAGCTGTCTATTTATACACTCTTCTCTAGGGCTCACGCCCGTCACATCACAGTCTCTCCTACCCCGTCATCTACGGCTTGAAGATAACTTTCTGCACCTTGCGCTGGTCAAACAGCTCATATCCTTCCACGGCCTCGGAAAGCGGCATGATCTTGTCGAACATGAAGCTGCTCGCATGGTCAGCAATCGGTTCAACAACCAACTCGGCGCATGGCTGGAAAAGAGCTGGAGCTTCCTACCTGAACTTGTCCTGGTTCTTGGCCAGCACTGGCAGTGCCTCCTGGAAAACGGACCGGACAGGGCAACGGCCCATCTGGACCCTCAGGTTCTTGCTGTCGAAGAGGGTTCTGGTTAGCAGCCATAACGGCAAAAAAGAGGAAGGGTTCCAACTCACCCATACGCCTCATTGCCGTCCCAGGGGATCTATACCACCAACTCAGTCAGCGCCGGGCCTCGAACCACCACTTCCGTCACTCTACCCCCATTCAACTCACCTCAGCATTGTGCACTCCAATGCTACTAATCACCCCAAACGGCCTGATCAAATCAAACGCCGTCCTCAACGCCGGACTCAGCCCCACCACCTCAATCACCGCGTCCGCGCCCCTCCCCTCCGTCGCCTCCTTCACCCTCCTCACCATCTCCTCCGTGCCCGCGCTAAAATCCAACGGCTCCGCCCCCAACCCCTTCGCCAGCTCCAGCCTCGACGGCACGTTGTCCACCGCGAACAGCTTGCGCGGCTTGTACTCGAGCGCAGCGACGATGGCGCACAGTCCCACGGGCCCGCAGCCGATCACCACCACGACGGCCTCGGATGCCGGCTGGTGCGGCTGCAACAGCGCGAAAGCGTTCTTGGCGCCGAAGAAGCCCGTCGGGAAGATGTCGGCCATGAGTACCAGCGCCTGGTCGCTGAGGGCGGCGAACCCAGAGGCCGGGTCGTTGACGCGCATGACGGTCCCGTCGGCGAAGGGCACGCGCACGTACTCGGCCTGGCCGCCGTCGAGGAGCTCGCTGCCGAAGAGGCGGACGTGCGCGCAGCGAGAGGAGAAGCCGTGGGTGCAGTAGAAGCATGTGTTGCTGGGTGGAGGTTAGGACATGAGGTGGCTATTGGGTGATGGGAAAGGGGGGAACAAACCAAGAGACGGTAAACGGCGCCACGACCTTGTCGCCGACTGCGACAGTCTTAACCTCGCTGCCGGCTTGGACGACGGCGCCGACGAATTCGTGGCCCATGATGAACCCCGTCGGGGACGGCTGGTGGCCGCGGTAGACGTGGAGTTCGCTGTTGTCGAACATACGTCAGTGTACACATACATACTTTGCAGTTTGGAAGGGAGAGATGAGAGGAAGTTCAAGACCCTGTGTTAACGGGACCCTAAAGAACTGAACAAAAATGTCGAAATGAAATAGAAAAAAAAAAAGGCAAACATACGAGCCGCACAAAGCCGTAGATTGGACCTTGACGATAATGTCGGTCGGATCTTGGACTGTTTTGTGAAAGTAAAAATGTGTCGGTCAGTTTGACGACGACGTCTTGATCTCCCTCCCTTCCTCCCTCCATTTTCCAAGTTCTCGGGGAGGGAAGGATTGCGTACTCTTTGGCACGGGCCGGTCCTCGACAACCGCCTTTTTGGGCCCGTGGAAGACCACGGCCTTCATAGTTGCTGGGAGGTCTGAGGACATTTTGCTTTCGTCGATGTTGGTGTTGATGATGACGGGGTTGGTGGTGACAGACAAAGGAACTTGACTTGGTGTAAGTTGCTTTGGTGCCTCGGATGGGGGTATTTTTTAGACCTTTAGTTCTCTCCTGCAATGCCTAGTTAAGTCCTCAAGATCAGAGATCAGGGAGGTTGAGGTTGAGATAACGGACGGTAAGTCTCCCTAGTCCTGGAGCTTGAGAGGCACCTACCTAAGTATAAGTAAGAGGACTGGTTTGGTTGAGTGTAAGTGAACGAGTCGTTTTACTCTAGGTACTTTGACTCCCAAGCATAAGGATAGATATTTGACTGCAACTTGGATATCGGGGAGGGAGAATACCTTGGACACTTTGTCCAGCAGATTCTCCGTTTCTTCAACGAACCTGACCAAATGTTGAAAGATTACCTAGAGCAGGTAGGCAAAAAGATTCAGTGACGTGGTGTTTGTTCAAGATGGTACTTATTAGTGGAGATCCCCGCATCTTCGGCCGAGGCATAACACGGGCACTGGGACACACATCGGCCCCGCCCGGCCTGGTCCGGTTCATGGAGCAGCTGCCCGTCTGGCCGGGTTGGCCGCGGCTTCGTTACCTTCTAAGGTACTTGCCCTTTAGCTACTACTATTTCATATCCAGATTTTTTTTTAGTTATTGAGCTGGTTGTTTTGTGTGTTGATGGTCATGGTTGAAGGGCATGACTAAGGACGTAAGTACCTATACACTTTACCTCAAGCTTTGCTATTCGAGCCCAAGCAGACTCAGTAGCAAGTTCGGCGTTCATCAGCAACTCAAACAATACAATGACATTGACGTAAAATGATCGTCGCAAATGGGGTAGGTCCCTGGGGTAGACATCTAGCCGCTACCCTCTCTCTCTCCCCATCGTCCCGAGCTCGATCAACTAGGTCAGGTGGCCAAGTCCCTGGGTAACTCACACCAGGTATCATCCACACAGGAAGAGAGAGTTCTCGAACACCGCACATTCTTTTCTTATTCTTTTTTGGTACGTATAGGTAGGTAGCCATTCGCGCACCTTAGGTTTCGAGCCCCTCCGTATCGCATTCGGCTTTCTCATCCTCATGGGGGAACAGCGATCGTGATATAAATGTTCTGATCCCTCCCCGCTCTGAAAGCCCAAGATTGCAATCCGTGATACCTCCCCAAACCATCCATTTCCCCCCAAATCCATTTCTTCCAATTTTATTGCCGACCCAATCCCACCATGTTGTTGTTGTTGTTCCCATTGCCATCCTTTCCGAACCAAATTTCCACCCAGCCAGCCAGCCCAGCAAATCGAAACAAGTAAAAATACCACCCTTGATCTGTTGTCGTCTGCCAGCCGCCGGTCGGCCTGCATCAAACCCTTTTTCTCTCTTTCTCACTCATACATCCATACATACAACGACACATAGTTACACGCCTGAACGCCAGCCATGGGATGTGGCATATCCTCCCGTAGGCACCTAGTAAGGAATAAGCAACCCAAGCATGAGAGGGGGGGAATCGCCAAAGATGATCAACAACAACCACAGCCACAACCCAGTCCCAGACCAGCACTCAGGCACCATCCAGCAGCAGCAGAGAGACTCCAGATCCCATCCGTAAACGCCATTTTCCGCATCGATCCCAAATTGTAAAGGGGAATCTAAAGAAAAAAGAACAACAGGGCCCCCGCTAGGAGGAGAAGAAGGGTACGAAGGTGAAGCGAAGAAAAAAACAAGTAAATGCATATGAGAAAAAAAGAAAATCAAGAAGTGAAGAGAAGTGGGGTTGGGTAAAGAAAGAACCAGCTGTGGGCGGAGAAAAAGCACAGAAGCGCTCAAGCAATCTCAAAGAGGAGAAATGAACGGTCAGCTCGCGACGGCTCTGGGCCTGCGGCGGCGGTTATGTCCGTCAGGTCTTTGTGAGAGCACGTCTCGTAATAATGGATCGTCCTTGCTCTTGTCGACATGATGTACTCGGACGTGTCTGGAAACAGTTAGAAGACATATCTCTCGGAGATGGCATTAGAAGATGGCGGTCCAAACCGTTGCAAGTTATCTGGTCGTGGATACTTATGATCCCTGTCAGGGCAGAACGGGCAGACATAGCCCGGCGAAGCATGGACAAGCCCATGCCGAATCATTTCATTCTTGCGCTTGAATCCCTTGCCGCCTTCTCCGCGGGGACATCCAGGGACCGGGCAGTAGTGTGGCCTCTCGGAGGAGTGGACTTTGGCGTGCGAATTCAGCAGGTACTGCGTCTGGAACGGCGGCATGGTGCAACCTGGATACTTGCAGACGTAGTTCCCCGTTGTCGGTTGCACGGTGATGCCATCGATGCTCATACGGTCAAACGCCGAAGCAGGAGGTGATGCGCTGCTCGGACGTGCGCTTGATGTTTCCGAGGAAGTACTCCCGAACTCGGGAGGCCTCCTCTGCTGCCCGTTCTGCTGATAGTAGAACCCCGGGCTCGTGACCGGGGGGGCGAGCGGGTGCCCTCCCGGAGAGAGCGGGTTATCGCGGTACTGGTCGGTTGACGGCGGCAACGGAGGCGAACCTAGCGAAGGCAGAAGTCGCTGCTGCATGGCTGGTGGCGGGGATGCGGGAAATCCCGGATGCGGGCCCCTCATGCTGCTCCCGACAACAGGGGCGGGTGTGAGCGGCGGGAGCTCACCACCGAGCTGTTGCCGGATAGATGGGAGTGACTGGCCGTTGGATTCGAATCGGTTAGGGCTGATGGGCGGCAGGCCTTCGCTATGGGTGGTGGTGGATCGGATGCTGGTGGTTGGGGACTTGAGGTCGGTCCGGTACGAGGACGGAGTGGCACCTGATTCTCGTGGAGAGTGGACGCTGCGAGGACTGTAAGGGGAAGGGATCGGGGCATTTCGTCCTCCGACTAGTGGCTCGGGTTGCATAGTACTGATGGACATGGCTCGCGTTGGTTGCGGCTTGATCGACGCGTCATGGTCTGCTACGGGCCGGGTCAGTCCGGCGTCGGGCTGCGCGGTCTGGGGAGCCCTCTCGGCGGTGGCAGCGAGAGCAGTGGCAGCTAGCGACTTCAGCAACGAGGCTTGGTCGCTGCCCTCGTCCGTACGTGTCGCAGCCATGCTGTTTCCTGTACTATGTGCCGATGAGTCCTGGCGGGTAGAAGCGTCTCCGGATCCCCAATTCTCGTCCAAGGTTTCCGTATCTTCTCGCATCCCCGGGTCGTCTTCTACGTCGTCGTCAGGTTCGTCGGCCCCAAAATCCCCAAAGTAGGCCGATCTCTCGCGCCTATGACTGTCCAGATAGCCGATCAGCACGGCATCGCCTTGACTTGGTTTCATTCGCCTCCGGCGGGTCGAGTCCTTGTTGTCAGACTCTTGAGACGAACTGGATGAAGATGATGATGAGCTGGAAGCTGGACTCCGAGCTGGTTGCAGGGTTGGACGAAGCGGCTGTAGCGGTGGGCTGTCTCTCAGGAAGCCCTCATCGGGGTCGTACACGGCGGGAGTGGAGGCTTGACCAGGACTCGGGGCATTCGTCGCGGTCATCGCTTCGGCGCGACTCGGTAGTGCTCAGTCTCGCGGAGCGGCGGCGTGGTGGTGGTGCACGCATCAGCATTCCATGGGTAGCCGGGCCGTGGTTGGCAACGGGTCGACAGCAGAGTCCCGTTACCTCGGATGGGGCCGGCCCGCCTCGCCTTTGCCCGGGACCACGGGGTTTCGTTCCCTGCTTCCCGTTTCGCGTTTCCCGTGCGAAACGCAAATGGAGGCGCCCGTCTCCGGTGGGTCGTCGGAGGGTCGGGACACAGCACGTGTAGTCTGGGTCAGCAGTTCCCGAGCAGAACAGGCAATCCAGAAGGACGGGGCAAAGGCGGGGAGGGCGCATATAAGAGCCGCGGGCGAACCAGGGGCACACGGAAAGGGTGGACAGCCACGCGCGCGCGACACAGCGTCTCGGGAAGCCGTCTGGTAAATGAGGTTGCGGCGCGCCGGGGACTGACGGGCTGGGACTGGGAGAAGCGGAAGCGACCCCGTGACCGGCTGATTGAGCGGGGATTTGTAAATTGCACCGCTGCTTGGGAGGATGTGAGGGGTGGCTGAGTTTACGTTGCAAGAATGCGGCTCAAGAGTGAAACGGCCGGGGTTGAATTTCGGCACCAGGGCGGCGGGATAAAAGGGAGGAGGGGAAGAAGGAGGATGGAACTGCGGAGGATGTCAACCAGGTTTCCGAGAGCGCGGCATTCAAAGAGCCAGGCCAGACCCGTGGTAAGTCAGGTAAGCCTCGAGGGAGTCAATCAGTAAGTACCTGAACGAGGTTTGATTGACGTCGAATACCGAGTTCACGTTATGTCGAACCAGGCAGGGATGGGGTTGCTCTCTGCCAGGGACTGGTGGATGGGCAGAGATGAACACAAAAAGACGGGCTTGTCTTGTGTGATGGATGTTTTGTTTTTTTGGTGGTGGGTGATTATGGCGCAGGAACAGATTTGGTTCGATGGGTCGAAAAAAGGCTGCGGCTCGTTCGATGGCCCTGGCAAGCACGGGTTCGGTCTCCCGGGGTGTGGTCAGGGTGGTCAGGATCGGGAAGGGCTGCTGCTTTAAGCCGCAATGACAGCCTCCACTCCACTCTCCCGTCGGGAGCAAATGGGCCTGATGCACTTCCCTCCAGCCAAAGACAGCGGATGAGATGGAAGGAACAGCCCAGCCTCGATGTTCCAACCGCCAACCAGCAGCACCCACACACCACCGGCAGGCCTACGCTACCACTACTACTACACAGTACGTACTGGACCACAGCAGCCACCTGGTGCAGCACCTGCAGCACCTTCACGCAGCACGCAGCAGCGGGAGGGCTTCCAGTCTCCACCTGCCACAGCGAGCTCTTTGTCGCAAAGGGCCCGGGGAAAGCTGGGGTGCAATGCGACAGCGGCGAGTGGAGGCAGATCGGCCGTCGCGCTGAAGATTCACTGGCTGGAAGGTGGTGGGGGCCCCATATGACCGAAACAACCACCATCAAACAGGACCAAGCAGGGACCACGCAGGGGTGTGCGGAGCGCCGAGTGAGCCCCATCCATCGATCAGTGGAGCAGCGCCAAACAACTTCATCGACGATCCCGTTCCGTGCTGGCAAGCTACCAGGAACGGACAGAAACGTTGCGTTTTTACTTGTTTCCCTGGGCCCAAAAGTGGTTTCGTATGTATAGTGCGGAGTAGTCAGGATGGGTCCGGAATATGAGTAATGGGATGGCAGGCGACCGAGATGATTGTTTTATGCTGACAGCCGCGGCGACATTTCTGGGCAATGGACCGAGACAACAGGGCGGCGCAAGGAATGCTGGACGGGAGGCAATGTACCTCTGTGAAGTTTGCCTCAGGTTTGCTGTACGAATACCTTATGCTGTCTGCGGGGTCCCGTATGATACTTGGGGGCCTATGTAGGTACCATGCTCATGGGATTTTGCCACCGGGAAGCGCGGGTGAGGCTCTGTCGTGTGCAGATGGAGATGTTGAGCACCGGGGGAATGACTGGGATGATGTTTGGATGGCGAATGAAATCGGATGACCTGAGCGAGGGGACTTTCGCAAATTCAGATTCAAATTCAGATTCACGTTCACTGAGAGACGAGAAGGGGAACGGAAGAATGGAAAGCCAGACCGGTCAAGCCCAAGCCGCTTGTGGACACGGAACCAAGGAAAGTCAGCATGGAACAATGAAAATGAAGGAGCGACGTGCAATTCGCGGCTGTCGGGGCTCCGGCGAATGGAACGAAGTGAGGGGTGAGGGGTGGGATTCTGGGCATCTGGGCATGCTGGGAAGGTGCGATGAACCACAACTGCTGCTGAACCGGTGGGCCTTGGGCTGGGTGCTGCCTTGCTGGGCTCTGGGTGGGGCTTCTCTTCCTTCCAAAAAGCACCCATATGACAGCCCGTTGACAAGTGGCAGGTGGCAACATTTTCTTGGACCTCTTCGGCGACTTCACAAAACGAAACTTCCACGTTTCCACGTTTCCGCGTTTGTTGGATTAGCATTTACCTCTCCGTAGAAGTCTCAGTACACAAACAGCAGCCTTGTCCTCGTCCATCTTCTTTTATTGTATCGACCCCATGGAGGGAAAACAGTCGAGTCCAATGGCCAATTCCATGCCATGATCAAACTGCCTGAGTCAGCCTAACGTGCTGGTTGGGCATCTCAACGCCTGACTTCTCTCAGATCCTCTTTCTCCTCACCCTTCTCAGGTCCTCGCCCTGGCCACGCAGTTGGTATGACCTCGCGTCTTATCCAGGTCCCATGCCATTGCCGAGAGGGTCCAGCAAGGCGGACGAAAGAGACCGATGTGCTCCAGCTCTCTGCAAATTCCTGCCTTTTGAAAAACTAAGGCGGACGAGGCAACTGGCGAACGACTCCGATGGCAGGCTGTCATGCGATGCCATTGCCATCAGCACACCCGGACATACTCGGTCCTTTCTGCACATTGGAATGACACTCGACGGCATCCACAATCGCTCATTCTTGCTTTCCACTCTACTCGTGTCGTCTTCGTCTCATATCAACATCGCCATCTTCATTCACATCCTAATTTTTCTTTCTCTTTCGCCCAGAGATCAACTAGCGATTTCATCATGACCCCCGCAGCGAACCATGCAGAAGCCAAGACCACCCTCAGCCTCATCGGTGGTTAGCTGCAACGGGTCAATCCGCCATCCATGCCGAAACCATGCCTCCCTGAGACCAGCGGCTGCTGCGCCTGTCCTCGGAAATCTCGCACTGAACCTCAGCTTTCCCACCCACAGCCACCGACAGAATATGATCCAACATGACCTGTCCCTGAGGCCTTGGTTACTCCGAGACCGGGCATTCTACCGACCGAGAAGGATTGCCAACATGTTTGGTTATGCAGACAAGTATGGCCCGCATAGAAGGTTGGTTCTGCCACCTTGGTTCCCGATAGATGACGGGTTTGTGCCGTATACTCGGATGCCAATTACACTACACTACCTCGGCTCCCAAATGTGTGGACAGTATGAGAAATCACCAGGACGCTCTACCTAGTAGGTATCTCTATCTTCCCCCTGACTGGAGGCCTCCCCCAGCTTCGACCTCGAGTAAGCTTGGTCTGTCTCGGTCTCGGCATCAGAACCGCAAAGTGCAAGATGCCCGTGGGGGTGCCGCGTGGCCATCAGAAACAAAACATTCTCGTCCTCGTCAATTCATCCCTGGCTCGAAACACCAGCGAAGATGGAACTGCCAGGTCAGGACATGCCACTGATCCAGGGACGGACGACACCACGCACAGTATGTATGTACATACACCCTCCTCGGGCTGTCTTTCACGGTAGTAGCAGTTGGTGTCAACCGCCGACGACAAGCATTCTGGAACCAAATGCCATAGTATTGTCATCCACAGCTGTGTTCTAGTTCTCCAGCCAGGCAAAACTGTCAATACCTATGTTTGTCATTCCCAACCAAACCGTCCTCATATGTATGTACATACATCCCACCCGACGCCACTGCCCGCGCTTCAAACAAAACGCCCTCGGTGTGCGGTGTGATGAGATACATACGTCTTCCCCCACCGCCGCACCTTGCTGCAGCGCAGGATTTTCCCTGCATCAAACCCCTTCCGAATGAGAAAAAAAACCAACCCCCAACCAACTCGACTCCCCTCGTGCCACAACTGCCTGCCATCCTAAACCACGTTTGTCAAACGTTATCGCTTTCGCTCCATGGTATGGACCGTACATATCTACCTTCCAGAACGGCACGAGACAAGAGCACGCCACAGACGCACCCCTGACCCGACGCCTAGCCAGATCGAGAGACGAGCAAGCGATGGCTGATGATGGCGAGGATAATGATTTGATTCCATGATGGGCTGCCATTCCCGAGCTTGCGAGTTTCAGCCACAGACGAAGAGCGAAATGAGACGACCGGTGTAGGGTAGGTAGCAGTAGCCGTGGTGGTCGTGATGCGGTGTTGCGCACCTTGATGTGCGAGCAAGAGAAGTACTTATGCGTGTGCTCATTTGTGTGTACCTACCTATGCAACGAGTTAGTTATGAGATGTATGGGATATACCAAGTAGCTCGGGTCCTGCCGTACACACACGACGCCGCGCCTCAGGTTGGTAGGTATGAAGCATGTTCGTTTCGTAGGCATGTATGTGCTACCTGGGTGTGACACAACCCGCCCGGGATGAGCCTCACCCGACGCTTCTTCCTCCTCCTCCACCACCACGGGAAGCGTCACTCAACTCAACGATCCTGCCGCCGCTGTGCGACCACGCCGGCCGGGGAACACTACGGAGGGAGGACGAGTCGCGGATCGAGACAGGCAGGACAAGACAGGGCAGGACAAGATAAGACATTGCGTGGATGATGCTTCGAGGGTGTGTCGGTGACTCGAGGGACTGATTGCTTTGTCCCGGGGACCGCGCGTCGGATAACCTATGTACGTCCTTACCCAGCTAGAATCCCAGGTATACCTACCTGTACCTACCTACACAGGAGTGTGAGCTAGCGGACTGTGCATGTTTCTCTACGTCTCAATCAGGAGTTGCTCCGTCTTCGTTGCGCAAGATATTAGATCCCTGCCCCCTTTTTTTACAACCATCGACTCCCTTCTCCGGACAGACTCGACGGCATGCCCTTCCAAACTCCTACAACATCCAGCTGGAATCATGATATCTGGCTCGATATACCACCACGCCCTGTTCGCAGCCAAACTGGCTAGACCACAACAAACCCTTAAGAAAGGAAAAGAAAAAAGAGTGTGTTGCTACCGTCTGTGATCTATGTCACAGAGCCATACATACACAAGGTACGGTACACTGCACAAAGAACGGTTGGGGTCGGGGAGCTCTTCACACCCCTCCCCCTACCTCCCAAGTGTGTCACGCAGCCCTCGCTCATTCTGTTCTGTGTCTCGTCATACACAACAGCAACGCAGCGGTACGCCGAGTCTCTTTTTGGTCGAGAACGTCGGCTATGGGGAAGGGGTTGGAGGAGCGAGAGGGTCCAGGAGTTACTGACCGGCCTGGCCTGGTTGAAAGGTACGGTACGGCGGTGGTTCTGGTGCTGTTGTTACTTGCTGTCCATCTAACATAGGTATGGACATAAGAGTTCGATATAAATCGAGAAGTCCCGCCGATAGTAATTGGGTTTGTTGAGAGTCAGTTGGTCCGTCAACATGATTCCCCCTTTCGTCATTTGTCCGTCCATTGTCGTCGTTACAGCCAAGCAAACCGCCGTTGTTTCGGTGTTTTGTTCGCTCTCTCTCTCTCAGATGCGATGGCCGCTGAGGAAATTGGTCATCAATACTTGGGAGGGGTTGGATATTTATTCCGTCCTTTGTTTGACTAGATCAAGACTTGCCGGCTCTTGGGAACCATATATGTGGAAATGAACTAGGAGTAAAGGAGTCCCATGAACGTGCTGCCCAAAGACAAAAACAAGCCTGCTTGGTATCCTCCGCGGACAGGGGTTATTTATTTACCAGCATGAAAACGAAAAGTGAGACCGAGAAGTGGACATCATTCGTCATGCTTCTGTCGTCACAACCTCTACCTATAGATGAAGCACTATGAAGACGCCCGACTCCAATCCACCATCAACCTCCCTTTCCCCCATCACCCATCCAAACCACCCCTCCGACTCTCTCTCTTTCTACCCCAACACCATTCCCTCCTTAACCACCAAGTCTACCATCTAACTCGCAACCAAACCAAAACACATCCAACACAAACAACCTCACTCCTCTTCCACCTCCCACCCCCCAACCTCCACCAACCCATCACTCAACACCTCCACTGCCACCCCCCTTTCCGGCTCACCATTCCCACCACCCCCTCTCGTCTCCAAAGCAACCCACAACCCGCCGCCGCGTCTCGCAATCTCAGACTGCACATCCACCTCTGCCGTGCGCAGCCCCACGCTCGGAACACCCCTCACGAAGCTCCCGCCAGCGGCAGCGCCGGCGAGATCCGCAAAGTCGCCCGTCTTGGGGGCGGTGGCGAGGACGGTGGTGTGCGGACTGCTCTGGTGACGCCCGAGGGTTAGAGAGAGGCGGATTGAGGAAGGGGAAGATGAGGAGGCGGAGGTGGTGGTGGCAATTGCGCTGAGGCGGGTTTGGCGGGTGAGGGTTATCGGGGCGAGGAAACGGGTTGTTGATGATGATGTGGACGATGACGACATGAGATTGGCTCCGGGAGCGAATCCAGGAACCGGGGTTCGCAGCATGCCGGCCGCGTCGGAGGGGATGGGTTCGATGCGAGGGGGGACGGCGGCCGAGACTCGTAGCGTGTAATCGCCGAGCTGGCCCGGTTCGAAGGTGGAGAGGATGATGTTGTACGTCCCTGCGTCGAGGCGCGGGATGGATGCGGCCGTGTGGCCGTGCTGGTACTCCGGGCTGGCGGCGAGGATGTCGCGGCCGGACAGGGAAGTGATGCGTTGCTGAGGCGAAGGAGGGGAAGGGGATGAAGGACCTAAGGGTGAGAAGGCGAGGGCGATGTGGACGGGTAGGTCGTGGGTTGATGTGCTCAGAACAAGAGTCACGGGAGAGGGCTGTGATAAATAGAGGGAATATTGCGGATTGTTGTAGTAGGTCGGGCGGGCAGCGTTGCCACCGGCGGTTCGACGTGTCCAGGAGCCGCGGATCGGGATGTTGTGTGCGAGACGTTCCGGGGCAGGGGAGACCGTCAAGGGTTCATCAGAGAAGAATGACAAGGTGAAAGTGTAGGCAGGAAGAGGCAGCTCCGACTGCTTAACCACCAAAGTCTGAGCAATTCCTGGGGTTGGCTGGTATCGGAGGAGAACGTTGGGACTGTCGACCAGCGAAGTGTGGTCAAGACGACGACTCATGTCCGGCAGCGGCACGCGGGTTCCCGAGGGAGAGGACGCATACATGGCGAGAGCTGTGAATCCAAGTTGCTTTGAGACGGTGGCCAGAGACGCGGCATGGTTGTCCCCATCGCCGCCATGCTCCCTTTCGACTCGGCGCTCTCGCAAGATGTCGAGCTCGCCATCTTGCCAATGGCGACTCAGTAAGATCCAAACGGGTTTCGCAGACGGAGAGAGGACGCTGAACTGTGGATTATGCGTGAACACGAGCTCCTCGGTTTTGTCGGGCATTTCCCAGCGGAAATGGTGGTCTTGTCGGTAGGCGAATAGGGCTGGGTTCCAGTTGACATAGAGCGAGTCGAAGTGCTGAAGCACATCTTCAAAGGCCATCCAGAACTGGTTCGATGCGCCGTCTTGTGTCGACCCAACTGTATGTACCTTGAGCGTCGCCGATGAACCCACTCCGGTCCAAACCAAGCTGTCGATCCAGGGGTTCTTGATGAGCAACAGACGTGAGTCGTCTTCGACCTTCAGGTCCACGACGGCGTAGTCATGCTCCTTCACCAGACCAAGCGCTTTCTCCTCCTCCGGCAAGATGTTGCCAGTCCCGAGGGTAAGGATGACGTTGCGCTCGTCATAGGCCTTTTTAATCCTGTTCCATGTCTCGTTAAGGTCCATATCGTCACTGGGGAGGGTTAGCCTATCAGGTCTCGCCGTCTCAGACTCTCGGCTTGCTAACCTTTGGAGGAAGATTTGCTCAGGAATCCAGCCAGTTAGCGCATGCAGGTCCGTTGCTGAGTTGCTTCCAGGGAAATCGTAGCCACCGCGGATCTTGAGATATGCTTTCTCGACCAGCGCCGGCCAAATCAGTCGAGGGTTGCGTCGGTCGACGACATATAGGGTACGGTCCGTCTTTGACACAGGTAACCGGTCGTCGATGGTCACGCGACGCCAACTACCGTTGAAGTACATTCGGAACACGTATTTTCCGCTTTTGGAGAGTTGGGGCCGCATCGCTTTGTGGTCATAGGGGTACATGAGGGACGCGAGGAGCTGGGCTGCCGTGTGAGAATTGCCGGCGATTAAATGGGAGGAGCGCCATACTCACAGAGTCTTGACTTGGGCCAAAATGACGAGCGGCAGCGCATAGGCTCGCAACAACAGAGCAATCGGTGGCCAGGTCTTGTGCCAGATCTGACTCGGCTCGCGCCGTCATGAGCTGGTCCAGATCCTCATCAGAGCCGTCGGCGTTAGCCACTAACTCGGTGGGACGACGCCAATCAGCGACCAAGGCCTGCTGCTCAGGGGAGAGGGAGAAAGACGCCGGGTCGCTTGGGCACCAGAATCGAATGTTAGTAGCAACAACGATAGGGATGGTAGTGATTACACGCCGTACGTATAAGGCCCGTCGCCGGAGTCCAAGAAGTCCTCGGGGCTCGGAGCAGAGTCCCATGGGGGGAAAACATGACCATGCAGGCGGGAGGCCTTGTAGATGATAATTTTCTCGGCGGTAGTCAGGTCCCGTGTGGACTCGGGAACACGTCGTAAGGGAGTTTGGCCCTTGATGCGTGCCTTGAGGCGCTGGCCCAACTCGACCAGTTCCTCAAACTTGCGTCTCAAGCGTTTTCGGTCTTCAGGTGTCTTGGCCGTGCTGATGGCCTGCATATACAATTCGGCGGCGGCGATGGCATGCTTCAGCGCGTCCTCGTCTCCTTGGGCGGTCTTTATAAGGCGTTCGCGTGCCTGTTGACGGTTAGAGTCAACATAATGACTTGGTCGAGGAGGTTCTCGCGCCGAATGTATATCTTACCAAAGCCTGACTCTCCATGACTATGGCAGGCGTCGCAGTTCCTCACATGAGCCGATTTCAAAATGATTTGCAGATTACACTCAACTGAAGGACTTAGAGCAACGCCTAGGCAAATCTGAGAAACTGCATCCGGGAGACACAAGTTGCGCCGCCAAAATCAAGAAAAATCTAGATATATTTCTTGCTATCTCATAGTGAACTGAATGGTCACAAGGTGGCACCAATCTGGAAGTTGCCGACAAGACTGGATTAGTGGAGCATGAGGGAGCACGCGGTTCCATGTTTCGTTGGTGTGAGAGCAACATCTCTCTCGCCTGTGGATGATCAGGCAGACTCGGGCGGGAGGGCATCCGTCAGGCATTTTACGCAAGGTTTGGCTGAAGATGGGGACTGAAATGGAACTGGCGCTTCTATTTCTGACTCGCTGGTCTGGCTCGGTGGCGGATGGGCCAGCGGCCCTGGCTGCTGTCATTGAATTTGGACAGTTAAAGAGTGAAGAACAATGGAAGTCAAAAATAAATAAACGTGCTGACGGAGTGCATCTGCATTTGCTGAGACGAGTGAGAAGACCCAGCTCGACCAACAAGATCGGTTTCCTAAAATGAGAAAGGCTCCTGTTCAGGTTCTCTTGCCTGGCTTTCCGTCTGTCAGGTTGGACCGAGCATTTCTCCACCGGAAAGATGCCCAGATGAGGTGCCGTGGCGGGATGGCTGGGGATCGCAGTTACCCCAAGGGAAATAACTAAGGTATCCAACGTCAAGTCCCTATCTGGCTTCATCTTATCGCTGGATCTCTTAGTGGGTCCTAGACTTCCCGCTCCAGGTCCTGGTCCACGGGGGTTGCAGTGTCTTCAAGGTGGGCTGTCTCTTTGGTTTCCAGACTCTTGTTTTGACCAAAATATGCATTGGTGACCAGGCTCTGTTGCTGGTTTCCAATGCAAGGCTGATGACGATGATACGATGAGAACAACTTGAATGGCCGTATTCCAGGTCAACCATCACGTTAAATCGGAATTCGGCCCAGAACTGCGGGGCAAGGGAAGACTGGTGCGTTTCCCCGGGATGCCGAGGTTACCGGCACTGGAAACCGAATTCACGGGCGCGCGACGGAACTGGGACCGGGTCCCGTGCTGCTTTGCGCACCTAGGCGCAACCACGAGCCGCCTGCGACCCACCGACGCCGTCAGGGTCCTCCCTCGGCCGGCCCTCAAAACCAAATAACAAGTTTCGGTGCCCCGTCCTTCATCCGTCGTCATCTCTGTCGACTTCGCCGATTCATACTCGACATCCGGTTTTTGCTGCGAGGGTGGTCACGCGCAGTCCGTTCCTCTCACGCCGCCGACATCAACTGCCGCGCATCGCATCAGCGGGGGCTATTTTTACCCAGCCGTAGCCGCTCGCCATTTCCGGAATTCCAGACAGAGAGACGACGAATTGACATTCACAACACCAACCGCAACCACCTTCGAGACCCCGGAATTCGGACACCGCAAGTCGACGCGCAAAGGCCCGAGACGGGAGACACCAGGCCATCGCAATGGCCGTGCAGTCGAAGCCGGCCCCAATTGGGCCTTGGGGTAAGGCGACGGCCGGTGCCGCGGGCGCTGTCTTTGCCAATGCGCTGGCCTATCCGTTGGATCTGTATGTGAATAATGATGGAGCCTACGTACTGCATCAATACTTCCCACCCATTGGCCGCCACCTACCGGCGAATTTTCTGCTTGTTGCACGCTTCCCAGAGACACCAACAATACTGACTGGCCATTCCCAACAGTGTGAAGACAAAGCTACAAGTCCAGGTGAAGCCGAGCCAGGCCAACGGCGAGGCCAAGTCGGGGGAGGCGAAGTATGACGAAGAGCCGCACTACAATGGCACCTGGGATGCCCTCTGCAAAATTGGTGCGGCCGAGGGTATTGGCGGTCTATACGCCGGAATGACCGGCTCCCTCCTCGGCGTCGCCTCCAGCAACTTTGCCTACTTCTATTGGTACTCCACTGTTCGTAGCCTCTACGAACGGTACGCCGGCGTGCACAAGTCGTCCACCTTCGAAGAGTTGGCTCTCGGTGCCGTCGCTGGCGCCCTTGGCCAGCTCTTCACCCTCCCAGTCGCCGTCATCACCACCCGCCAGCAGACCTCCACCAAGGAGAACAGGAAAGGGTTCTTCGCCACGGCCCGCGAGGTCATTGACAGCGAGGATGGTGTTTGCGGACTCTGGCGTGGTCTGAAGGCCAGCCTCGTCCTGGTCGTCAACCCTAGCATCACATACGGTGCCTACGAGAGGCTCAAGGTCATCCTCTTCCCAAACAAGAAGACTCTTTCCCCCTGGGAGGCGTTTGGTACGTTCTGTCGCCCACGCTGGCTTTTTGCACCGAGTTTCGAAGCTAACAACGATATCCAGCTCTCGGCGCCATGTCCAAGGCTCTCGCTACCATTGCCACACAGCCCTTGATCGTGGCCAAGGTCTGCCAGCAATCGAACCCGCCTCCGGCACGGAAGGGCAAGCCCTTCAAGAGCTTCGTCGAGGTCCTTCAATTCATCATTGAGCATGAAGGGCCACTGAGCTTGTTCAAGGGCATCGGCCCCCAGATACTCAAGGGCTTTGTGGTTCAGGGGCTTCTGATGATGACCAAAGAGCGGTGAGTGCTGATCGTCCATTGAGGCAAATGAAGAGCAAAATGCTAACGTCGGTTATTCTGCAGTATCGAGCTTATGTTCATCCTGTTGCTCAGGTATTTCCAGGTCATGCGGTCGAAGAGGATCAGGAGGGCGGAGGCCGTCGCGGCTGCTGCCAAGGCGATTGTGCCCATCACCACCAAATAATTTCACAAAATGCCACAATTTGCGGCGGCACGGGTTTTGGATAGGAAGGCTCGGTACCTAGGCGTTGCGTGGTCTCGTTCAATAGGAGGAGAGTCGAGGTGGTTCTGCATCGCATAATGGCCGGTTTGGGTCGGTTCTGAGACTGAAACTCGGGAACGGTTGAATTTTCTGTGTATATGAGTATTGCATAGAGTTTTCATTCCAAAGACAGCATTGGGTTTCTGTTTGAAGCGTATCAATAAGAACTGAAGCAGCTCAAAGGACCATCAACAGGTTAGTTGAGTCCCTTCAGAGAGAACCTCTCAGTTGCGACCATTCCCGTTGGCTTGGCATTTGATTGCTTGCGGGGAGGGCCCCACTTCGGCTCGGTTCAGCCACAATTCAGCCCCACAGCCACACCCACGGATTAGGGCAGCGAATTTCTCTGCATTTCCAGGTTTGTGCGAAAAGCGCTGCTCCTCTTTGGCGAACCTCTGACATCCCCAGCTTCGGATCTTCAAGACAACGTCGACAATCCAGAGCCGACAACCATCACAATGGCCAGTACGTCGCAACCCTCTATCGAAATGCTCTCACTTCGAAAATAACTGTCGGCATACTGACGTCCCTCGCAGAGTCAAAGAACTCGTCCCAGCACAACCAGTCGCGCAAGGCGCACCGGAACGGGTAGGCCAGGCCCTTCCAGCTCTTTCGATCCTCCCCACGACGACACACCACACACACATTTGCGAACAGACCACTAATCGGATATCTTCGCTCGTGAACAGCATCAAGAGGCCCAAGACCCAGAGGTACCCCTCGCTCAAGGGCACCGACCCCAAGTTCCGCCGCAACCACAGGCACGCTCTGCACGGCACTGCTAAGGCTCTGGTACGGAACCCGCTCTCGTTCTCCTTTCGATTTCAAAGAAGCGATACTCGAATTTACAAGCTGCTGTCGAAGATCGTCGATGTTGAAGGAGTTTGCTTACTAACACACCACAACAGAAGGAGTTCCGGGAGGGCAAGCGGGAGTCTGCTTAAATTCCTTTTTCTTCGGTTCCTTTCTCTGTTCTTGCGATCGGGGCGACCAGCGGCAACGGCGTGCAACATGGTTTTCGGGAAAGAAAAAGGGAGGGATACGAAATGTTTTCCGGGCCTATCATGACCTCTTCCACGATCAGGATGGATTGAGAGAGGATCTTGGGTTGGTTGGAGGGGCGCTGCGGAATCAGCCATCAGTCACCACCACTACCACCTTTACGACGAAACAACAAAACACCCCATCACCGAAACGAACCTATCTACCCACTGGGACCCGGGAGTGGAGAAGGGTGTGTTACTTTTGGGACGTTCTCTTATCCTTGTTTTCTCGACCAGATCCGAACGAGTTGCTTCGCTCCGGCGCACGGCGCAGAGACCCGAGATGAGGGATTCGTTTCCCAACGGACCTGATGTGAGGTGTGTCGTCGTGTTTCGATGTGTGAGCAAACTGACCCATTGCGTCCATCCCTTCCCCTTCCCGCTGCCATTACAGCCCCTTTCCCTTGACCCAGAAACCCCACGAAAAGACGGCATTAGTGTGTACAGCTCTGAGCTTTACTCCATGCTCATCGTGCTGAAGGATTATTTCGTGCCGAGATCAACTTTTTGCCTCGCTATTACCAAACACTTTGGCCTTGTTCTCGAAGGGCCGCGGTGCATGAAAGCGAAGCTACATGCAATACTGAAGGTTCAGTTTACCTATGTATGCCATAGTTGTCTGTGCTGTAGTTTTTTTTTTCATAATGTAGTTGGCTATTCCTAGCATTGTACACCGACTTCAACGAGCTGTGATGATCTGGTGTTGGTGAGATGCTTCCCAAGTTGAACAGGGGAGTCAACATCTCCTTTCTCAATCCACACCCCAGAAATAGAATGCCGTCAAACTCTCCAAAGTTTCAACACAACAAGACCCGGGCAGCCCGATGATGCTGGATCGCCATCAAAGTGGCAGTGCATGACTTCTGCCCCTGGAGATCACTTTATGCATGTGAGTTTTCCCACCACTTGGTGAAAGTTTCCATCGCATTTGACGATCATTGGGGTTGCCTTTGATGCTGATCATGTGTGCCTTGAGTTTATTGTTGGACGTTTGGAACGAAGATATCGAGGTTGATGGGTTGGAGGTTGTGATGATTGACATTGAAGGGGACAGTTCCTGGGACAGCTCGGCGTTCATCCCGAGATGCCCGGTGGCGCAACACATAGGAAACCATCACAGGGTAGTGTAAGGCGCCTCTCGGCAGGGCTGAGGAGATTTCCAAGTGTACGGCATACATCCCTGACTGTCGAGTCTGCGCTGGGGGGATGGGGGCTTGGGATTGTTTGATGTTGATTGCGGCATAGTTTTTAGTTTCTGCTGTTTTGAGCCTCATCCGGGCCATGGACAGCACAAGCCACCTATCCATCCCCCAGAGAGCCCTGGCCGTTACAGATCCAGATCTGAATCTGAGGCTACCTCTCCAGGTTCTCCGACCGGGTGTTCGACGAGCCTATCTTTTTGTCTTGGACGATTTTGATCCATGTCCAGGATAAGGTACCTTATCCAGGGGGGTTGTTCCAAGGCTCTGTGTCTTGCACGTGGAAGCGCAGGGGAACGGTGTTAGAGGTTTGCTCAAACATTTTCGGTTCTCTTTTTGTACGGAGTAGAAAACCCGACCTTACTGACTCCGAAGCCTGCGTCTCTGAGTTTGGAGTCAAAAATGGAGGTGTGTTGGGGAAAACCCGAGTACTCCGTAGCCCTACGAATGCCATCTGTCCATCCCTTCATGCTGGAAGGTCGTCAGCTATCTGATGTTCTGTTCTTAACGGCAAGGCAGCCGAATGGAGGCGGGGCCCCCTAGCGGTTTCTTTGCCTTCTGGAAGGAGATCCGACGGGAGTTGGGGACAGGAGCCGGGCCCAAAGACGAAACGTCCGCAGTGGGGACTAGTGCTCAAGCGACTCGACTCGGATGGAAGTGAAGGTCTCCGACACTCTGCACTCGCACGGCACAACACACGGGACACACACACCTCGCTCTTGAGACCAGCCACAGTCGAGGACAATCCATCATCACAGTGAGCGACGACCTATGGGGGTGGAGGCCCAGCCTGGAAACGGCCAGTCCGGCTTCACAGTCCCATCCGGCTCGGGGCCCCGATTTGCCCCACATGGAACCTCTTGCTCGACGGCGCGACAAGCAGCAAAGAGGCTTTCGGTTGGTCCAAGCCCGGAGCGCGTGTCCACACTGTCCACACCTTTTCGCAGCCCCTGGCGCTCTGGCGCTCCAAGGCAAAACCCTGCTGCCCGCGCTACGCTAGCTTGGCTTCGGGCTGCGGGTGAGTGTGTGCCCCCCTTCCATCGAGTCAATGGAAACACAACCTCCTGTCCATCCCATTTCTTCACTTCCTCCTTCTCCCTCCCCTCCACCGCCCGACGACTCCTGTCACCTACCCTTCCACTCCTTTGCTTTCACCAGCGAGGACTTGTTGGTCTCCCTTTTCCCTCCTCCCTCTTGCTCCCTTTTTTCGTCTCTTCTCTCCAGCCCAACAGCTGCCCGACGCCAACGGAACCTCGCCATCGTCCTCTGCTGGTTAAGGCCGGAGCCAGTACCTACCTCCCATCCTCCTCCAACTTCTCCTCGCCTTTCCGCCTGCCACTCGCTCTTCGTTTGGCAACGGATTGTGAATAGGTAGTCTGGGGCATTTTTGTACGACTTGTCTACGTGCGCCCGTGTGTGTCTTTTTAAATGGGTAAGTCGAACGAACCGCAATGCCTGCCTCCGCGGCTGCTACTCGAGATGCTCTTCGACATTATCCCCCTTTTCCTCGACCGCCACTGTTCAAACTCTCCTCGCACCACCCAAGCTCCGGCTCGTCTGTTCTGTGGAGAGGTGGACTGGAGGACTCGGAGATAGGGGAGGACCGCTAGTCGCGGGGCCCAACGCTGTGTGGCCTTTGTGTGCTACGCGAATGGATTCTTTATCCAGCGGCGGCCCAACACACACCCTCCTGTGGGTGCCCTGGGAAGATGCTCACGCAGACGGACGTGCTGCTGCTGCTGCTGCTGCTGCGAGTGTGTTGCTTCGGGCGGGACCCAGCATAAACGTTAGCTTCGTTGTCTGCAGTCCTCTTGCTGCTGCTTGCTGCACTTCCCGAGGACGGAGGGCCACGTTCGACGCCGCAGTTCGCCGCAGTCCCGCATCAGCGGCTGGTCTGAGCAGTTGATCCGCTTGCTCTGCTTTATGCATTCCCACCACGTCCACGTCCACTGCCACCTCTGCCTGCCGACCCTGTCACAAGAATCTCGTCGAGAATCGCCAGACTAAAGATTTCTCTTGGTTGATGACACGGCTAACTCGAGTTTCTTTTACCGTCATCAGAACCTCGCGTCCTCCTCTGATCTCCTCCCTCCCTCTTTCTCGCGATATTTCGATCCTCCTTTGAGGCCAGCGGGTTACTGCAGGAGCATCGAAGTCTTCGCGACTCATCATTCTTCGACTTTCTCTTCCAACAGCGACTTCGAAAGTCCTCGTACCGGTGCATCTCTAATATACAACACAACTATCCATAATCGCATTTCCTCTCGAGGATTGGACTGATAGGTGAGTTTGTTTAGACCACCTGCTGCGGCAAAAAATTGAAGTGGAAATTACCGGCTTTTCTCCCACAGTCATTACTCTACAACCATAACTTCAGCACGCTAACCCACAAAGAAGCCACAGGCTTTATTCGACTACTCGCCATTGAATATTAAAACATCTTGTTGGAGATCGATATTCGGCTTTTTTCTCGCCCTCATTCATCCAAACACGTTACCTCGCGCCGATAACCGCTAGACGCTGGTGAACGGTTTTGAAGAAAACGATGCTCGATAGATCCGTCATGAGCAACCGCAACAGCACTCCCGAGGCCAGCGTTTCGTCGCTGCGTCCCCCTTCTTCTCGCGCCATTGGCACCAACAACCTGCGCGCTTCGGCCGATATGGCGACCCTCACCGCCGGACAGACGGGCGCCGCAGGCAGGATCCGCCCGTCGTCGGATTTCTACGGCCAGCTGCAGTCGGCCCAGCAAGGAAACTCGGATCTGGACGCCCAGGACAAGCTTGCTCAGCAGTGGATCGCCGACATCGACCAGTATGAGACGACTCTGGAGGAGATGGCCGCCGCCACCCTCGACCAGGATTTCAAGGACGAGCTGAGCGCCATCGAGCAGTGGTTCCGGGTCCTGAGCGAGGCCGAGCGCACCGCCGCCCTCTATGCTCTGCTCCAGCAGACCACCCAGGTCCAGATCCGCTTCTTCATCCAGGTGTTGCAGCAGATGGGCAAGAACCATCCCATGTCGGGCGTTCTGTCCCCTGCCAATTTTGATAAAGGTCTGCGATTCGACAAAAGACTGAAGACGAGAAGATGCGGTGCTAACATGGGTTTGCAGATCCCATGTCGAACCGCCTGAGCGATGCCATGAGCAAGCTCTCGGTCGACTCCTCTCGCAACTCGCTCGCCCGGCCGAGCGCTGGCGGAAACGTCAAGCGCCAGTCGGGCCTGGATGCGAACACCATCAATGCCATGTTCCCTGACGCTGCCGCAGCCATCGCGACCGAGAAGGCCAAGTTCACGCAGCAGACGGGCAATCCTCCTCCCAGCTCCACGAGGAACAGCTTGGTGGATAACCGTGGCTCGCTGGTGACCCCGAGCATCTCTGCGCCGAAGGAGGATGCCACTGCTTCCGCCGCCGCCGCCGCTGCTGCCAATGGTCAGAATCCCGCTTCGCCTTGGGGTGCTAACGATGCGTCGCGCCCCAAGTCGTCGTCGTCCGGTCAGCCGCAGCCGCCCATGGGCCAGTTCGTGCAGCCCCCGCCGTCAACCAGCGCGCTGCGCTCGCCGCGCCCCCAGATCACGGGCAACACCAACATCCAGTCGACGACCCTGACGACGGGAACCGAGCCGCAGCTGGCCGAGCTTCCGCTGCTCTCGCCTTACACGGCGAGCGGCAACTGGGCCTCGATGGTCAACACGCCTTTGGTGCCGAACTTCAACCAGGCGCAGAACACCAATGCGGACATGGTGGCCAATGCAACGGCCATGAAGCTGGCAGCGCTCTCGACGGTGAACAACCGGTTCGCGCTCGACGATGCTCGCAAGTACCGGCGTGCTCGCTCCAACGATTCGTCGAACCAGGCCCAGACCGCGGCCCAGAACCCTCTGTCGCCTGGTGTGCCGCCGATCCCGGGAGCCATCACGGTCAGCGACCACGGTGCCCCGCTCGGCCAGAACCCTGTGATGACTGCGCTCCAGCAGCAACAGCAGCAACAGCAGAACCTGAGCTTTGCGGCGCACCGGTCGCGCCCCAACTCGCCTGGCATCGCCATGCAGGGCTACGCGCCGACGCTGGCGTTTACTTCGCCGCAGAACAACGGTTTCCTGAGCGCGTACGACGCGGCGGCCGCGGCTGGTGTCGCTCAGCCCCTGATCAACAACGGACTGGCTCCGATCAACCTGGCGGCGTTCCCGCTGGGGCTGGGTGGACATCACCACGAGGGCTACCATTCAGACCACTCGGACATGGTGCGTGGCCGGTCGCCGCGCGGCCGGCGCGGCACGAGCAAGCCGCCTGAGGACCCGACGGACCCGACGCTGCTGCAGGACATCCCGAGCTGGCTGAGGAGCCTGAGGCTTCACAAGTACACGGAGAACCTGAAGGATATGAAGTGGACGGAGCTCATCGAGCTGGATGACAAGCAGCTCGAGGAGCGCGGCGTCAACGCGCTGGGTGCGAGGCGCAAGATGTTGAAGGTGTTTGAGCAGGTTAAGGGTGAGTTTGTTGTGTTCTTGGTCCCCTTTGGTGTTTTTATATGATATGAGTTTGCTGACGAAAGATGTTACAGAAGCGAGACGGGAGGGCAAGCTGCCCAGCTAGATGCTTCTCGCGCCCTGCGGACCATCGAAGAACGGGCCGTCATTCATATAGGGATGACCTTTTTCAACAGCACTGGCCTGCCACGAAAACATTGGTTTTTAGTCGTAGTTTATTAGAACCCGGGGGTGGCATGATGACAATTCCTACGTCGTCGTGATTTCTTTTGCTAGTCTTATTACTTTTTGGAAGGGGAGGAGAGAGTACAGCCCATCGCTGGGAGAGGAGCTCATGGCCACTTCTGGGTTTCGGTTCCGACCTCTTTGGGCGCAAAAATGGGGGGATGAGAAATGTGGACGATGGATGATGGAGATGACGTTGAATGGCTTTTTAATATCTCGCTGATGATTTATTTACTATTTATTTCTTGGAGGCCGCGGTGATGATGGCCTGCCTTGTTTTATACCTACCTTCTGCCTACACCTACCTTGGCTCCCTCTTGATCTGTCCTATCCTTCCTTCTTCTCTGCCTGCTTCGCGGGGGTTAAATGGTACCAACCGGGGCATGCTATTTTCCAGACAGGATTGTGCACATATGAGACTGGATCTTGGGGCAATACCTGGTCATCTGGAAATAGGTACGAAAGCGGGCAGAGAGTTAGTTCAGGATAGGTACATACTTCAGAGTAATCGTGAATTGTTTTTGTCTTGCTGGTGAAAAGTGACGTGTGGTGAGTTGGTGGTGATCTTTCAGATTTCTCGAGATGCAATCCAGATGCTGATGGCCGTTTTGATAACCACCTGGAATTTCTCGAGGGGAAGAACGGCTATTGTGTCAATAATGAGTGATCATCTTTTCAGGTCAATGCCATTGTGCCGTTGTCGTCCCGTCTTTGAACTTGACATGATGTTGCGTTGTTTGGAGAGAACCCAAACAAGGCTTCCCGCTTTCCACCTCGCACTGTGGAACTTCCTTTTGGGGATGTTTTCGAGACAACTCCAGACTTCAAAGCCTTTCTTTCCTTCATTTGAACTCTCATCTCAATACTTTTTAATTCTCCATCTCCCTTAAATCCACGCTATTCAATTCGGCCGTTTAGAATTCCGAGCATTTGGATTCATCACTGAGCAATCGAAACAAGATTTAAGAAACGAAGCGATCCCAACAACTCGATTTGCATGTCCATCTTCCAAAACACTCGATTTTATTCCTGAAGGCCAACTCACGTTTGGCTGGGTGTAAGACGTCTCACTTGCTTTGCAGAGCCTTCCAAGAGAATTGAACTGACACATTGACAGACCAATATCCCGGCCAACTGAGAGTGCTCTCATTGTGTTCTTTCATCTACAATCTCACCAGAGAGCGGATTTCTTGTCACGGTCTCATCCCTCCATCTCTGGCTAAAATGAGCAGCATGGACACTGATCCGCCGACCGCTCCCGGCTTCTCCATGAACGCCATCGATCCCAGCCTCTATCAGGGCGACCCAGCCGCAGCACCAGACCTCACCATGGACATCGACGACGAGGAAGACGCCGCCAGCGACATCTCGGCCGACTCGGACGCCCGAGAGCTTCGTGCTGAGGTCGAGCGGTTCGATCTCCAGCAAGAAGCCTTCGTCGCCCGCCAGCGCGCCGAGGCCTTGGGTATCCCGTATCAACCACCACCGCAATCATCATCATCCAGGACAGCAGCCGGCCCTGGTGGTCGCAAGCGGCCTAAGCCCAAGAAATCGACGGGGCCCAGGAAGCCGGCCAAGCTCCCGCCCGAGATCCAGTTCCGGATGTCGCTGGCCAACGAGGCGTTCCAGCAGCAGGACTACGACAAGTGCGTCGCGCACCTGTCCGAGATCATCCGCATCAACAGCGAGGTGTTTCCGGCGTGGATGCTGCTGTCGACGGTGCACGAGACGCTCGGGAACCGCGAGCAGGCGATTTGGTGCCGCATCTCGGCCGCCCATCTAACCCCGCGCGACGTGGCACAATGGATCTCGACGGCTGAGTACGCGCTCGAGTGTCTGGACGAGGTCGGCGACGACGATGAGGACGAGAGCGCCGCCGAGCGCAAGAAGGAGATCCTCCAGCGGGCGTATGCCTGCTACACCCAGGCCCTCGAGACGGACAGGTCCAACATCGTTGCTCGCACCGGACGCGCCGACGTCATCATGATGCAGGGCAACGCGAGCAAGGCCCTGGCTGAGTACCAGAAGGCTCTGAGCTACCGCCCGTGGAACATTCGCACGATGCGCAACATGGCCGATGTTGCTCTCGACGTCAAAGACCGCCGCAAGGGTGCTGAGATTGCGCGTGGTGCGTACCGAAGACTCATTGATCATCTGCAGCAGTCGGGGACGTTTGAGGCTGAGGAGGGCAGGTTTGAGTGGTCCGACCTGCGTATCTATCTTGAATTCTTTACCATTCTGGAGCAGTGGCGCGAGGCTGCTCGCGAGCTCAAGGAGATCTCGCGCTGGCTGCTGGGCCGCCGTGTCGAGTCATACTGGGACCAATGGGCCGATGACGACCGTGAGTGGGATCTGGGCAATGAACGCCGCGTCGAGGTACCTGAGTTCGAGCCCGCCCGCTTCCCTCCTGAGGCGTACGGGGCCGGATTGCCCGTGGATTTGCGCGCGAAGCTGTACGTCTACCGCGCCCGCCTCGGGCTCGACCACGAGGCGGACTTGCATCTGCGCCTGCTCGACCCGTCGCGCGAGCACGATTTCACCGACTTCCCCGACTGCCTGAAAGATATCGCCGTCGCCCTGCTCGACCGCGACCGCGCCGAGGAAGCCGGCCGCTACCTCGACCTGTACCGGCACATCGCCGTCACCACGGGCGATGCGGTGCTCGACGCTGACTTCTCGGTCTGCCAGGGCCGGTACCACATGGCGCGCGGCGAGAAGGCCGCGGCCGAGGAATGCTTCATCGCCGCCATCGAGGAGGACGAGGACCACATCGAGGCCCGCGTGCAGCTGGCCAACATGTACGAGGGCGAGGAGATGCAGGAGGGCAGGGAGGAGGCATTCCTGCTCGTTCGGGAGGCCATGAACCTCGAAGCGCGCCGGGGGCTGGTCGACGGGTCCCGCCGGCGTAGGAAACCTTGCGAGGGCCCGCCGCGGCCGCGCAAGCCGAGAGATCCCAACAAAAAGTCGAACTACGTGCCTCGCCGTTTGATCAATGCCGAGAAGCGCCGCCAGCACGAGATGCAAATGACGGCCGTGGCGGCGGCGAATTTCCAGCGCCTGCGGGAAAACGAAGCCCGTGCGCAGGCGGGCGATCCCCTGGCGATGAAGGAATGGATGCGCGCGGCGAAGGAGTTGGTGGATGACTTCCGCTCGTACAAGCAGTTCTATCCCTGGGAGAAGTACATCAAGTATCTCGGCTACGGCGGAAGCAGCGGTGCTGAGGTACAGGGCGGAGCAGCCGTGCCCGCGAGGAATATGAGGCTCGCGGCGATGGAGGAGCGGTTAAGGCAAGGCCTGGCTCCCTCTACAGCTTCTGGCGAAAGGGGGCAGGAGGGTGGTGGTGGTGGCCAAAACACCGGCCCGACCGTGGTCCGCGTGCCGGTCAAGTACCCTCCGGACCACCGTGGCGTCGACTTCGACACATGGCTGGAGCTGTTCCTCAACTACGCCTTCGCGCTGGTGCGGGCGGGGCAGCACCGCGAGGCATACGTGGTGTGCCACGCGGCGCGGGACTCGATCGTGTGGACGGCGCCCGAGCCGACGTTTCTGATCCACGTCGCGTGGGCGTCGTGCGCCGTGTACGCCGGCGATGAGGAGACGTGCGTCGCCATCGCGCGGTACTTTATGCGCGACTACATGCCGGGGACGGACTCGTACCGCATGTTTTCGGCCATGTGCCGGGTCTGCCAGAGCCCCGTGTCGTGGTACACGTCCGGGCCAGCGCAGAAGTTTATCCTGAGGCAGATTAAGACGATGGATAACATTGTCATGCGCGCGAGGGAAGAGGGTGAGGGGCAGGATACGGGTAGCAGTGGCAACGGCAATGGCAACAGCAGCAGCAGTGGTGGGAATAATAATAATATCGCCCTTGACGTCGCCCTCCTCACCATCTACGGCCACATCCTGTTCACCACCACGTCGTACACGTACGCGCTGTCCTACTTTGCCCGCGCCGCCTCGCTGGACCCGACCAACCCGCTCATCAACCTCAGCACGGGGCTGGCCTATCTCCACTACGCGCTCAAGCGCCAGGCCGCCAACAGGCAGTATCTCCTGACGCAGGGGTTTGCGTTTTTGTTTCGGTACTATCGGGATCGGTTGGAGGGGGGGAGTCGGGACGAGGACGAGGACAAGGACGAGAGCGGAGATGGAGAACGGGAGAAAAATAAGAGGAGGGGGAAAAGAAGAAGCACGGTGGCCCAACGTCAGGAGGCGCACTTCAACATTGCCAGGGCGTATTCGCTGATCGGGCTGGGGAATTTGGCGGTGGAGTATTATCGGAAGGTGCTCGAGGAGGAAGAGGACGACGATGAGAAGAGTGAAGATGAGGCGGGACGACGCAGCAGCTCCATTGGAAGTGAGGATCTCAGGGCCGAAGCGGCGTACAATGTCCGCACGCTGTGCTATCTCCTTGGGGACGTGGCTGGGGCGAGGGCGGTGGCAGAGAGGTGGTTGGTTTTGGAGTAGGTAGGGAGTTAGTCGGGGATTTTGTTTCTTGCTTGATTCTTTGGTTGTGCATACCTGCTACGGGATGGATGAATGGTGAAGGGTATGGAGTTGAGAGGTGCGTAGATGGGTTCCTGGTTTTGCGCGTCTGTATCCTTCGATGGGAAAGGGGGATGGAGAGGTTTGCTTCATGATGTGGCATATCTTGGTTGCTAGGTGTTCCTGGGCGTTACGGGATTGTGGGCAACAACATCATACAATGGTTCTTGCAGGTCGAGTGGGTGGAACTTTGCAGGTTCATTCATGGTACTAGCAACGGTGATTCCAGTGTGGTCCGTTTGATCAACGGTTACTATGTACCTGACATACATCAAACAGTAGGTAATCATGGGTCATGTCAGGATGGTTGCCCAAGAGCAGAACGTGTGTTTGCCATCAGTGTCACCGGAAGGCTTGACTGAATGAGTACTTGCGCTGGCCGTCATTTTGTGAATGGATGTGTTCATAGTTTGGACACACATAGGTACCTATGGTGTTGACGTCCAGGCTGCACGAGCTGAGGTGTTTCTCAACGAAGATGCTGGTCCGAGACGCTCTTCAGGAACTGGACCCATGTACTGACGGGTCAAGTACCTACCCTACCTGGCAGTTTACCTGACAGAGCCATCGTCGATAGTCTTCCTGACCGAGGGCTGTGGAGGTCAATTAGGTCATTGTGGGATTCTACCTCCTCATCTCGCTCACGGGGCACCGCCATGTTTTGATACTACGTACGTCTGCCGGTGAACATGCTGTTATACCAAAGAAGTCCCTGGGAACTGTCCATCCATGTTTCGATGCTAGAATCTCGGGAATGGGAAAGTCCCGGCAGTTGGGAAACGACAAGGCTTGCATTTCACTTGTTCACTGTCATGGTTCAGGGGGATCAGGAGAGACTCAACGTGGGTCCCAGGTGAGGTTGCTCGCGGGAGGACATTCCTTCTTGGGCTCCTGAAATCGAAAGTGAAAATCCTGCCATCTCGATTCGATCCGATCCTACTACGACACCGTATGTATTCCAGACACGGTAGTTATGCCCACAGTACCTATTTACCTAAGGAGTTCCAAGCTCTTCACAGTACGGGCTCTATTTACCCAGTACACAGACCTGTTGTTCTCACTGCGTCTCCATCTCGGCCGTCGCCGCGAAACCGGGCCGAAGTGAAGGAAAAGAAAAATGAATTAAATTAATCGTAAACCAAAATTTCAAGCCGAGTGGCGAAACAAAACAAAAAACAAAGCGAATTCCGACTTGTGTGTTGTTGGGCCCTACGTTACACAGTAGGTAGGAACATCAGGTAGGTAGGTAGATGCCTCAGATCTGGACTTTTCCGGGACTCCGAGGTAGCCTCCTTGTTTTTTCCCCTCCCCTCCCCCCTCCTCAGCCGCAGCAAACGAGAGTGAGAAGGAGGATGCATCGCCACCTTCACTCATATCAGGTCCATCGCTCTACGTTCACCTCGGCAGATGGAACATGGCACAGCACACGGCAGTTGTTTGTTTACAGCGTTGTGGTTGGCGAGGTGCCGAGCTGGAGCTTGCTTCGCCGCGGACTGGCAGCTTACATACTACTACGTTTGGTGGACAGTTGGGTAATTATTGGAGCTTTCCTCTGCCTAGGGGAAAGGAACTCAGGCCGGTAGCGGCGTTGAGGTGGAACAGAAAGAAACTTGGATAACATAGAGGAGTATGTTGGGGCGACTTGACAGCGGCGTGGGATGTACGGAGCAGATGGTCTCCAGATGTGTCCTCTACTCATACAAACAGACCATCCATCTTCTCTGCCCACGTACGTCCCTCCCCTTACCGGTTTGGACTTGGTATTCGCTGGACTTCCGAACCCCCTCCTCTCACAGAGGGACATGCGACGTGGTAAGCTGCGAGTTGTCATGTGAGTCTGAGCAGCACATCAATGTGTGTCCATCCCGAGGACAAAGTGAGGTTTTTTTCTCAAAATGCATTTTCTCCTCCGGACCTTCCCCAGTCGATGAACAACAACTCTATCCAATCCACATGAACGTCCCTGGTGAGGGGAGGGGAAGAGAGGCATGTAAGGATGCACAAAGATGGGGGCCACGTCACCCGAAGCTCAAGGGCACAGCAGCCTGAACACAGCATAAGCTGGCACAACATCTGAAAACCCCGCGGGGTAAGGAGGGCGGCGATGGGAAGGAACAAAACAGATATTTGGTACGTAATGTCTGGTGACGACACATGAGTAACAAAATGTCAACTCCCGTTGCCGTTTGCAGTGTTTGTGTTTGTACTCTGTGAATGACAGGATGAATATGAAGATGATCATGATGAGCTTTCATTCCTCACAGGGACAGAAATGAGCTCAGCACAGGAAATCAACACGCAATGGTTGGTTCCATCCAGCCCAGGTTGGGTTGATAGCGGCGGAAAGCGGCACAGCCTCTCTCGGCTGAGGCATGGACTATGGACTGCTAACAAGGGGCGGGAATGCAGGAACAGGCAGGTTGCCATTGGAGCATTATGGAAGGATTCCGTCAGGACTGTCGCCCCGGAACGGGTCGTCCGGCTCCTTTGCGGCTGGCCAGGACTTTTTTTGTAGGCAGCTATTTCGGTGATTTTACTCGGTATGTTATAGAGACAAAAACCAGGAAATCTGGCGAGAGGTTCGGCCGTGGCCATGATATCCCGAAAGGGAAAGAAAAACATTGATGGATTTGATGAGGTCACTGAGCTGACGTAGTAGTTCCAGGTTAAGACATGCCTGAGAGACCATGAGCTAGGTCTTCTCAATGGGTGAGCATGCGTCTGCAGAGGATGGGTCAAATAAATGACGTATGTTCTAAACATTGTCTGTAGCTGCATTGACAGCGGAGCCCACTCCGTACACCTATTCTGATGGCCAATGTCTTCGATCGAGAGTGCCGCGCGCCAGTGTGACTTGTCCAGTTGACCGCCCAGACTTGGCGGCAACCATACCAGCGGTACGGTCAATGGGAACCGGTGACGTTGAGTTAAGCTCGTGGTTGTGAAACGAAACGAAACAGGCGCGCGGATCGACGGGGACGACGGACGATCGTTCGAACACTCGTTCGTCATTGACATCGTCATCGTCATTCCCTCACACAAAGATCTTGTAAATAAATCTGAATCATGTCTCGGGAGGAGGACGGAACCGGATGTCGTGCGTAATAATTCTCTATATTGCCAATCCGATAAGTGTCCTCTTGCGTGTCTCTCTTCCTGATTGTTGGATCAGAACCACGACGACGAGGACGGCGGGACCGATGGCGCGGGATTCCTTGGGCGGTGGTGGAGCCTACCAAAAGCGGAACCTTGGAAGAGACGTTTCCATGTTTTTGTGGCTTGCAGATGGTGCGTTTCAAGTCGTGATCCCAGCCCATTTTGTGTCTTGGCGTGGATCCGAGTTTTCATTGGCCAGAAAACCGGCGGAAACGGGACTGTGCCTGGAGCAAAAAGCAGCGCACGGAAGCTTCCGGCCTTTCCAGAGGAAGCAGCCGCGCGGCATTGGAAATCCACATGGCGGGATTTCAGGGGAGAAGAAGAAAAAAAGGGAGACAGAAAATCGAAAAGGAGATGTTTCGAAGTGAGATCGGGCTAGTTGGGTGTTTTTTATTTATTTATTTATTTTTTTCGACACGCAGGAACATAGAACTGAGCCCAGATGTCTGCTCCATGAGGAACCAAAGTCGCAAACGTCCCAACCTGGAAAAAGTTCCCAATCGGGTCCACAGGCCAAGGGACGGGAATCTGGAAGGAACGTGGCGAGGAAGTGGGGCATCCTTGACAGGAACCCGCGCTTTCGGAAAGACCCTGGAAATGAGCGAACCTGGGAGTGGACCAACACCGACAAGAAACAAAGGTAGCCGAAGAAACGTCCATCGAAGCCATCGAACAAACAAACACAACATGCGAAGAGGTCAAACGTAAGAAGTAAACGGAAACACACGTCAGATGCCGGATGTTATTTTGTATTGTACCACGATAAGATGCTACCCTCGGCGTCGCAGTTTTCATGATGACTTGCGTTTTCGGCGTCTCACTCTTCCAAGACATTGGTTGACATGCCTTCTTCTGGATTTGTCCCATTGGATGCCCACGGCTCACCGCAGCGGGAAAAGAAGCAGGGGAAAAAAGCAGGTGTGGTGGCAATGTTCACGGGTGAGGTCTTTTTTCGTCTCCTGCCATGTTCCCCTCCTTGCCCGTTCCACCGCCAGGCACGCATCCAATGAGACGGACCCCGGATCTGCAAGCTGCAGGTACAGCGCACAGTTCCCCCATCCCTACACTGTGACGCAGCGCTGGAGGTGGATGAAGAATTCTTTTTCCTCTCCGATCAGCTGCAGGAGGAGCGGGAGAGCAGAAAGAGGGGATGGCATGTCTGTTCCCCGCAATCAGTCCCGGTCCGCCAGTCAGTCAATCTGTCAGTCAGCTCGTATGTATGTACAGAGTACGGCGGCACGCCCGAATGTTTTGGTGTTTACTGTCAACATTGGTCTTGCATCATCTGATGGGATTTCGTCCTCCTCACTGCCCTGCGGCACACGGCTGGCTCGGCGCCAAATGTTCCATCTGTCGGAGGGGCTGGCGGCGACCGGCGTCGAGGCTGGCTGACGGAGACGCCGGCAAACGGACGCGGGCACTGTGACGGCCCAGGCAGCCTCGAGGTGGAGGCGGCCAGCTTCCATGGCCAAAGTCCCAAAAGTCGCCAACCTGGACGTCGGGTTGTTTGCTGGGCTGGGCTGGGCTGCTCTGGAGCTGGGGGGGCACAGACTAGACCGATGGGACCCAAGACGCACTCCAGCTGAACAAATCAGGCCTAGCCCACAGCCGAGACGCTAACTTATCGCGACGGGGTTGCTGTGAATGGTGTGAATGTGCCTGCCAAGGCCGGCACAGTGGTGGCCGTGGGGTGTCCCAGCGTCGCACTACTGGCCCAGCGTCCTCGCCGTTTATAAGTCGGCCCGCTCCTCCACGTCCCATCCATCGTCTCCCCTCTTCTCCCCTTCCACCACCACGGTCTCCTTGTTTGTCTCTCACCGGGCATTCGTGTCATTCCTTTCTTCTTCCTGGCAACTTTGCCGTTCTCTCCTTTTCACCAATTGTCAGTGTGTGTCTGTCGACACCTCTGCTTCACGTTCCCTTTTTGACAACAACAACTTCGACGCCGAGCCTGCTCTGCGCCATCTTGCTCTCTTTTCTTCAGCAACCCCGATACCCGCTCGAACACATTCTGCCTTTGGTTTGGTGACAGCTGGTGTTGACACCCTGGATATCATCAACTTGTTGCGCAGTCCGAGTGACTTGATCTCCATTTTCCCCACCTGCCCGCTCTTGACGAGCTCGCCTTGAGAGACACAGACACAAGAACGTCCATTTCGAGAGACCAACCACCATCAACAACTTCTCCACAATGCACTTCACCACTACCGCTTTTGCGGCCTTGCTTGGCCTGGCCGCCGCCGCCAAGGACCGGCGTACCTTTGCAGTCCTCCGCCACTATGGTCAGGGCCCGTTGACCAACTGCCGTGCCGATCCCATCGTTTCTCCCGGCCAGGCGTCGGCCCATCTTCACACCGTCATGGGAGCCAGCAACTTCGGCCTCAACGTGACGGGCGAGCAGCTCCTCCAGTCCAAGTGCACCACTTCGATGCTCAAGGGCGACATGAGCTCGTACTGGTTCCCGACCCTGTTCTTCAAGGACCCCGACACGGGCAAGCTGGAGCGTGTGCCCATGTACTACGCCAACGTCTACTACTTCTTCGATGCCACCAATGACGATATCAAGCCCTTCCCCCTCGGCCTGCAGATCGTCAGCGGAAACGCCATGCTCCGGGAGGCTCCGGCCAAGTCGGGCGACGTCCAGCTGGATCCGTCCAAGGGACCCGTGCAGCCCGCCCAGATCGTCTGCCCTCGCCAAAATTACAACCCGCCCAGCTGGCCCGCTGGTTCGGATGGCTCCAAGGCCGGCATCCCGTCGTCCCACGATCAGGGTGCCGGTATCGGTTTCCCCTTCCAGCCCTGCGACGGCCTGTACTCGCCCATGCGCATCGACGTGCACATGCCCTCGTGCTACAACCCGGCCGCCGGCCTGACCGACTACCGCAACAACATGGCCTTCCCCTCGGATGCTGGCAACGGCAAGCTTGACTGCCCCAAGGGCTGGATCCACGTGCCGCACATGTTCTACGAGACGTACTGGAACACCCAGCTGTTTACCGAGCGCTACAGGAAGCTCAACGGCCAGGGCTCTCCTTGGGTCTTCAGCAACGGTGACGTTACCGGCTTCTCGGCTCACGCCGACTTCATCAGCGGCTGGAGGGAGGACGAGCTCCAGAACATCATCGACAACTGCGACGCCGGCCACGCTGGTCTCCACGCTTGCCCCGGACTGAAGTACGGCATCAATGACGAGGGTGGCTCCTGCACCATCACCTGCCCGGTCAAGGACGACATCGACGGCCAGCTCGACAAGCTCCCTGGCAACAACCCCCTGGCCGGCTGGAGCTATGGTGCCGGCAATGCCCAGCCGAACCCCCAGCCCAGCAACCCTCAGCCGAGCCCTCAGCCTCAGCCCCAGGAGCCCTCGCCTTCTCCATCTCCTTCTCCCTCTCCGTCCCCATCCCCGAGCCCTCAACCCCAGCCCGAGAAGCCCGAGCAGCCTCAGACCTCGTCGGAGCCCCAGCCTCAGCCGGACAACTCTTCAGGCCAGAACCCGGTGGACGAGGTCGCCGAAGAGCCTCAACCCGATCCCACTCCGGAGCCTTCCTCTGAGTCCCCGGATGCCGCCCCCACCCCCACTCCTACCACTATCCAGGAGGCTGCTCCCGCGCCTACCACCAAGGCTGTCAAGCCCCCGCGCGTCAAGACCATCTACGAAACCGTGACCGTTTGGCAGACCACGACCGTCTACGCCGACCGCCCTGCCCCTGCCACCCCTACTCCCGACAGCCTGGGCGCTGCCTCTGGCCGTCCTGACATTGCCGACTTCAAGTACGTCGGCTGCTTCCGCGACTCGCACGAGCGCGTCCTCCGCGGCGAGAAGCTGGCCAAGATCTCGGGCCCCCTGACCAACGACAAGTGCGTCGCGCATTGCAAGGCCAAGGGCTTCGCCATCGCCGGCACCGAGTATGCGGGCGAGTGCTTCTGCGGCAACGAGCTCGTGAAGGCGGAGCAGCTGGACGAGAAGGAGTGCAGCATGAAGTGCAAGGGCGACGACAAGCAGGTCTGCGGCGACCACTGGGCCCTGACGGTGTATGCCGTTGGCGGCGAGGTGAAGAGGAGCGTGCCCCTCGGCAGGAGGAACGTCCACGGCCATGGTCATGGGTTCGTGGGTGCCAGGCATCATTTGCATGCCAGGCATGTTTCGGGGAGGATGCGGCGCTAAATGTGATCACCTCCGTGGGAGTTTGAGGGGTTTTTTTTCTTCGATTTCTCCTCCATTTCCTGCCGTCGGGACAGAAAATGTGAGATTTGGATGAGTGGGTTTTTGGGTTTTTGACTTCTTGTACGCAAAATTTTGGTCACCTTTGGGCACACATCGATTAGACGGGACTGGACAGGACATTGCAGGGAGAAGCTGGTGAAAGGAAACAACCCCCAAAGGCGCTGGGTTGGCTGGAAATGGCTTTGGGATCATCTGGGATACCATCTTTTCGTTTCTTGGGAGAGGACATTTCTCCGGCTTGGTTGGACTGGGGGAGGACATTTGGATTCTTGATGACGACGACATGACCACTTCTTTTCTTCATCTTGGCCTGGCCAGATTGGCAGGTCGGTTTTCCCTGTTCTGTTCGGATCTGGGGTTGCCACCTGGAGATGATACAAAACAGATGCATTCGTTTCGTTGATTGTGTGTATTTTTGGATTTTTTGGAGAGATTTTTGTTTCTTGACCAGAGAGTTTTTCGATTCAAAATGAAGAAAGTTGTGGACGGTGGGCTTGAATTTGCCCCGTTGAAAAAAGCTGTACCTCAGTACCTTTCTTGGAGTTTGTGACGTTGTGCTTATTGGAAACTGATTCTCCATGTTCCCAGAGAAAGGTTGATGTGAGAGTTCTGGGGTATCACACACCCTAACCCTGGAACTGTCCGTTTTTACGCCTGGCACGCCTGCTTCTCCGAGACTAACAAGCTTCTCCAACTTCATCTCTCCTGGCCAGCAGTGATGTTTCTCATCTGCAATACTTGAGAGACAAACGATCGAGGAATATATCATGGCATTCTCATAGGACCTTCAAAGTGAATAACGAGGCTTCTCTCGACTGAAGACGGAGCAAATTTTGTGGTCTATCGTTTCTCGACCAACTCTCGTTTTTCATCTCTCACTTCATCTCTCATCTCACCTCTTCATCCTCACCACCTCCACCTGTCTCCATGTCCCTCTACCACGAAACCGCCGCCGTTCTATCCGGCCCCTCCTCCCACGGCGGGAGCCTCAAAACCCGCATCTTCAATAACAAATCCCTAAAATCCCCGCCTGCCCAAGTCTACGCCCTGGCCTTCGAGTCCAGCAAATGGAGCGCTATCCTCAAGGAAGTCGTCGAAAACTCCCAGCTCCTCCAGACCGAAAAGAAACTCACCCCGATCCTCTCCATCCTGCTCGTCCACGACCTGCTCCTCTCCAAACGCGGCATCACCTTACCCCCTTCCCACGGCCTGCGTCTGGCCGTCGAGAAGCACAAGGCCCGCCTGCACGCCGAGTTCACGCGCGCGCGCGTGCGCCGGAAATGCGCCACGGTGGAGGACCTGCGCGCGCTGGTGGACGCCGAGCAGCTCGGGCCCGCGCATCCAAGGTGGATACGCGTCAACGCGCTCAAGACGACGCTGGATGAGCAGTTGGATACGACGTTTCGCGGGTTTGAGGTGGTTCCGACGGTTGAGGAAGTTATCAACTCTGCCTCATCGTCGGGGGAGAAGAAAAAAAAGGTGATTTGCCTCGACGGACACGTCCCCAACCTGGTGGCCGCGTCGCCTTGGTTCGACTTCACCAAGACGGACGCCTACCGCGAGGGCAAGATCATCCTGCAGGACAAGGCGTCGTGTTTCCCCGCCTACCTGCTCGACCCGCGCCCGGACGACGGGGACGTGGTCGACGCGTGCAGCGCACCGGGGAACAAGACGACGCATCTCGCGGCGATTCTGCACGAGCGGAAGGAGGGGGAGGGGGCGGCGGTGGTGGCATGGGCGCCGAAGAAGAAGCAGAAACAGCAGCGGCAGCGGATTTTTGCCTTTGAGAAGGATCCGCAGCGTGCTAAAGTGCTGGAGAAGATGGTGAAGAGTGCAGGAGCGGGGGAGGGTACGGTGGTGCATGCGGGCGCTGATTTTTTGCAGACGGACCCGGAGGCGCCCGAGTTCCGGCACGTCGGGGCGCTGTTGCTCGACCCGTCCTGCTCGGGAAGCGGGATTGTTGGGAGAGATGAAGGTCCGGTGCTTCACCTCCCCTCGACGCCGGGGAAGCCCGGCAGCAAGAGCAGCAACAGCAACAACAGCAACACATCTGGCGCAAAGACAAGCACAGCGACGGCAACGACTACGAAACTCGGAAAAAGGAAACGCTCCGCCCCATCCCCATCCCCATCCCCCGCCCCGGACGAAGAACAAGAACCGCCAACAGCCTCATCCTCCGACCCCGCCCGCCTTGCCTCCCTCGCGGCCTTCCAGCTCTCCCTCATCCAACACGCCTTCCGCTTTCCCCGCGCCCGCAAAATCACCTACTCGACCTGCTCCGTGCACGCCGTCGAGAACGAGCGGGTCGCGCTCGCCGCGCTGGCGAGCCCTGTCGCGCGCGAGCGCGGGTGGCGCGTCCTGCGCCGCGACGAGCAGGTCCGCGGTATGCGCGAGTGGGCCGTGCGTGGCGACCGCGAGGCCTGCGACGGGGACGAGGTGCTCGCCGAGGCGTGTATCAGGGCGAATAAGGGCGGAGATGGGAGGGGGACGATGGGTTTTTTTGTTGTTTGTTTCGTTCGGGAGGGGGTGTCGCCATTGGGAGAAGGAGAAGAAGAAGAAGGTGATGTTAATGATAATGATGATGGGCCGTTTGTCAGGGATGAAAAAGGCCGGATCGTGCGCGGGGAGGATGGGATGCCGATACTCAAGAGCACGGGGAAGAAGGTGCTGGAGATGAAGGATTTGGAGGAGGAAGGGGTGGTGGAGGTAAGGTTTGGGGATGACGAGGATGATGATGGGGATGGGCCATTTGAGAGGGATGAGAATGGGAGGATTGTGCGTGGGCCGGATGGGATGCCGAGGTTGAAAAAGGGGAAGGGGGTGAGGGAGGTGGTGGTTGCGGAGAGGGGAAGTGATGAGGACGAGGACGAGGACGAGGAGGAAGAAGAATCTGGGGACGAAGGAGAGGGAGAAGAAGAGGAGGACGAATGGGGAGGGTTTGACGACTAGGACAAGTAAAAAAGAGGAACTCTTGGTCCTGCTCCGTGGCCTTGGAAAACCTGGTGTAGCTCTCTTTTCCTCTCTATCTGCTTCGTTGATGTGATTTTTGTTCCCCTTCCACCCCAATGTTTCCCCGCGCTAAAACGACCTATGGAGGAAGAAAGCCTGACTTACTCGTATATGCCCTTGTCAACACTGTAGAGCTGGAGAGCCTCGACAGGAAATGATCGTCACGCCGCTATGTCGTGTCCACCGCGGAGAGCGTACCCGAGTAGGGTGGGTCGGCCGCGCTAGGGCGAAAGTTGGGAGCTGAACGAGGGCGTGGATCAACACAACAACCAACACGCTTTTCCGTTTCACGATGTGCCCCAACTTGGGCATCAACGGAACTCAAGCGCCGCCAACCCCAATCCCCTTGGCTCTGAGTATAAGTGCAAGATACTTCAATCGATAGGGGAGCGTCGGTCCTTAACCATTCCGTCTTCCGTGCCACGCTCAACTTCGTTCGAAAACGTCTCACCCAATCCCCTTTTGTTCACCCTATTCCTACCATCATATCATCATCATGACCAACACTACCACCACAACAACCTGGCGGTCGCATCCCTACTACCCACCCACGGCCGCCATCGACTATGTCCCCAACGCGTCGCCGCTGTCCGTGATCTTGGGCGCGTTTGGAGGGTTGATCGGCGCGTGGGTGCTGGGCTGGCTCGGGCTAGCGAAGCGGATATCATCTGCCGGCAAGCAGGGCTTGTCGGGAGCGGATTGGTTTTCTGTGGGGTGGTTTGCGCTTTGTAAGTCTTCTTTTGAGAGCAAGAGAGAGAAACGGCCTGTTGTTGTAGATTGGGAGCATGTAGATGATGAGGATGATGATGAGCTGACTCTGAGTATAGGCGGGTTTTTGCACATATTTTTTGAGGGTGAGTCTCGTTGTATTCAACATAGCTATCACATTCAACATCTACTCCGTGCTTGTCCCAAGCACCATGATGATGAAGTTCCAGGGACATCGCTTGAACAACGAATCTGACCTGCTCTCTTCCCGCTTGTTCCCAGGCCATTTCATCCTCAACCACGCCTCCCTCGCCTCCTCCCAATCCCTCTTCTCCCAACTGTGGAAGGAATACAGCCTCTCCGACTCGCGATACCTGAGCTCGGACCCCTTCATGCTCTGCATCGAGTCCTTGACTCTGGTATGTCATAATAACCCACCTAAAACTTGACATTGACTCCATCCGCCAACCTGCCAACTAACCACTTCCCTACCCTCAGCTTCTTTGGGGTCCCCTCTCCCTCCTCTCGGTGGTCTTGACGGCGCGCTCCACCCGCCGCCGCAGCGCCACCGAGCAGACGGTGCGCCACCTGACCCAAGCCGCCGTGAGCGTGGCCCACCTGTACGGCGCGGCGCTCTACTATGGCACGTGCGGCTTCGCGGAGCACATCCGCGGTGAGGTGTACAGCCGGCCCGAGTTTCTGTATTACTGGGTCTACTATGCCGGGATGAACGCGCCGTGGGGGGTTGTTCCGATTTGTAAGTTTCTGTCTCCCTCTTCTCCCGTTCCAGCATCCAGGTTGGCGGTGGGCTTGAGAGGACTGTTGAGGCTGACCGGGTACGACAGGGCTGCTTTGGCGGAGTGCAAAGGCGATCCGGGGTGCGTTTGAGGCGGCGGAGAGGGCACAGGAGGAGAGGAAGGGAAAGTAAGGAGTGGACAGGAGCGGAGTCACAATACCCAGGTAGCGCAGAGCGTTGGATAGAAAGCTGGACACAGACCATAATGGAATTATCTTACCATAACCTTTTCGCAATCGTACCTATCCCAACAAACCCATCTATCCCGGGGTATCGTCCCAGCATCCCCAATCGCGCCCATTACCGCACGTACTTGCTCATGAACCTCCTGTGGAAATCGGACCGCAACAAATCCTGTACACCAACTCGTCAGCAACAACTCCACCAGGGGAATAAGAGAAACAAAAAGAAAAGGACTCACATTCACAAACTCAGGCTTCTTCCCCTTATCCTCCGTCCCCCTTGCCTGGTTCTTGAACACCACGTCATCATCCCACCTCCTCTTGATGGTAAAATCCGGCTTATTCAGCAGGGGGTTTCCGCGCGCAATCTCGCGCTCGCGTGCCTCCTGCTCGGCCTGCTGCCTGGCGCGCTCCTCGCGGGCTCGCTGCTCGGCCCTCTCGCGCCGGATCCGCTCCAGCTCACGCGCCAGCTGGTCCTCCTCGTCGTCGGAATCAGAGTCCGAGTCGTCCGAGTCGGAGCTGGAGGAGTCTGAGTCGTTTCCGCTCTTCTTGTCTTTGCTTCCCCCTTCCCCCGCGTCGCTGTCGCTGTCGCTATCGCTGCTGCTGCTGTCGGAATCGGCGTCGATGTCGCGCGTCTCGGCGAGGATCCGTCGTCGTTTGGCTTCGGGGTCTTCTACCTCGTCATCCCCATCTCCATCGCCGCGTTCTCCTTTCGAGGTGAGAGGCAGCGGGCGCTTGTTGGAGGCTGATGGCCCGCTGTTGTTGTCATCATTCTTGTTGTCGACGCCAGGGATCGGCGCTCCCTTGAGCTTGGCGTAGTGCGCGGCCTCAGCGGCCTCGAGCTCGGCGCGCAGGTCGCGCTTGGAACGGTCGGCCTCGCCGCCTTGGCCGGGCTGGCGGTATTTGAGGGTGGTGTAGGCCGGGAGGAGACGTTGGTGGTAGGCCGGGCCGCGGAGGGCTTCTTTGCCGCGAGCCTGGGGGATTGTTTTGGTTAGTTGAAGTGGGAAGTAGGGAGGGATGGGTTGATGAGACATACCGGATCAAAGGTCGGCCTGTGTGCTGTGGTCATGGTGATGAAGGGTGATGCAGAGGATGATGGAGGATGGTTGTTGAGGTGTGTTGGATGGAGGAGTTGCCTGAGCTGGATGCAGATGATGTAGAGCCGCAAGGGTGCACGGGCAAATGTTCACATGGAGGCCCCCGGTTGGCTGAAGCTCCAGGACCTTAGCGCTCACCGCCCGCGCCAACGCGGCAGAATCCACTAAAATTTAGCGGTCTTTAGCGGCAGAAAGACCCAATTGATGCCCCTCCATGACCTCCATGAACGAGATAAACCACCTTCGGTCCATTCAAACATTCCGTCTTCAACACCTTCTCCCACCGCAACCGCCCCCATTCCACCATGCCGCGGGAACATGAGCCGTCCCTCAACGAAAAGCAGTTCGTCACCCAGGCGCTGCAAGAAAACCTGCGCCTCGACGGCCGCGACCTCGACCAATACCGTCCCCTCGAGCTCACCTTTGGCGACCAGCATGGCGTCGCCGAGGTGACTCTAGGCAAGACAAAGTTCGTCCCTCCCCTTTCCTCGTCCCCTCGAACCCTCCTCCGCCTAACCTCCCCTCCCTTATTATAGAGTCCTCGCCAAAGCCACTGCCGAACTCACCGTCCCCTACGCCGACCGGCCCCTCGACGGCATCTTCACCATCTCGACTGAACTCAGCCCCATGACCTCCCCATCCATCGAACCCGGCCGGCCCACCGAGACCGAAATCCTCCTCTCACGCCTCCTCGAAAAAACCATCCGCCGCTCCGGCGCGCTCGACACCGAATCCCTCTGCCTCGTCGCGGGCAAACAATGCTGGTCGGTGCGCGTCGACGTCCACGTCCTCTCGCACGACGGCAACCTGACCGACGCGGCGTGCGTCGCCGTGGTCGCCGCGCTGCGCCACTTCCGCCGCCCGGACGCCAGCATCGCCCAGGGCGTCGTGACCGTCTACACGCCCGCCGAGCGCGAGCCGGTGCCTCTGAGCTGGCTGCACTCGCCGTATTGCGTGACGTGGAGCTTCTTCGGCGAGGACGGCGCCACGGCGCTCGTGGACGCCACGTGGCTGGAGGAGCAGGTGCGGGTGGCGTCGTGCACGTTCAGCATGAATCAGCACGGCGAGATTTGCCAGATTGCGAAGCTGGGCGGGACGCCGGTGGATGCGGTGCAGCTGTTGCAGTGCGCGGGGGTGTCGTTGACGAGGGTCAAGGAGATTTCGGCGTTGGTGGATAAGCAGTTGGCGGAGGACTTGAAGAGGAGGGATAAGGGCGGGTTTATGGCGGAATTGAGAGCGGAAAATGACAGGTGAAGAAAGGGGGGTTGGCATATCTGTCGATACAAATGAGATACCCGCGGCAAGAGTCCTCTAATCCCATCCATTCGCATGTTGGACTCGAACGCCAGCAGCTGACCAGTAGCGTCCAAGACTGGCGTCAAAGTTCATGCGGTACTGGATCCTGGATATAGGATGTGGTTCACCGGTCGGCACGGGGTCGCTTGGTGGCAGCATCCAGATTCAGCGAAGCAGCTAGAGATGCACGAACACCAAGCGGCAAATAGATGGACACTCGACGAGCCTGAACCATAGGAGCGGTTAGGCAAGCATCTCTCACTCAATGTTTGTATTACACAAGCAGACAGGATTCGATAATCTCGTCCACAGGTAGACGGCTGCACTAGCACTCCATACAAATGGTAATTGGCTGTTCAGCTGCTCCTGAACATAAAACCTCGTGTCTTTCAACGTCATTCCTTCCCCTGTCCTCCTTCCCTTGACTCGAAGGTGTGTTCCAGATTGGTGGCCTGCAGTCCCGTGAGCGTAATGACTGAAGGACCTTCGTCCTGGGCACCGCATGGAGGCCATGGACTCGCGCAGGCTATCAGGGCGCGGCCTGGTAGCCTGTAGTAGTAGGATGTATCGTGCTAGACATAGCAGCGTATATATCTCTGATTCGGCGCGCTGGTCCAGTTCGGCTTGACTTCCGGATAGCGGCAAGTGAGGTCGGACGCTCTGTGATCGAAGTGCCTGATACCACAACCGACGTTTCGAGACAGAGTGCCATCCAAGGAGGACGTACCTATCCTCCACACGGGATTTCTTGCCCAGCCCCTGTCGTATGCGTTAAGTTTGTCCATTTCCCCAAAGTTGTCTGTTCACCTCATCACCGGCGGCCGGCTCTCCTTATTCCACTTGACCCTCGACCTCACCCAATCCACCGCCTCGCGCACGCCCGTCCCCGTCAGCGCCGACACGGGCAGCACGCGCGAGTCGCGGATCCCGCCCGACTTCTCGCCCTCAAACACGCGCTTCACCAACCCTTCCTTGATCCGCACCACCTCGACGCAGTCCTCGCGGTCCTGCTTGTTGGCCAGGATCAGCAGTGGCACGCCCTCCGCCTCGCTGTTCTGAAGCACGTCCTCCAGCACAAGCCGGCACTCCTCCAGCCGGCCCGACCCTTCGCGGGCGCGGCGGGGTTTGGATTTGCTTGCCGAGGAAGAGGACCCGCCCCCGGCAGCGACGTCCCCGTCGGCGGACGAGTCGGGGCCCGCGGCTTCGTCGTCATCTTCGTCGTCGCCCAGAGTGCCGTCGCCGATGTCGGTGCTGTCAATGATGAAGACGATGGCGTGGCAGCTGGCGTAGTAGCTCTGCCAGAGCTTGCGCAGGCTGAGCTGGCCGCCGACGTCCCAGAGTTTGAGGTACATGTCGGGGAGGACGATGGTGGAAACGTTTTGGCCAACGGTGGGCACGGTTTTGAGGTTGGGAGGTGGGCCATCGGGGTTGAAGATGGATTTGACTTGCTCGTGGAAGGTGGTTTTACCGGCGTTGTCGAGGCCGAGGAGGAGGACCGAGTATTCTGTGGAAGGAGACAGTGTCGTGTTAGCAGGGGGATGTTGATGAACGAAGCCGAGGCTTGGGGATCTGGCGGGGTTGCTTGCCCTCCTTGCTTGTTGCGAGGCGATAGAGCCCCTTGGCGAGGTGATACATTGTGTCTTATGTGTGGGCGTCGCTGCTGAGATGGATTCTGACTCCTCGATGTTTGGTCCGCTGGCGTGACGTTTTGGCTAGGTCTTCCTTGGGATGGAGAAGTTGGCAGTTCAGTGGAATGTTCCAATTTCCCATGTGCAAGGCTGAACCCCACCTTCACCAGGCACCGGTGGATTCTGGACCGAGCGGACGGCAGGGGTTCGGCCGTCTTGGGTAGGACTTGGCAAGGTACGTACCAGGTGTGTAAGTGAAGGTGCATCAGTTCCCAACAATATCATGGGAAGGACGTTGGCTCTTCTTTTGGATCTTTGTGATGGAGAATCTTGATAAATTATGTAGGATCTTTCATAATATCATAGCAGCCATGAGTAAGAGAAGACACACGGAAGGGGTCAAGAGGCTATTCTCTCTCCAACATGCCTTCATTACCAATCTTCCCAACCACCTCTACCAGAACCAACTTGAGCATTCGAGGTAATATCCCCTCACCAGCTGTCTGGAGCGCTGGTCTCCTCCTCATCCTTGCTCTCCCCCTCCTGGACCCTCCACGCCGCCTGGTGTTCCCTGTCCCTCCGTGTCCGGTGCTGCGCCAACAACACATCCACGTACACCTCTGGCCACCCAGCCTCTCTCAACGTCCGGGCCAACTCTTCTTCGTCTTCGCGGCGCATTTCTTCAAAATCCCTAATGACACAGGCCTGGCCGCGCGCCGCCACAACTTCCACCCACAGGCGGTGAACAACCTCATCGGCCGCGCGGGCCATGGCTTCGTATAAGACAAAGTCGTGGGCGATCCGCTCCCGGTCTTGAACCTCCCCCCCACCTGGTGCCCGCATCGGAAACCAGACCTTAGCCTCGACGACGTATTTGTTCTCGAAGATGTCCGGCCAGCACTCCTTGAGCTGCCGGCCAGCTTGCCGAAACCTCTTCTTGGCCTCTTTCGCTTCGGCCTTTGCGTGGTTGCGCTCCTCTTCCAGCTCCTCCACCCGGGCATACGCTTGCTGTACCGACACGCCGGGCGGTGGCACCCAAGTCCCTGTGTCGTACCAGTCGGGTTTTGAAGGTCCGGTGAAAGAGGGTGGGAGAATCCCACCCCGAGGAGGCAATTTGAACTCGAAACAGCCGAGTCTGTGTCTGAGCGAAAAGGCGAGGGGTGTCGCGCCAGACTGGTGGACATGTGACTCATCCACGGGCGAGGGTGGTGGTTCGGTGAGGTCGGGATCAACGGACATGTGGTCTTCTTCAATTGTTGATGGATTCCCACGACACTTGGCCACCTGGCGCAGCCATCTGTCCCAGGAGAAGCGCCTCGGCTTGATGTGGGATAGGGCGGAGACCTGTGACGAAGCTGGTAATTGCGATGCCATGGATTGGCTAGGCTTGATGGATTTGTGGATGGTTGATATTCGCGCGATGTCCTCTCAGTTATGGGAAGTCAGGTAAGTTAATGGGTGAACAGTTGATTTTGAATAGAGAACACCAATCGCCAGATCATGAGCTATGGGTGGAAACGGTCATTCCTCTCTTACAATCAGCAGAATAAGCTATTTTACTCGTCCATCTCAACTCCCCAACGCCCCCTCCATGATCACATTCTGACATCACCGTGACACACACTCCGCGCCAAAGACAGCCGCACTCCCCAGTCCCAACCCTCCCACCGTCACCAACCCCCACGCCAGAGCCGCCATTTCCCAATCGAACTCCTCCTCTGGCAGAACATCCCCCAGAGAAGCTTCAGCCTGGGCCACAGACGTTGGATGGTACGTCTTGTCCTTCTCATCGTCATCCTCCTCCTCCTCCTTCTTCATCAGCTCGACGTGTTCAGGTGACTTTCCCTCTACCTGCGGTTCGTGCTGCTGCTCTTTCTCCCTTTTAACTTTTCGCGGACGCCCCCTACGTCGTGACGTTGGGGCGACGATGGTCGAAGGATCTTCGGCGGATCCGGCGCTCGAGATGCTAGGTTCTCTTCTTGACCCGTCACGGGAGCGGAGGTTCATGGAGAGAGGGGGGACGTCATGCTGATGATGATGATGATGCTGTTGTTGTTGGTGGTGGTGTTGATGAGGTGGAAGCTGATGGGACGAGCCTGTCTGTGTGGCCCCCTCTCTGTGACCCTCTTGGCCTATGTTCTTTTGGATGGACTTCCACGCAGACTTTGCCGTATCACACAACAACGTGAGAATGGCGTCAATGTCCGTGGTCCGGACGGCAGCCCACAGCCCGAGGCTCAGAGCCGAGAGGAGAACGTCCTTTCCCACGGCCGCGACGGCTGGATGTTCAGTGAGAGAGCCGAGGACCTTTTCAACGGCTGTCGTCGAGCGCTCCAATCTTGTGTGCGTCTCAGTGACCAACGGGGGATACCTGGTGAGGTTGAGTCGGTGTTCCCTGGCGGGCGGGATATTGTAGCGCAGAGAGGTGACAGTCGTCCAAGCATGGATGAGAAGGTTGGAGGCAGACATGATGTTGAAGAGCTTGGTGATGTCTAGATACGCTGCCCGTGCATCCGAATGGACAGTGCCCCAGGCAAATGGCACAATGGCAGGCAGGATGACAGGCGCCAACGTCAAGACCTTGGAAATGGCCACCGCCGAGGGGAACAGGGAAGTGTTTGCTGAGTACGGAAGCCAAAGAGTTACCAAATAGTTGGCTATCAAGGGGACCAGGAACACGGAGAAATGAGGGAACCAGTTTGGGGGCTTTTCAGGTATGAGCTGATGGAGCTTCCTAGTGAACCTGCTCGAGTCAGGATAATTAACACAGCAGACTTGTGGCTAGAGACCGAAACTTACCTCGTTTCTCCTGGCTGCGTTGGTATTGGCGAGGGAGTCTGGAGAAGTGCCACGTAGAACAGATTCTGCGCGAAGGACAGGCTGACTAGGTGAGGCAACAGGGCATATGCCCAAAGATTCGCAATACTGCGTCGACGTCCCTCGATGGTAAGGAGCGTTGTCCAAGCAATGGTCGCGAGATCGAGTTGCCGACCCCACCAAAGCCTCCTCGCCTTCTCGGCTACAATTTCGAGAGCATCGACATAAACTGGGGTATCCCTTAGCCAGTCCTTGAGATACAGTTGCGCTGAGCTCGTGGTATTTCCTTCCAAAGAATCCCGGCTCGTGAACAAGCTGCGCTGTCGTCAGTATCAATAGGATGTGTGTGAACTGCCCTTGGAGACTTACAACTCCGGGGCTTCGATGCCTCTTTCTGATGCCCACACTCGGTAAGAAAGCCTAAGGTAGTCCCAACCGGAGGAGAAAGCAGACACCAAGGCGAGGCTGGCCAAACCACCAAAGGCTATGGTGAGCTTGGTACGATCAGCCTGGCGATGTCGAGTGTCTTGAGCTGGCCCGAGTGCTTTATGTGATTGATAGAGGCTCCACCCGACAGTGATCGAGGTATAAACGGTTACTGCGAAGCGTGATAGAGCCAGTAGTGTTGGAATGAGCCTGAGGTCTGGTAAGTGGTGCTCACATGAAAAAAAGGGTTTCCGAGTATTGGAGCAAAAGTCGTCAACAAGCACATACCTGGGCTCATCCTCGAGCTGCACGGGAGCCATTTGTTACGTTGTTGTTACGTCGAGCACGGCATTGTTGAAACAAAAGCTGCGAGGCCGGATGGGCAAATATGATTTATCAAAGCATTGACTTGAGTGATGCTATGGGTGGTCGGGTACGAGCAACTCAGGTATGTTGAGCTCTGTCCATGACCTATGACGACATAATCATATTGCTGACGTCTGACAGGTTGAAGAGACCATGGCGATTTTAATTTCGAGTTCGTACCACATGCCAATGTTGTATGTCAAAAGTTTAGACGTTAGGGTTGTCCCTTATCACTACTTACTGGGGCTTCGGGCAACTCGACTGACGAGTACATGATCCATTGAGTTGCTTTTTCTAGAAAGCGCCTATCAAGCTCATAATGATGAACTTGTGACCAGAAGCATTAGGGAATACCTTGTCTCATGTTTCATTCCAAGTCGATAGAAGTCAAGGAAGTAATTGGAAGTTTGAATGAAGTAGTCTCGACGAACGTGTTGAAGGCACATGGAAGAAGGTACTTGATCTATGTATGAATCTATGGATGGGTCTGTCAGAAGCAAGCAAACCGAGATACCAAAGAATGAGCACACCGTCAGGTCTCAAACCGAGGCATGCGACAATTAATTCGCTTTGCGAGGCATCTTGTGCCCCTAACCCTAACTTCTATTACTCTACAAAGCTTTCTAGTACGATACCTAAGCGGTAGATTACATGACTTCACCAGCCGAGCTACTTGCCCATAGCCGCCCTCCCATGAAGCAGCTTCGCTGGTGAAAACATAAAAACAAGGAAAGCCGATGACGAAATGAAGGAAAAAAACACAAACGATGGTCAAGCCCATGCGAGCCTGAATAGGCCTTCCGGAACTCCTTTGATGCACCATGCCGCTTCTTTCAACCCCCTGGACGCCCCAAAAGTTTTCAGCACCACTATAGCCTCTCGGCCTTTTTCGTCGTCGATGCCCCTCACCCAACAACCCTCCCTCAGGTGCCTAACCAGCCGCGGCGGTAGCTGTCGACTGAGGTGGTTGTTTCTGGGGCAAGCTCTGCTGTTGCTGTTGTGGTTGCTGCTTCGCTTCGCTGTTGTTGGTGGTCCTGGCGGTTTTCTTGGCCGGACCCTGCCCGTTGCCAGGCTCTTCCGACGCGACACGCTTGAGGCTCTTCTTGGCCGGCCGTGGCCTGGTCTCGCCAGGTTCAAAAACGTCGTCGGGAAGAGCCGTATTCTTCACGTTGCGGACCGCCAGGAACCTCACGTTCGGCTCATACTGTGGGTTGTTCATACACATGGCCCTCCAATCGTTGACCTCACGCGACAGATCGAGGGCCTTGGCCCCCTCAACCGGCTGTAACCCGATGTAGAAGTTAGTTGTGTAGACCATGTACACCTCTGGTTCCTTCTTTTCGGGAACGTCCTCGAGCTTGACTTTGCTGTCAGCGTCCTCTGCTTTAAGCGCGGCATCTTTCGGTGGGGGCATCGGGGGTTCTGCGGATTGCTCCCTTTTGATGGTGGTTCCGTCTGCTGTCTTGTCTCCGTTTTGCTCCTTCTTCACTGCCACACCGTTCGAAGCCCCATTCTCCGGGCTTGGATCCTTCTTGGCCTCGACTTTGCTCTCGGGTTTTGAGCCGTCCTGGTCATTAGCCGGCGGCTTGTAAATGTAAGCGGTGCTGCCTAGGCACACCACCTCATCAACCTGGGCGGGCGTCGTGCACCGGTGCACTCTCTCAAAACCTTTGATGAAGGGACGGGCAAGAACGATCTGCGGGTGGTTCTCGATCTTATTGACCAACAAGCGCACCTTGGACTCAATCAAGCCCTTCCATAGGTTGTGATTTTCCTCCTTCAAGCTCGACGCGATAACGACGAGATAGTACTTGAAGCCGTCAGTGAAGAAGGTGTGTTTCGTGAACAGATCTCTCCACGGCCTCTTGCCGAGCATGATTTCCTCGGTCACTTGTATCCCTTTCTCAAGCTCCTGCTTGATCACCTCAAATGTCGACCTGGAAACGTTGTGCGTAGCACACATAGACGGGTACGCCGGGGTGATGATGGGCATGCGATGGTTTCGATCACTGGCATAAAGCTGTAACACGATCATATTAGCAGACGGCATGAGGGGGCTGCGACGGAGGAAAAATAAAAGATTATACCCACCTTTGGATTCCACACGACGGCACGGGTTACGGAACAGTTGTACTCGATATCTTTGAGGAGCACCGGCAGGGGCCAGGGCCACTTGTGGATGATGTGAAAAAACTTATTCACAATCACTGCACTTGCCGCTTTTGGGTAGAGTTGGCAGACTCGGGCGACAAGCATGGCCCACGCAACACCTCCCGGGAACCCCATAATGTTCGCGTAGATGGCCTTGCGTTGAGCCCACAGCTTGATGGCGCGCAGCGCAAGCTTGAACGTAGCAGGCTCTGGGACCAGATTCAGAATCTCGTCCGTGACTCGGGTTCCGTTCAATGATCGGATTTCTTTCTCATCCAATCCGCGGAGAAGATTGTTATCGACCAAGCTCCAATCCTTGTCAGCGGGGAGTTGCTTCAGGGTCTGGATAGAGCAAAAGATGAGATCAATGCTAATTCCTGAGAACTCGAATTTGATGATGGGGACGAAGGAATCGCGGACGACGCTGAGGTCGGTGATGGCGCCTGGAGGAGCCATCTCGACAAGGAGGTTGGGGAAGATGTCGAAGTACTGATCGAGGGTCACATATTTCGGCGCGACGACAAGAGTGTCGATATCGGACCCGGGGCCGTAAACGCCCAGACGATAGCTGCCGTAGGTGAAAATGCGCCCAATCGCATCGCGGATCAGAATGGTGTTCTTCGGCTCCTTCTCCTGCGCGCACTTCCGGACGAAAGCAGTCGCGATTTTCTCGAGTTCAGCTAGGACCTTTTTTCTCTTCTCGGTCTCGGCGGCGCTCTCGAAAGTGCCTTGAGCGCGCAGTTCTTGATGCAGGGCCTGGTTCAACTGCTTTTCTTCCTCCGTAGGCAGCGCAGTAGAGATGGGGGGCGTAATGCCCCATATCCGTTCGGCCATGGTGGACAAGTTGATGCGTGCGACGGGAAAAGAGGGATGGAGATGAGGATGCTGGGTCCCCGAGGCCAGCGATGGTTCGTGGAATCGGATCCGGAGGCTACCAAAAAAATGAGCGACCAGAGACGAGCGATCAGAAAGACGACAGCGGTGGTTGCCGAGATTTTAATCGATTTTGCTGCCTCTACCGATTCTAAACGATGGGAGGGAGGAACCGGCGGGCTTCCAGGTTGGAGTGGTGGTCGGTCGGGTTTTGGGAGAAGTGAGGAAGAAAAGTCGCAGGCAAATGACGATGCGAGGAAATGGCCGAGAGCGTGGATGTGGACAAAGCCGTTCTGAGACACGGACCTGCTGGGGTGGGGCCAGCGCGTTACGCGTTTTATGTTTCGTTACGTCACTTTCGCGTTTCGATGTTCGGATCTTGGATGCCTGAGGGAGGCTCTTGGTGTTTGGTGTTCAGCTCCAGCCGAGAAAACGGTTTATGTTAATCCTGGAGAGGAATGACACTCTTTTCCTCCATACCTAGACATCTTCAATCAGTTCCCCGTTCAGCCATGGTCTTGCGTCCATGTCAAGTCACTGGGCAAGTGAGTCATCAGAGTCTCATGGAAGCCAGAAGCAAGATGAGTCCTGTAGTCCCTAGTTACTGGAAGGGTATCTAGAAAACCAAGGAAATGTTTTCATTGCCCTGATGATGTTCCCTTTACAGAGGTTCCAGGTTTCACGTTCATGTAAGGTACCTACGTACGGTACAACCACGGGCAGCCGTCCACTGGAGGTTCCGTGTTCCTGGTGCCGTCAGCCTTCCTGACCCCACTACGCTGCTCATCTCAGCCTTGCACATCGAGTCGGAACAAACCACTTTGACCTTCAATCACCTGGCCTCCCTTTTTTCCCTTTTTCCCTTACATCACCTCCCTGACATCGATGGGGACCAACGATGAAAAAGACACTGCTGCTCTGTTTTATCCATGGCTTCAAGGTGCTGCCAACCCGAAACTCCTCCTCCCATCTTCCCGTCCTCTCTCCCTTTGAGGTTCTCATCACTTCCCAGACTAACACCACTGTGCCCGTATTCAGGGGGATGAGACCACCTTCGGCAAAAACTTTACCTTTGTTGAGTACCTACGCAAACATGTCTCCCAAGTCCTCCCCAAGGTAGACGTGCAAGCCATTGTCTATCCCACTTACGAAACAAGGGGGGATCTAGGGGAATGTGTCACCCGCTTCAATGAATGGTAGGATACATCCAACCAATCTCTCTCTCTCACAGAACTGTCATTGATGTATGAAACTACAGGCTTCTCAACAAGGTCATCGACCTCGAAGTCGCGGCCGGTACCCCCTCACCCACCGTCAACCCCTCCGTCCGCGTAATCCTCGTGGGCCACTCCATGGGCGGCATCGTCGCCGCCGAAACCGCCATCCGCATCGCCTGGGAACGGCCTATTCACGAGTCTGATTCCGAGGCAGAAGACTCCAGCCAAGCAACCACCACCACCACCACCACCGCTGCCGCCGCCGGCAAAGCCCCGCCACCACCAAACAGTCTCATGTTTCCCTACATCCAAGGCGTCCTCGCCTTCGACACCCCGTTCTTGGGCATCTCCCCCGGCGTGGTCGCCCACAACGCCGAGCAGCACTACACCACCGCCGCCTCCGCCATCGCCCAGATCACCAGCCTTACCGGCGGTCTCTGGGGAGGAGCCAAGCTTGCCCAGGCTGCTGAGCAATCTCACTCATCCCAGAAACCCAAAATCGCCGGCGCGTTACCCCCAGCGCAAGGAAAGGATTCCGCCGCCGGGAAGGACGCGGGCAAGAAAGACAGCGGCGGAGGCGGCGGATGGGGTAAGTGGGGCACCATCGCCCTAGCGGCCGGGGCCGCGGGCGCCGTGGTGGCCGGCGGGGCGGCGGCGTATCTGCGCCGGGAGCAGATCTCGCAGGGGCTGGGATGGGTGACGTCGCATCTCGAGTTTGTTGGGTGTCTGGCACGCAAGGAGGAGTTGCGGCGGCGTGTGGTGCGGATGGTGCAGCTGAACGAAGAGCTTGGGGTTGGGTTTGGGAACTTCTACACCCGGCTTGGACAGTCGGCTGCGTCCAAGCAGGTCAGCATGGTCGGGACGGTGCTCGGGAAGGATCGAACGTTTTGCGTTGTGCCTTCGAAGAAGGACAAGGCTGGGGACTGGCGACCGGCGGTCAACGATAAGGCTACCGACGAGATCGGGGCTCATGTCTGTGAGTATACTCGTTCTTCTTTCGCCAAGCTCAAGGTTAGTGATCCGGTACTGACAGGTTGCAGCGATGTTCGAACCAAAGAATAACCCCAATTATGAGAAGCTGGGGAATGAGGCCAGAGACATGATCGCAACCTGGCTGCACAATGAGTGGTATGAAGGTAGCTCGATCGATTAATTTAATACACCGCAATCATAATGACGACAAGCGTTTGGCGTAAAGGATCGTTCTATGTCGCTTCATGTCCCTCCGTAACCGTCACCGAGTCCGTAGTCTATGTTTCTCCCAAAGTTCCGTTTTATAGCCCATATATCATGACCGTTCATACAATGTACTCCAAATCCACCGCACTATTGCTTGCACCGTTTGCCTCGGTTACTGCGCCTTCTTTTCGGCACGGTTGGCTCCAAGGTACTTCCTCCTCTGCTTCAGCATGTGGGTATAGAGAATTACCGAGCCTGTTCAAAGAATCAGTCAATCAACCCTGTCGAAGAGAAACTCCCCCAATCCCTTATTCGCGCCAGACATACCTGGAATATACGACAACACCACCGCAAAAAGCGCATACGGATACCACGGCGCGATCGAATCCGCCGGGCCAACAATGGCGCGCAGCGTCATGGCCAGCTCGCTGGAGATACCGATGGGGTACAAGATCGAGAACGCGCTGTACCGGAGCCAGTGCAGCCAGCCGGGCACCGCATCAAACTGCTTCAGCGCAAAGTACGTGTAACGGATCACCTCGGTCAGGCTCCACGCAACGAGCATCGACGAGTACCACGTGCTCGAGTTCAGCTGCGGGAAGGGGAAGCAGATGGCCCAGACGAGGAAGAGACGGCTGGCGACCTGGAGGGCGGTGGTGAAGAAGGGGGCGGGGACGACGCCTGCAACATGGGCGCATTTAGTCAGCATAGGGTACGATTACTCTATGAGCAGGAGAGAAGCCGGGATTGACGGCGGCCAGGGAGGCTTCGGTCGGGGTAGTTGGAGGGTCCATACCGGTCAGTGCGTGCAGAATCTCCATGACGGCAAAGGTCTGGGTGATGCGCGCAAAGTTGTTCACAACGATGGGCACGAAGAAGAAGCCCCTCCACTGGCTCACGACGAGGACACGGCCGAGGATGGTGGCCCAGGCAATGGCCGAAGCCGTGTTGTAGAGAACGAGGTAGGCCTTCTTGGGCCCAAACCCGCCATTGGACTTCGCCATGGTGTCTTTCTTGTCCGAGAGGGCCGCGGTCAGTTGCGTATGCTGAGATTCGTTGTGGTGGACGGTGCTGTTGGAAGGGGAGAAAGTTGGGTGTTTTTGTTGAGACTTTTTGGGTTCCATGCACGTGGATCGGCGTCGGGATTCGCGGAAGGCCGATGTCAGCTCCCTGGATCCCGCTTGCAAGCAAGCAGAGCGGCAGGGACAGGGGGCACCAACAGCTATCGGTTGGGATCTTCTTGTGTTATCCTTTTTGTCTTTCTATTTCTAACGAGGACGAACAAAGTTGTCTTTCCTTATTTTTCGCGTTTTCAGGATCCTTTAATCCAGTCTTAGTTGTTACCTTTTTCTTCTTCATTTATTGACTTGGGAGTATTTCGGAAGACTAACCCATGGGAGCTTCCGGGCATCCGCTCAGGCTCAGGGGCACCTCAATGTCATTTCCGACCTCATCCGCACGCAATAGCAACACTTTTCGTCATTCAAATGTCAAGACCAAAACAAGTTTGTACATTCTCAACAATATTGCTAGTGTACTAAGTTCCAAAATACGACAGGTATCAAAGTGGAGGTATCTCAAACTCAAAATGCTCAATCCCAAATCTCAGAACTCCTTTGCGCCATCGTCCATGCAATCTCATAGTCCAGCTCCAAGTCCCAATCTCGCCAGCGGAACAAAAAGGACTAGAGATCCAAACTAGGTATCATATCAGTCATCCACCGATCCCAAAGCACCGCCCTGCGGCACTGAGGCTCAATCGTCCTCACTCCACGCAAAATCAATAATGCGACATCGGTATCAGCCCATCTCGGCCATCCTCAATCTCAATGTTGATGGACTGGAGATCGAGCCAAGCACTCCATATCAGGTTGAGCGGAATAAGCCAAACCAGGGAACAGAAGAGGCCAGGCACCATTCTCAGAGCCCAACAGCCTCTCACCGTGAACATCCTGGCCTACTTCTTCCCCGAGCCAGGGAAGATGATATCCCTCAGCCTCTTCCCGCCAAACAGGAACTCGTCCGAGTGCCTGCCGCAGTAGCTGTGGGCGTTGACCTTCCGTTGGGAAATGGTTGGCGGCCTCTTGTGCGGCGTCGTCGTCGTCTCCGGGACGAGGGTCGAGGCGTTGGAGTCTTGGCGAGACCAGGATCCAAAGGGAGAGGTGGGCGAGCTGGTCGGCGAGGTGGGGGAGAAGTTTGTGGAGGTCTGTTCCGGGGCGGCTTCAGTCAGCACCAGCACTTTTGAGCTGCTTGGAGGGGTAAGAGAGCGGAGTGTCCGATGCTCGGGGTGCGGATGGGATGGGGAGGGATGAGCAGAAGGGGGCCAAGAAAGCAACGGACGTACCGAGCTACCAGCGGATCGTGGGTATTCGTCGTCGAGGCTCGACGAGGCCCTGACGGGCCCAAGGTTGAGTGGAGGGGGGTTCGTGTAGCCGTTGCCAGCCATTGGAGTTGGTGTTACCTCAGGGACGCCGGTGGAGAGGTAAGCGAGGTAGGTAGCGACTGAGTGCTCGCTCAACCAAGTCGAGATCGAGGGCTGCTCAGGCTTGCTGTCCGAGGCAGCCGGGCACGATGCAGCCAAGGGCCAGGCACAACCGTGTGGCAGCTTTCTCCTGGCCTTGTCGAAGGTAGGTAGTATCTCTCTACCTAGGGAGTAGTGTTCTGTGCTACCACCAAACGTCGAGCCGATCCCCAATTAGGCCTGCTGAAGGCGAGCAGACAGGGGCAGCTCAGAACCACCAGCACCCACACCAGGCGCTGAGAGATAGGAGAAGTTGGATATTCGATGTTGGTTGGCTTGTGAAGAGATTGCACAGCCACCACCAAGAGCGGGAAGGGCAGTTAAGGTTATGATCCGTCCTGCCGAAAAAGTGCAAGATGCAGAAGGGTGTGTGGTGTGGAAGTGTAGGTTAGGTAGCTGAGGTAGGGTAGTGTAGGAATGAAGTGAGTTTAGTATATGACACTGGATCGAATGCCACTCTTCTCGGGCGTTGGAACAATGAAGAGCAATTTGGACGATCGAAGAACGATGGAAGGAAGAAAAACCGAAGGCCTGAAAAAGGAGGGCAACAGGAGCAGGCAACCATCATAAAAAGGCCACGAGGCTGCAGGACGTTGACGATGATTGACCTCCATGCAAGTCCTACCACACCCTATGTACCTACCGAGCGATCTCTTCGTACATATTGAAGTACGTACATACCTACATACATCCATCCACCCAGGAACGGGACCGTCACGGACAGCCAAGCAGACCAGGGTCAGCACGAGAGTCATCCCGCACCGAACCTACATTTTCCGACCGACCGACCTACGGAACAACAAACTTAGATGAACAAAACTTGGCATTTTCCAGCGGCCAATTCCAATCACCCGCATCCGCCGATATCGAACCGGTCAGCGCCGTCACATAGGTCACGCGTCCTCAGCTCTGAAGTAAGGATCCATGCCGATTGGCACATCTCCCACGTTACGATAGAGATGCGGCTCTTTGGGCAGCAGGGGGGTGCTCTCATAGGGGAGCACCATTGATTGCTCCCTGTCCCGAATCCTACTGCTACCAGAGTCCCGATCCCCTCCCGCCTCCGTTCTGCCTTGGAACTTGGTGTTCCACAATTCGCGAAATAGGTCCAGTCTTGATGATCCTAACTCGGACCGAGACCGAGGACGGAGCATCCCAAGACATCAGAAACCAATTCGGAGAGCCACGTGTAAGTAGGAGAGCGCAATGGAAAGTGTGCGCACGCAACACAGACCGAACGATGATTCAGAGGATGAAAGCGGGGGATGGACCGGTGTTCCAAGACCTCGTAGGGCTGCAGGGAGGCATACAAGCTTGCGGGCTGATTCGTCCTTGTCCCCTGGGCCTGCCGCAAGTCGGCGAGTGAGTCGTCTTCAGGATTCCATGCAGGGTGACTACCGCAGTGGGGAATGCCCAAGAAACAGCAGCGCACCGGTAGGTAGGTCGCGGACAAGGCATCCAAGGCGCCGAGAAAGCTGCCTGGTGACTGGCCAGAGTGAACGAACCTACCTACGCAATGGTGACTCGTCGCCGCAATACCTGAAGCGGCAGGCTAGATAACGTTGCATTTCGCGAACAGACATAGAGTCATCCTCGCCACCCCACGCCGATCCCTCGGAGCGTCCCGGCCTAACAGAAGTGAAAACCTCCTTTTGGGCCCCCAAACTGCACCTACGATGACGTGGATGCAGCAAGTACAAACGTCAACATGTAGACAGCATCACTGAGCAATGCAACTGTAGGGTGTTCTAGAAGCGTTTCTTTTCCGATTTCCCCCGCACTTTCTATCTAATCCTTGTCGAGACGCACCGCCGGGTTTCTCTGAATGAAGTTGAGGTCGACCTGGTGACCGAGCAATTCGCGAATGTTGGAGATGCCGTACTTGATCATGGTTGGCCGCTCCAAGCTCAAACCGAAACCGAAGACAACCATATCCTTGGGAAGCCCCATGGCCTAAACACACATGTGAGCCGTTGCTTCCACCGATTCGACACACGACCTTCTTAGGACTTACCTCCAGCATTTCTGGCCGGAAGATACCCGAATTGCCGATCTCAATGAGCTTATTGAGCCCCTTGTGGTACGAGAAGATCTCCATACTCGGCTCGGTGTAGGGATTGTAGCTGGTGCAAGTCAGTCCCGCTCAGTTCTTGATGTAATGGCACAGGAAAACCTACGCTGGCTTGAAACGGAGATCAGTCACGCCCATGGCGCCGAAGAACATGTCCATGAACTCCATCAGACCGCCCAGGGTCAAGCCATAATCAGCAATGACACCCTCCACCTGATGGAATTCGCAAAGATGGGTCGCATCGACCGTCTCATTCCTATGGGATGTAAGCAACACAATCATAGTCGTAGCCGTCTTGGAGCATTGGTTACGTACCTGAAGACTCTGTCGATGGAGAAGTACCGCGCCGGCGGCACGCGCCCATCCTTGTCCCGTTTCCCGGCCAGCTTCTGAAGCATGGCAGCCGAGATGGCGGTTGTGTGTGTCCGGAGAACAAGCCTTGCCACGAAGTCAGTCCTCTTCCTTCCAAGCAGCCTGCTTTGCCTACATACCTCAACGACTCCTCTTCAGACCAGGGATACCGGTATCCAATCGAGCCGTACTTTCCGTTCTCGTGGACTTGGCGCACATTCTCGAAGTACGCCTCATAGTCCTGTTTATCGTCCGGCGATGTCGGCGCAGGCTTCCCCGCCTTGACAGGATCCGAGACATAGAAGGTATCTTGGAGATCGCGCGCCGGGTGTTGCTGGAAGATGGTCAGGAGAAAAGATCACGATCAATTGGCAGCATTGGCGCTTACCTGAGGCACAAAGAGGGTATCGAAGTTCTGCAGGACTCAATTAGTAAATCTCCCTCCCGTAAACCGAATACCACAAAGGACAACATACCCAGAAACCCGACTCAACGAACTGGTTCGTAGGCATCTCTGTGAAGCCCATCTCGAAGAAAATCTGCCGGAACTCTTGCCGGACCTTGTTCAGGGGGTGCAGAGCACCAGCGCGCTGGTCTGCGCCGAGAGCATTGAAGTTGTAGGGCTTGAAGGTGGCCGTCTTCCAGGCGCCCGACGCGATCATCTCGGCCGTCAGATCCGTCTCCTCCTTGACCATCTCCAACGCATACTTGGGCCCCTTGGCTATCCTGAACGAGATGACCTTCTGCATCCGCAGGAGCCTGCGTTTCTTGAGCTCCGTGATGATCTTCGGATCGTGTGTTCGGGTCTCCTTGATGACCTTGAGCTGGTCCCGCGTCACGTCGGTGATTGAATCAACCTGTCCGTCGAAGCCGTCAGCATCCTCCCACCCTTGAACTCTCTCCGTCTCAGACAGAGCGGTTGGTACCCACCAGCGCCACAAGCTTCGCGCCATCCTTCTTGATCCACTTCTCCTTGAAAGCCTTGCCCTGGCCAATCTTGGTCACCGTCTTGTCGCCAATCTTGGCCTCGAGATCCTGAATTGAGAGGCCGTCCAGGGCCTGGCGCACGGCCTCAAAGACACGGGCTTCGTGGCTACCGTGGGCGACAATGGTCTCCGCTTCGGGTTCAAGGAAAGCTTCCTCGCGCTCGACCTGCTCGTACGTGACCATGGACCGCGAGGCGAGCCGGTCCAGGGCGGCCTTCAAGGTTTCGAAGGGAACATCGGGAAAGGCTTCGGTCGACGAGATCGGATCAGCCTTGGACAGCGCTTGGAGGACCTCGGAGGTAATGTCCGCCGCTGGATTGCTGCTTGGCGGAGCCATATTGTCTGGTGCGTGGCCGTGGGCGGTCCCCGTGATTTTTCAATCTGGCCGGGACGCAGTAATCGCGATACAGCCAAGTTCTAAATAAAAGTGTAAATGTTGACTCAGACAACAGAGCTGCGATCGCGGGGCACCGGCAACTGGCACCCAGCCCCACTTCCACCCGTGCCTGTCTCAGCATTTTTAGGCGGGGTTCTTAGGTTTGGTCAATTGGTTAGATGCATAAACTTCAATTTTGGCATCCCCCTGACTGAACTCGTCAAGCATCTGATACTCAGGGGGAGGCGGAAAAACAGACGATGGTCAAGTTATATGAACGTGAAAACAGGTGTCTATTAGATTGTCATATACTCCGTATGGCCTAATATAATGTCAAACAACCTGCTCCAAGTTGGCACCCACCCAGGCATTTGAACCACCTTGGTGGACTGTGTACCTTATCGTGGTTTTGCTCTGCCAACTAGGAGAAGAGGATGAAAGGAAACACCGACATTGTGCAGCCGGGTATCTTAGCATTAAAAGATTGTAAGCCATGTATCCGTGAGCCGAAAACGCTGCGCCCTCCCCCGAATATGCACCCTGCGCCGTCGCATGTTATTCCTTCGTGAGCCCAAGCGGCCGCCGTCCAAACGCCTCATAGCCGACCACTTGACAACATACCCAAGAGTGGCCGGCATGACATGAGTGGTATAGCCCTGTATGTCATGTACAAAATTCTCTACCTGGAACTTTGCATCCAGGTACTCAAACCACCCCTTATTCAGGAGCCACAGTATGCTGCTTTTTGTTAGTCAAGTGCTTCAAACACAGGGAGGATATAATGTTCATGGATGTGTTCCACGAAGAGCATCAACTCACCGATAGCCAGTCCATGCCCTCCTTGATGCCTGTGCCCTCCACAGCACTGCATGCGAAGATGCTCCAGTTCCTGTCCCTGAGCTCGCCGAGCCGGAGAGCCTGAGAAATATCCGCGGCACCCTTGGCGCCAGGTTGATCTTGCTTGTTGGCAAACACGAGCAGGGCAGCGTCCCGCAGCTCCTCCTCGTTCAACATGGCCGCAAGCTCGTCAGCCGCTGTCTGCAGACGCTCGATATCGGTCGAGTCGACGACGAAGATGACCGCCGCCGTGTTCGCATAATAGCACCTCCAGTATGGCCGGATGCTCGTCTGCCCGCCGAGGTCCCAGACATTGAAGTTGAGCTTCCCATAGGTCACCGACTCGACGTTGAATCCGATAGTGGGAATCGTCGTCACGACTTCACCGATCTGTTGTCGCCTTGTCAGACCCCAGCCCACAGAAAACTGAAAATTGCAAGGAGATGCTAACCTTGAGCCTGTATAGAAGCGTCGTCTTGCCGGCGTTGTCCTGGGAAGCGCATGCAGGTCAGTATCGTTTGGCCTATCGCGTTAGGCCTGAGAAAGGGGCACAAACCAGGCCGAGAATTAGGATCCTGATTTCCTTCTTGGCCCAGATCAAGCTGGACATCCATGATAGTGTCTGACCCATCTTGTCGTCTTGTTGTGGCCGCAGGCCCAGGTATCGCGGTTCGAGGTTGTTTTGGAAGTTTGAAGAAGGGAGTCAGGGGCGTAATCGCGGCGGTGTTCAACGGCCCGTCGGTGTCAAGCGAAAGGTGGCACCTGACCTCGCCAAGCTTGCCAGGCGTCTAAGTGGAAGAATGGGGGGCAGATGGCGAACCAGCAGTCGGGATTATGTCCGTCGAAGGCTCGCTCGTCTTTGGCTCTTTGGGATGGCTTTCTGTTGATTCTGGGGGTTGTTGATCAATCAAAAAGAGACCGCCCTGATCCGGGCTTGCTGGGAGCGTGCCAGGTCTGTTGCGCCTGGAAATCGTCAAGGGTCCAGGTCGCGTCGAATCGGCAATCGGCTGGCAGGCGCTGGCGACGGTCCTTCCTTTCTTGGCCAGATTGTTGGGGGAGATTGTGAAAGCCACAGCCTGAAGCCTTGGTGCCACATCTCCTTGGTTCTGAAGCCCCACCACGTGACTCAGCCACACTGTCTTTTCGCGCCCTAGCACCCCGATTTCTGAAGCCCACACCAAATATTCGGAAACCAACCCACTCGAGGAACATCACGGCCATCAACACCGACTCGGATCACCTCGACAACACCGTCAAAATGCCGGTACGTAGCGATTCCCTTCATGTTATTCGCTGTCGAATTCGCTCGCAAAGTAGCGCTTTTTTCCACGACTGCGCCAGAAACCTGCGATGCAAGGGTTCAAGCTGCGCAGAGTCATAGTCGACATTTCGGATCTGTTGCTAACAAATTTGTCTTCCCCTCCGACAGAGCCACAAGACCTTCAAGATCAAGCAGAAGCTGGCCAAGGCCCAGAAGCAGAACCGGCCCATTCCCCAATGGATCCGGCTGCGCACTGGCAACACCATTAGGTACGACATCCCCTCCACCGAAGCGACGGCGAAGATACCCCCTCGATTCCCATAACGACGGCTGCAAAGCGACGACAGACACGGCTGTGTGGATTGAGGAGGCATATCGTCGGCCGATTGCCGAGTTCAACAGCACATGATTACAGCAAAGCTAACATTGTCGCTCCAGGTACAACGCCAAGCGGAGGCACTGGCGCAAGACCCGCCTCGGCCTCTAAATGCCGTCTCTCTCGCTCCCCCTCACCCTCTCGATCTTCCCCTCCTTGTGGGACATCTCTTCGACAAGAACCAAACAGATCTTGGGTTGTCTACCACGGCATCACTTTCCGCAATTTCCGTCCGCCTTCTCCCACATCACCTCGCGCTAGATCGGGACCATAAAACACCCGACCTGTGTTGAGGATCGAATGAGAGAGACGCCCGAAGCAACGGCCACCTTCTACCGCTGACGGATGGACGATGCCGACTGAGTAGGAAACGAGACGGGGAGGGGGGGATTGAGGAGTGGGAATGGTGTGGTTAGAGGTTAGAGGATGATGGGAACTGGGTTACGTCTCACCAGGGTCAAGTGTTTCCGGCGGGTTTTCGGCGTCTCTTTTTCTTCGTTTGACTGGACAGGAACATGGAGGGGAAACTCGTTTTCTGCCTTAACGGAGTATGCCGTGGCGATTTTCAAAGGGTCGAGGGAAAAACGGGAACGAGAGACAGCATTTGATGCCTCTGCGAGTGACAAGTGCCATGCTGGCCGATGAGCTTTTCGTGTTCGTGACATGTTCCAGGAGAACGAAGTTGTTGAAGCCCTGGAACGTTGCCTGGGATGATGAAGTAAATACTGACATCGAGATCTCTGTCTTGGAGGCATACAACAAGTAGTAGATAGGGCGGTTCTCAGTTTCACAGGCCCTCATCACATCGGGAGTGGTCCAGTTAAGACCTCAGAGGTGGACTCCAGGTCACAGTCGCGGGGAAGCTTGTGCCCGACGTAGATGGTGCCATCCTCAGTTCTGATATGCCTCCAGCGGAATATGATTCCTGATCGCTCAGACAGGCAGATCAAGCACTCAGACTTGCCGGCCTCGCTCAATAGAGGGCGGCGATCCGGTGATCTTCTCACAGAGAGTCATCATAAGCCTTGATGGTATCTCTTGGGCAGACACATACAAACCATGGACCGCGAAACATGTATTATTTGCTCATCGCTTCGCTCTGGACATAGGTCTTCTCCTTGCCCGTCAAAACAGGCTCTTTAAACTGTGGAATGGCATCCGCTACGTCACGAATTGGTTGGGGCAACACTCAAGGGTAAACCGCCTCCACGCCGTATTCATAGAATGCCAGATAGGCCCATGATAATGTGTGTGGAAAGGGACAATTATGGGCATTCAGGGACCTAACAACTGTGTGTCTCCCCATGCCCGCCAGACGAAAAGGGCGCCGCTGGCCCCAAGCAAACCGGGTATTTTTCTCGAGCAATCTGAAAAACCCACCCCGCTCCAAGCCTAACGATCCTCAGCCCACTCGTTCTCGCGGCGGATCTGCTCCTCCTCCTCTGGTGTGAAGTCGTTCGTGATGTTGAACGTCTTCCTGATCTCCTCCGGGGACTTGCCCTTAATCATGTTGGCCACAGTCTTGCAGCCAACGTCGAGGAGGGCCTTAATATCAAGGTAGTTGGCAGCCTGCAAGATGGTGGTTAGCAAAGCGGGGTCGTTGAGATACGAGACATGGAAGGGTATGACGCACAAGGATGATCTCAAAGAGCATCTCTTGGTCGACCTGCATGAACTTCTGGTCCCACTCATCAATATCGGTGGTCTTCTTGCGGGTGTCGTTGTCATCGTCGGCAGACGTGGTGGCGTCGTTCCGGTGGTGCTCGCACCACTCGATCACTTTCCGGAGGACAGGGTCGTTGACATTGGGAATGGGAATAGACTCAGTGGCCAGAGTCTCCTCGCCCAAATCGTCAATCAGGTTCTTGATGAGCATCGAGCGCTCGGCAACCACGCGGTCTGCAAGGAATCGGTCAGTCAACCAGTTCGGCGACGGCGCGGCGTATCGCAGAAGTCGCTGGTCGGCGAAACCTACCAACTTCGATCGTGGTGCCCTCATTGCTGGTCAGCTTGACCTTCTGGGTGCTCTTGTCGGCCATTTTGGATCTTGTGTGAGATGAAGAAATTTGTGTGTAGTCGGCGCAACAGAGTCGTTGGCTGTTGGTAACTAGATTAGTTGGGTTTGCGGTTTGAGTGTGGGAGGAGAGTGGTGGCGGTGTTGGAGGTTGGAGGATTCGGAGTGAACAAGGAGAAAGGTGGGGAGGGGCGGTTCGGGCTTGCTTTATTCACAGCAAGAAGCCAGGATTACGCACCTGCCTGGGGTTCCGGATTTGATCAGATTCGTTTGTTGGCTTAGGTTAAGGTTAGTATCCTTAAACAATGGCAACCTGGAAGATGCTTGGATGAGGGCGGTTCGGTCAAATTGCTGGGTTCAAGTTGCAGGCTGACTCTTTGCCGACGTCGAAGTGTTGCGGCGATGCTGAGTGACCTGGCGGAGTCTCAGGCAGCGGTCGCTAAGGTCAGCTGGCTGAGGCTGCTGCCTCGCAACTCGTGGAAAGTGTGGGGTTCCCGCAAAGAGGCCCAGTTTGCCCAACCTTCCAGATTGGAAAGCAGATCCCTCTTCCACTGGCAGCTGCCTGCGATTGCCTGCACAGGCAAAGCTCGCTGAAAAAAGAGCCCTATGCAACACGGGCAGGGCACGTCACATTGAGACAAAGTCCATTGAAACACCAACAAACAGATACGACATTGCCCAACCTGCAAGCTGGCCGCAGCCAAACACTAGATTGCCCGGGACATTATTGTGGACAAAGTTGTGGCTTTGCGAACCTGGAAGACCAGACAGACGCCGAAGATCTCGGACAGTTATTGTCCGGGTAAGCATGATGTTGCTTGGGGCTTGCATTTGAAAAAGGGTTTGGATCAGGGAAAGTATATAAATAAAAGACAACAGCAGGTCAAGAAACAAGGAGAAATCCTACGGCAAAAGACCTAGTGAGTAGAAAGGGTGCAGAACAGAGAAAACGGATGATACGAAAGAAGAAGGGGCAAAATTACAGTGGGAGGTCAATGTGTTGGACGGAGACAGGACCTGAGTTAGTGTACGCGTGGCCATTCAAGGGCTATCTCCAATGGCATGAGAGGCAGCCCGACGTGTTTATATCAAGGGGTAAGTTCGGGATGATTGTCTCTTGGGTTCGTGGTGTTGAAGGGAGATTGGTGTGTTGTTTTCATTCTCTCCTACCCCTTTTCAAGAAAAGAAGCCAGAATCATAGCGTCACCTATCAACTCTTTCCCTGAACAGCTGGACTCAATTAGCTTCTGGAAGCCAAAATGGAATGCGTGGGGGCCCGGCTTTAGTTTGGTTGGGTTGAGGAATTCTTTGTGCCCCGGCATGCGTCATTCAACCCCAAGAGTCCATCGGAAACGGCAGATAGAAAACAAGACATTCTTCAAGACGGGACAGCTTCAGCTTTGTACAAATTCCAGCGGTCAAGCTCCCACGAATAACTAACATACCAGAACATACGTATTTCAGAGCAGCAACACGCATCCGTCAGGCAATGCCGGCACATCGGCCGACAAACGATGGCGATTGGCGATCTTGCGATTCGCCGGGGAGCAAATGACTTGCTGGAAATCTGTGGGGATGGTCCGTTTCCATGCTTCAACTTATGGCCGCCGCCGGCGCTGTCTTTATGCAAGCTGTCAGAGTTGTGGCCAACCCCCTGTTTGCGAACAGGGGAGCCCATCTTGAACCGTGGAACACCCAGACGCATCGTCGACTGGCTGTTGCTGGCCAAAATCCTCTTCCAGCTCCCAGAGCTTCTGCGCCGAGCAATTTCTCCCTCCATCTCGTCCCATTTTTGCTTTTTGGCGAAGAAAAAGGCGAGACGAAAACGGCGGCCAGATCATAACACACCATCCTGCCGGCCTTCGACTGCCTGTTGATATTTCCCACCACGCCGCCCCGCTGCCCAACCTTGCCTGCATCCCACTTACAAACCCCAGGTGACGAAGCGACGACGACCTGGCTGGGCTGCCCGCTGCTGTTATCCACCACTGCCCCTCGACGCTGGACCGAATGCTTCGGGCTCGACGGCGACAGAATTTAAGGCCTGCGCGCAAGTTGGTGACTTAGACAACAAGCCTGCACCACAACCCAATGTGGAGGCGAGTATATCTCTTTCTGGTCCTTGTCCGGCTGTGGTTCGCGCTCTCTCCGAGCTACCTCCACCCCGACGAGAACTTCCAGGGTCCTGAGGTCATAGCTGGTATGTGATAACGTCGCGCCTATCTGTCTGGCGAACGCGGTCGCGAGGCTCCGCGCGGTTGGTTTCGGCAGCTTGACTGTCACGGCCAGCTTGCAGACGGCCCGCCGCACTTGCTCGGCATCTGTTTGCGCTGGCGGTTCGCTCCCTTGCATGAGCGCGCTGCGACATGCGTTTGCACACGGTTGGCTAACTCTGCGGCGACACAGGGGAAATCTTCAGCTACCCCGTTCGGCGAACCTGGGAGTTCACAAGCGACCACCCGATCCGAAGCGTGTTCCCGCTATGGCCCGTGTACGGGTTGCCGATGCTGCTGCTGCGATGGCTATGGATCGGGCACGGAAATGACGGCGAGATCCCACCCATCGCGGTGTTCTGGACGCTGCGCGTGCTCATGTTCATCGTGGGCTTCGTGCTGGAGGATTGGGCCCTTCACGAGCTTATTCAGTCACAGCGGCACCGTCGTCTCGCCATACTCCTGGTCGCATCCTCATACGTGACGTGGACCTACCAGACGCACACCTTTTCGAACTCGATCGAGACACTGGTGGTGGCTTGGAGCCTGGTGTTGATCGAGCGCATCGTTGCGAACCCGCAACGAAGCTCCATCCTTGGGTCGGCGATACTCGGGATCGTGGCCGTCTTTGGCATGTTCAACCGCATCACATTCCCTGCTTTCCTCTTGATCCCGGGGCTTCGTTTGGTTCCATATTATCTGAAGAAGTGAGTCCCTCCTCGGGTTCAACTTGCTCCTGCGACCCCATGCTGACCCAAATACAGCCCGGTCTCCCTCATCGCCATTGTGACGGCCGCGCTCTGCACAACCGTGCTCGCGATCACCCTTGACACGGCATTCTACACGCCACACTCGATCACTTGGTCTGATCTGATCCGACACCCCGTGATAACGCCCATCAACAATGTCTTGTATAATATCGACCCCGAAAACCTGGCGAAGCATGGGCTCCACCCGTGGTACCAGCACCTGTTGGTGAACCTCCCCCAGCTCCTCGGACCCGCTACGTTCTTGCTGTTCCTGAGGCCCAAGCCCTCGTTGCGGCTGTACTCGGCGATCTCGGGCATCGTGGTGCTTTCGCTCTCACAGCACCAAGAGGCTCGTTTCCTGCTGCCAACCGTCCCGCTGTTCTTGTCGTCCGTCCGACTCCCAAGGAACAAGACGGTGATGAAGGTGTGGACCGCGTCGTGGATCATTTTCAACATCATCCTCGGCACCCTGATGGGCATCTACCACCAGGGCGGTATCATTCCCGCGCAGGTGTTCATGAGCAAGCAGCCCGACGCGACTCAGGCCGTGTGGTGGAAGACGTACATGCCGCCCATCTGGCTGCTGAACGGCAAGAACGAGGTACTGCGCACGCGCGACGTCATGGGCATGAAGGGCGAGACGCTGCTTGAGGAGCTGGCCAAACTTGCTACGTGCGATACCCCTGCCGACCGGCGGAATATGGAGTATCTCAAGGAGAAGAACGGCACGTACCTGGTCGCGCCGCTCTCGGCCACCTGGCTCGATCCGTATCTCGAGAATAAGGGGCTGGACGGCCTGCGGTTCCGCGAGGTGTGGCGCTACAGGAGACATTTGAATCTTGATGACTTAGATTTTGCCGAGGACGGCGTTTGGGATACACTTTCTAGAGTGGTTGGGAGGCGGGGTCTTGCAATCTGGAGGGTAACGAAAAGCTGTCCCGGATGGAGGAGGGGCAGGTAATCATCATGATGACTGGTTCATGTCTGAGTGGTTTGGGTGGTCTTCTGATATTTCCTTACGTAGTAATGGTTCATAATGCTCAAGAAACATAGAACACTCCTCGAAGATATCCATGAATCTTCGTTTACTTTGGTAGATGCCAGACTGCTAAGTACCTACCTAGTCGAGAGCATGTGAACGAGCACCCTGATGGCCTGGTGGCGGACCAGGTCCAGATGCTTGGGCCAACTTCGGGCAAGGATTGACGCCATCCCGGAACCCGGGGGCTTGGGGGCTGCGGTTTGCCGCCCCAGCAGGCGAGACCCGTCGTTGGCGCGGGTCTCGGCGCCCCACTCGCAGCATCCGACTTCTTTTGCGGGTCAGAGCCTCTCTTCCTGTGCCGACGTCAAGCTCCAACCTCAAGCTTGTACCTCCGACAACCCCTCCTTTGCAGGACTCACGCCCCAGCGCACAATTGGCAGACAAATCATCATGGGCGGGCTTAATCTCGAGGTTTTCAAGGTACCGAATGCCTATTCCCCTCCAATTTCTCTGTCCCTCACCTGATCCTGTCCCTTCCCGATCAGAGTTGCCTCTCGGCCTCCTTCGATACCCGAGAAGCTAACATGCCCATCTTCCCCCTAGTTCGGCGTGTACGTCATGTTCCCCATCGGGATCATGTACTACTTTGGCACGAACCTTGACAGCCGCTTCTCCGTGCCCGACTTCTGGCCCAGGCCTGAGCAGACCAACAAGGTGCCCTTCGAACGAGAGGAAATCCACGCCGAGCTTGAGCGCTTGCGCGCGCGCCGCCTGTACCTGCGCGAGCAGCGCCTTGCTGCCGAGGCGCGGGCCGCCGCTCTTGCGGAACAGCAACAGCAACAGCAGCAACAGAATCAGCAATGAGGCAGGTGGGGGTTAGGGTATAGGGAATTGGAATGGTTGCAAGAGGGGGGAATTGTGGGAACCACTGTACAAGATGAAGGACTCGGGGGTGGATAGAGGGAACGGTTGGACTGGCAAAAAATGGCGTTACGGGGATTTGGTATTTTGGTTCATCATCTCAGCTCTCTGACAGGAGACAATCCTGGTGACGTGATGTGTACAATTGTACGAGTAGGGAGTCTATGTCGAGTTGTATGTCTATCCATATGTAAATACTTTTACAATGCTATGCTCACTCATGAATCCAGGTTCGACTGTATCCTCGCCCACTGCTCATCGGTCATCGAACCCCTAGCCACATTGGCATACATGGCTTGAATGTCGGGACACTCACTCTGCAACTTCTCCAACAGGTCGACAAAGTTCTCGAGGTCCTCACCCGCGTCCAGAGTTACCTTTGTTTCCTCATTCGGCGTCCACACAATCTCGGAGCTCAAGATCCTGAACCCGAACTTGGACGACAGTGTCTTGGCGGCCCCCATCGTATCCGTCGGCTGTGTCCACACGACAATATTGCCGTCTTCGTCATTCTCAAGGTCCTCGGCCCCGGCCTCAATCGCCTCATCCATGATGTCATCGACACCCAGCTTGCTGTCGCCGGGATCCAAGACCACCTGGCCGCGGCGAGTGAAGAAGAACTTGGAGGAACCTGTCGATCCCTTGGCCTTCTTGATCAGCTGGTTCACGGCCTGCAAGACGCGTCCCTTGGAGTCCGTCTCGACGTCGAGGATGAGCGCGATAGACGGTGGGATCACGGCCTCGATGGTCATCTGCTCAAGCGCCACGCCATCCTCCGACTTGCCCTGGCCACGCGCGATGGCGGCTTCGATCTTGTCCTTGGGGACACTGGCCTTCTTGGCGGCGGCGATAGCGGCGGCGAGCGCGGGGTTCATGTTGGGGTCCGGCCCAAACACTTTTGGACATTTGATCTCGACCTCAGCGATGCTTGTTCACGGGTCGGGACGGGAGAGACCGGGGTCGGGTTCGGGGTCTGGCGTACGTTTCGAGTTCAAGGCAATCAACTTGTAAAACTGGAGCCTGTTCGCGGATTTCTCCTTGTCCTTGACTGCCTTGATGTGCTTGACCTTGCTCCATTTGTTGTGTCCCGCCTGGAGAACGGGAGCGGAGCCGAAACTGCGGTGGCATTGAGCGCATATGGACGGCGAGGGTGTCGCAGGCCGGGCTCGGGAGAGGGGCATGAGGAAGCGCGGAGCGGAGGCCATGGTGTCGGCAGGGCCAATTGGTCTCAGAATTTGGAAAAATGTTGAAAAAAAAAATGGGAATGCGGCTCCGGTGGCCAGTCCGACCTCGGGGTTCCTGACCTCAGTCAGATATCATGTGTTTCCGTGCTGGGTGCGACAGAGGGTTCCGGTCCGAGATTCAGCTTTCCGAGTTGATGAGACAAAAAAAAGGTGGATCTGATTCCGGTAGGGCTCCGGCTGCCTTCGGGACCCGCAAGGCCCCAGCACGGGGATCGGTCCGGGTCAGGGACCCCGGGTTGCGGGCTGGGCCTGCTGTTGAACGGCTGCCAACCCTGGAAACCTCAAGGGTTCTCTGTGGCCGCCCCCGTTGCCATTGGCCCCCTGCCTTTCAGGGGCTCCACCATCATCGACCGCATGGACCCAGACACCGAGGGGCGGGATGGAGCCTGACTTCACGACACTTGGAAGCTTCACCAACTTTCAAAGTCTTCTTCCATCAAACAATTTCACATATTGAGAGAGTAATCATACAAGTCGTGGCCATTAAGTACGGGCCCGACACGTATTAGCAGCTCTCGATGGCCTCATCAGCGGGTACCGACGACCCCACCTCCGTCAACAACGGCCATGCACCTCCTCGCACCTCCGCCGCGGCCGCGGCCGCCTCCCACCCCGAGTTCGATGTTTCCAAGCTGCAGGGACTCCCGAATGAACAACAAGAACTGCTCCTCCTGAACTTCGTGTCGACCCTGAGCAAACACGTCCTGAGCCTCGACGCCGACGATTGTACCGCCCAGCAGTTCTACCTCAAAAAGGAGATCTTCAAGATCCTCAACCTCGCCACCCCCGCGCCGACAAGAATCATACGGAATACTTTGGGACGGTGTCTTGGCCATGTATTTGGGAAAGGCGATCGGAAGTTGCTCTTCGAAACGGTCAGCGAATTGTCGGGGATCATCTCAAGCGGCAAGCTGAAGACGGAGGGCGAGATACGGCTTAAGCATGCCGCCGTGACGTGCTTGGGCGAGGTCTACGCTGCGGCCGGAGACAGCGCCATCAACCTTCACCAACTAGCCTGTACAGCTCTCCTCAAGCTGCTCAAGTCGGCGTCGAGCCATGCGGGCCTCCGCGCCTCCATCTTCACTGCCTTCGGCAAGATTGCTACCATGCTTGGCTCCAGCCTGGACGAGAGCATTGCGCGAGACATTTGGAAGCAGGGTCGCAGCCATGCCACCAGCGACAAGGGATCGCTTGTTGTCATTGCGGCGTGCCGCTGCCTACGCTCGCTGTTGCAGGCTACGCCGTACTTTCAGACCTCCAACGACTTTGAAAGTCTCCGTTCGTCCATGTTCAAGACGTTCGACTCTGCCTCGTCCAACGTTCGTTCTGCCGCTGCTGATTGCTTCGCCGAGGCTCTTGTCCGGGGCTACTCAGAAACAGCTGTCAACGAAGCCCCCGTGTCCTCTCTTAAGAGATCGAAATCTAAATCCGCGAAGCGCCAGTCCATGCAAGTCGGCGGCTTACAAGATGATGACGACATCCCCCCACGTCCTGAGAGTCCGGCGCCGTCCAAGAAGTCACAGGTCTTGGCCTTGTCGCTCACAGACATGCTCAAGACCCTATCGACGCAGTACGTTCGCATGTCGACGTCGAACCGGTCCAGAGCAGCCATCGCTATTTGCTACGGAAACATGCTGCGCCGGTTGGGAGAGAGGATAGTGGAGGCCAATTACACGCACATCGTAGAGCACCTCACCGTGGAACTTCTGGGCCACAACAATGTCGCCAACAACCGCTATCGCTTGCTGATTACCAGGCGCATGATCGAGATCATCATCCAGGATATTGTCGGCAAGAAGATCCTCGGCGAATCGGGCCAGACAAATGCCGCAAAGGCTCTTCTCAACGACATCATCAAGAACTATCCTCAGCCCCTGAAAGAGAGGCCAGAGCCTGCAAAGCAGACCCTTGCGGTCGCGCTGAGCGCCCTGGGATCTTTGATCAACAGTCTCGGCTCGGCCACCTCGGCCTTCTCAGAGGCCTGCCGTGATGCTCTTCCGCAGGTCCTCCAGCATCCAAGTTATACCGTTCAGGTGTACGCGGCATCATGTCTCAAGACGTTTCTCCTTGCATGCCCCCAGCAGATTCTCCCGTGTCTCTCTGTGTGTATGAACAGCTTGAGCAGGGAGCTTGGGTTGCTCGGCACAGGCCGTGGTTCTCCCCGTCGCTGTCTCGGCCTCGCCCATGGCCTTGCTGCTGGTGTCAGTGCGAGCCCTCAGCGACCGTTGTATGGATCGGTGGACATCTACAGCCGCGTCCTGACCATGTCTACCAACTTACTGAAGTCAAGCAGCAGCTCCGAGTTGCGCGTGGCAGCCATGCAGATTCAGGTGGCGTGGACATTGATCGGAGGACTGATGTCGCTGGGGCCAAACTTCGTCAAGATTCACCTCTCGCAGCTCCTTCTCTTGTGGAAGAACGCGCTGCCCAAGGTGCTCTCCAAGGACAGCAGCATTCACAGAAATCACCTTAACGCCTCGTTCTTGACGCATGTCCGAGAATGCGCTCTCAGCTCCATTCTTGCCTTCCTCGAATTCAACAGCCGTCTTCTGACTGTTGACGTCTCCAAACGCATCGCTACCATGCTTCAAAGCACCACGGCATTCCTCAAGACGCTGCCGTCCAAAAAGATCGCTGACGATATCAGTGAGAGGCTGACTCCGTCCTTGCAGCTCCAGGACTTGGAGGTCATGGTTCAGCGGAGAGTTCTTCAGTGTTACACGAAGTTGGTGAACATCAGCCCAGCTGGTGGAACTGAGGCTCTCTTGCAATCTAACCTGCTCACCCTCGCCATCTCTCTCTTTGCCGACCCTGACAATTACACGCCTAGCTCGCTCAGCGCATCGATCGCCAACACGGCGGGCACCTTCGAGTCCATCTGGGATATTGGCGACAACTCCGGTTTTGGTGTCACGGGTCTTGTCCGGGGTTTCAAAATCCGGCCCCTTCCCGGCCAGCATGAGACCTCCGTCGATCGCAGTGTCTCTGGCCGGGAGGGACCGGAGGAGGATATTGAGAGATTGTTGCTCTCCCCCATCTGCGGCACGCTTGAACACGATGCTTCGGTCCTGTACATCGGGAGTGCGGATGCGCCAGGCCTTCCCGATCCAGCTGCTACTGAGGTGGTCAATATGGCGATCCAATTGTTCGCTTTCGTGTTTCCACTTACGCCGTCCAAGGTCCAGGAGAGCGTTTTGGAACAGGTGACCACGTTCCTCGCTGCCGGGTCCCTCCAACGAGACCCCGGCCGGAAGGCCGCAATCAACGTGAACGTGGCGACCGCGCTCCTCTCAATCCTGCGGGTCGCTGTCAAAGAAACTAGGTCGCCTCCAGGGGATGTAACAAACGCTGCCGTGGAGAAGTTGATCCAGGAGCTGCTCAGGGATTTCGTCCTTGATCCAGACCAGTACGTCCGCAGCATTGCCTACGAGGCTGTCGCTCGTCTCTGTGGAGCATGTGGCAACGCTTTCACCAACCAAGAGATCAAGTATCTCATCGACACCATCGTCGTCAACCGAGAACCGAGCGCGAGAGCCGGCTGTGCCATGGCCCTTGGAACCATCCAGGCAAAAATTGGCAGCATGGCCGCCGGGTACCATCTGAAGAGCATCCTCAATATCTTGCTATCATTGTGCAACGACCCGCATCCTACCGTCCACTATTGGGCCTTGGAGGCGGTGGCCAGGGTGGCAGATGCCGCAGGACTCTCGTTCGCCAGCTATGTGTCGGCGACCTTGGGCATGCTTGCTAACCTTTACTTCTCGGAGACACACAACCCTGAAGTGGCCCTTCCATCTACTATGAACCTTGGGGTAGAGCTGTCCACGTCCGCAGCGATCGCTCACTGCGTGGACGCGCTCATCAACGTCCTTGGTCCGGATCTTCAGGATTCAACAAAGTCACGGGAGTTGATATTCACGCTCGTCGCTTTTTTCCAACAGGAAGAAGACCTGGAAGTGCAAAGGGCAAGCCTCGTCTGTCTGGAGCATCTCTCCTTGTATGCCCCCGGCTTTGTCAACTTTGCGGAATATGTCAAGACACTTCAGCGTTATCTCAGCTCCGAGCACACAGTCCTCCGAGATGTGGCCGTGGATGGCCTCCACAACCTGATGAAACGCGACCCTCACGACGTGATTCAAGCCGCCGACAAGGGCTTCGAGGACCAATTGTGGCTGGTTCTGGACTCGGATCCGAGCCACGACGGCATGCGCAACACAATCCGCAACTGGATGCGCCATACGTGCCTAGAGAGCACGGCAGCCTGGCTTGCACGTTTCCAGCACGTCCTCAAGATGACGAGACCCAAGGAAGCTGTGAAGAAGGTAGTCAAGACCAAGCAAGCCAGCACCGGCATTGACCTCCAGGACGACGAAGTTGCAGGGTTTGCGACCGCGCCAGGGGTGAACAAGGACGAGAAAGAGACGCCTAGCGGCTCCGAAGTTGAGCCTTTGCGGTGGCAGGTCACAACATTCGCCATGGACCTGTTGAATGACATCTTCATTATCGTTGCGAAGGATGTCGCACAACATGGCGAGTCGGCAGCGCAAACTGCGCTCCAGAGCAAGATCGCCGACGTTGTCCGCATGGCGTTCTCGGCGTCCACGTCAGGCGTGATTGAGCAACGTATCTGGGGCCTCAAGATCATCGGTGCTGTCCTCAAGATGTTTGGAAAGACTCCAGACCCGGACTTTGAGGAGGCCATGTTGCTGGAGCAGTACCAGGCTCAGATCAGCTCGGCACTGACGCCGGCATTCGCCGCGGACTCGTCGCCTGAGCTTGCCGCCGAGGCCGTTAACGTCTGCGCTGCCTTCATCGCCACTGGTATCGTTACCGACGTTGACAGGATGGGCCGAATCCTGAAGACCTTGGTGAGCTCGCTCGAGAACTTCCGGACTGAAGATGAGAATGCCGGCATTGGCGATCTAAAGGGCCTCAGTTCGAACGCCCGCGTCATGGTCAAGATGGCCGTGTTTGGCGCCTGGGCCGAACTTCAGGTCGCTAGTTCAGAGCAGAAATACTTGCTAGACGTGCTGAAGCCGCATATCGGCACGCTGACCCCGCTCTGGCTCGAATCCCTCCGCGAGTTTGCGCGCCTGCGCTTCGAGCCGGATATCTCCATGACTCTTGGACCCCCGTCGCTGTCAGGCAGCCTGGACACCGTTTATGCAGCGCTCAACCGCGAGACGCAGCTAAAGTTCTACCAAGACTCATGGCTGAAGTTGGTGGATGCAATCGCCAGCCTTATCGGACAGGATAGCGAGTTCGTCTTCGATGCACTGGATGGAAAAGAAGTTTCAGGTCCCAATGCAAATGGCACGTCCCGCGGCCTGGACATCAACTACAGAGACGAACCTGTCGCTTTCTTCTTCGTACTATTCGGTATCGCCTTTGAGGCGCTCGCTACCAAGCCAGGCCAGAGCGAGTCGCTGGCAACGGAAGAGCAAACGCTCGCCATCCTCGGCGCTCTCAAGAAGATCCTGCATCCCAGCGTGTCGGGCCAGGCTATCTACCGTGATGCCGTCTTCTCTGAAACAATGGACCTGCTCGATCGCCTCGTGCTCACCGAAGGGCTTGACGTTCAAGGAGTCATCGTGGAGATCGCTCGTGATCTCTGCCTCGCCCACCCGGCGGCAAGGAAGCACGGCGATGCCGACAACAACGAGCTGTCCGAGGATATTGAACAGCTGTTCGAGCTCACGCGCATCATGGTGCTGGTGCTTTCCGGGCTGCTGCCCAACCTGAGCGAGACGCCGCAACCTACACGTCACCAGATGACCGAGGAGGCTATCTTGCTCGTCAAGACTGCCCTGGACGCCCTGGTGGACGCCGCCGAAGTCTTCCCTGCCATCATCAAGACGGATCTCTACGCCTGCATCTTCCACATCTTCGCTACCATCCTCGCTACGCCGTCGTGTCAGGAGGTTATTGTGCCTCAGTCGCTGCCGACGCTCAAGCGGTTCATGGCGAGCGTTTCCCGGTCGCGGGCGGTCGCTGTGGCATCCGCGGCGGAAGACGGTGGCGCGGCACAGACGGACGCGCAGCTGCTGGGTTGCCTCCGTCGGTTCCTGTCCATCTACTTGCATGCTCAGAAGCGCGAGGCCCCGACGTCGTTGACCTGTGTCAAGAACTGTCTCTTGGCCCTCACGATCCTCTTCACGGGCGGCAGTGAAAACCATCTCCCCGCCACAGAGCCGCTCGTCGCTCGCTATTTGGACGAGCTGCTTGATTGCTTGACCGACCGGATGGTACGTTCCGCCGCTCATTTTTACCATTTCATACCACCACCAGAACCTTGAGAGTATCTTTGCTAACCCACGTGTTCCAGACGGCCAAAATCGCCGCCAACTGCATCCGCACCCTCCTCCTGCAACCCCACCCCACCGCGGCCGACCACTCCATCGCGCGCCACCTGCTCCCCCGCCTCCTCGGTTTCATCACCAACACCGACCCCGAAGACCCGGAGAACGCGCGCGCCCTGATCGCCCAGGCCCTCTGCGCCTACGCCTCCTCGCCGTCTGTCACGAACCGCCAGCAGGACCAGCAGCAGCGCGCCTCGCAGCTCGTCGTGGCGCTCGTGCTCCCCGCGCTGTTGGCGCGCGCGCTCAACGAAGGGCCCGAGTCGTACCGCGAGACAAGCGCGCGGCTGTTGGAGCTGGCGGCGGCGGATCAGCTTGCATTCCGCGCGGTGGTAGCCGGGATGGGAGAAGGGCAGAGGGGATTCTTGGAGGAGGTGATTAGGAAAGGAAGGCAAGAGGAGGCAGAAGCTGCAGGGAAGGCGGCCAAGGCTGGTGGGGAGGGTAGGTTCCAGCCGAGTATTGCTCTGAAGATGGATTTTGGAGGGTGAGAAGCAGGAGGGTCGATGGATTCCGAAAACAAGTGGGAGAGGTATCATGTTTATCTGGATAGATGTTGTCCCGCCTGCGTCTAAAACAACAATAGCCATCAACCTCCCTATTCCACATGTAACGCTGCTCTATAAGCCAACAACCCCACCGTCTATGCTGCCCAAAACATTGTCTGTCTTGGTCTTTTGTCTATCCCATGCAGAACGTTGAAAACAGCAGATACCACCCCTTACCCAAAATTTCGTCCTTAGCTCGTCGGCCCAAGGATTTCGCCAGAAAGCATCACGGCAGCGTCCTGCTTCTGCTTCTCGGCGGCGGCTTTCCGCGCGCGCTCTTCCTCTTCCTTGCGTTTTTTCGCCGTATACGTGGTGTAGCGGATGGTGCTCAGGGTGAGAATGGCCATGAAGAGGATTCCCAGGGCGGAGCGGCGGATGAGGATCCAGCGCAGGGCCTCGATATCGGACTTTGCGTCGCTATTGAGCTTGACGCTGATCTTGTAATTGATTTTTTGGATCTGTTTTTCAGGAGAAGCTCAAAGGCGAAGGGGTCCCTAGCAAACCCCCCTTGACGGGAGTTCGGGGACCGGTGTATCCGAGGGTCATTAGCTTATGCCCCCTTTTTGTCTTTTCATGGAGGAAGAAATTTCAGAGAAGGATGTAAATATAAGGAAAAACTGGGAAGAAGGAAAGGGGGTGAACACACGCGACTCTCGACAGCCTTTTGTTCCTCGCGCACGGCCATGCGGCGGTCGTTAAACATGCCGCGGACGTTGTCGTTGAGGGTCAGTAGCTCCTGGTTAAGGCGCTGGGTGAGGATGTCGACCTCGTGCTGCAGCAGGGTTCGCTGCTGGCGCAGTTGCTCGTCGGCGGCGCGGCGGTTGTTGCGCACCTCGGCGCTCAGCTCGCTACAGGCGGCGCGGAAGAGGTACGACTCGTTCTCCATGTCGGCCTTGGACACGAGCCCGGCCTGGGCGGCGTTCAGGTGCGCTGCCAGCAGCGTCCGGATGGCTTTCATGGCCGTGATGGCCTGACCTGGCGTGTATCCGCCTGCTATCAGCTGCTTGACGAGCGTGTACGAGTCGAAGTGGTGGATGTATGGCTTTCGGTTGGACTTGACGGATTTGGACGTCGTGGCGGTGGCATCGGCGCTGGTTGTGTCGGGGTTGGTACTCGGAGTTTTATTTCGGGGTTCTGTAGATGCTTGTACACCGGGAGGTGGTGGTTCGACGGAATTGGGTGGAGGGCCCATATGCAGAATCTCGTCCATTGGACTTCCCTTGGTGGTTTGAGTGACGGGGTCTATCGTCGACGGAGGAGGGAGTTCTATGGTTTTAGGCAGGTTGAGCGGAGATATCGAGGGCTGTTCCCTTGTTGATTGGCTCGCTGGGGAGTCTTTTCCCTGTGCCTTCACCTCTGGCCCCTTGGCCGGCAACGTGGGGGGATCCGACGGAGGAGGCTCTATCCCTTTCCCGGCGCGGCCAGCAAAGGAGACTTGCCTCTTGCTGGACGGGGTAGTGAACGGAGCGGCATGCCTGCAGCAAGCTATCGGCTGTAGTGGTGATGAGGAAGGTTTTCTGCGACGAGGACATCGGATCAGGGGCAGTGCCGCGGGGTCGGGCAGACGAGCGCCGGAACGGAAGAGGTGAGGGTAAAGGAAGGTGAGGCGGTTCGTAGCCATGTTGCTTGCGGTCGTCGTCGTCGTCTCTCCCTTGCGTTGTTGCTCCTGATGTTGTCGTCGTTGTCGTTGGCAACTCACATGTCGTACTCGGGAGTCCAGGGGTTCAGTTACCTATGGGAAGATGTGAATCCAGATGGGGAATCCAGGTTTCGGATGCCCGATGTTCAGATGCGCAAAAGATCGGGGCTTGTCCCGTCGCAACGGAACCCAATGCAGCTCGGAGGGTCTTCCCTGGGCCGGTCAACCGGCTGAAAGTGGAGCCTCTGAACGGCAGGGGAAGAGCTCGCTCGGGTGGTCACGGCGAAAGATGGAACTTGGAACTTCCAAGTTTTGTGCAGCTTCGTAAATTACCGTACTTCAGTCTGTAATCTGCCATCAAACCTAAAACTGCCCTGTCCTCACTCGCCTAGTTGGGCGTCTCTGTCGTGAAACTTCAAAATGCAGGCATAAAATGCTGCTGAACAACTCCAAATGCTGGACTCGGCTGATCAACCCGGACGACAATCACAGCCTGATGCCACCTTCTCTCTGACGGCTAATTCGGAGTCCTCTGATCGGCTCCGTACCGTCTGGTAGGTACAACCCGCGGCTCCAAAAGTTGGGCTCGGTTTCGGCCCGCTGCCCAATGAGACGCTGCCTCTTATGCACAATGAGGCAGCAACGATGGCCGTTGGAGCTCTGTTCGCTATCGCTACAGCCTGTGCTGGGCCTGGGGAGCACTCACCTCAGCCGGGCGCAGACACAGGCAGGCCTTTCGTCATTTTGTCCCACCACGGAAAGATGCGCCATCATCCATGGATATCTGGCGATGCTGACTTATCATCGACAATGACTTAAAAGGCATCCGCCATTTCTCTTCAAACGACTTCTCAGCTTGCTGCTCCAATTGCCGTTTTTCGCATTATTCTTTGTCCGGTCGGTATTTTGGAGCACAGACAGAAGAGTGCAGTCATTATAGCATTTTTTTTTCTCTCACCGCGCCGCCATCTCAGTTTCTGCGATGACTCGACGCGACATACCAACTCAACCTGACCCAATCCTCTCCTGACACGGGTTCCCCTTCATCTCGCTACATCACAATACATAACCGATTCTGGCGACCACGGGGCCATTCAGTTGTTGTTCTTATACCGTGGAACAGGGCCATCAGTGGAAGCAAAAATCTGCTCCTTGGCCTCATCGAACCCCTGCGATTTCACCGTGAGGCATAGTCTGAGAGTCTGATCGCTGAAGGGGGGTGAGTTGATCCGCTCGTCCTCTTCCCTATACAGCACGGCAGGCGGTTTTCTTCCTTCAAACCCTTCCTTTTGTCATCTTTGGATATTTTCTCTCCCATGCCGAGACGGCATCGGTTGTTATAGGTTTCACTCGGGCTTTCTGAGTCACATGGCAACGTGCTCACCAATCTCCAACAGACCCTGACGGGGTTCTCCATTGCGACGCCATCAACCATGTGGCGCCTATTTCGCAAGACATCTCCTGACCACGGTATGTCTTTGGATATTCTACCCTGCTGTCCTTCTCTGGTGCTAACTCGAAACCAGATGTCAAAGCAAACGATTTCGTTCTCACTGAGAGGAACTCAACTATCAAATCTTACACCACCACGAGAGCCACATACCCTGGTCTGCGCGTCTTTTACAGGAGGCATCAGCAGGCCGATAATCTCCCCACATCGCCTGCCCCGGTGCCACTCTTGGTGTTTATTCACGGCCTCGGGGGCTCTGTCTCTCAGTTTAATGGCCTGCTTACAAGCCTGACCCCAATCGCCACATGTCTGGCTGTCGACCTGCCTGGCTGTGGCCGCTCCGAGTTCGCGCCCCAAAGCTGGGACGCATATTCGACCAACGCCCTTGTCGAACTCCTTGAGACAGTCATCGAGGACCATCGTGATGCCGTAAGAGGTCAGGGTGTCGTCCTGATCGGCCATAGCATGGGCTCCTCCCTCGCCGCCCTACTCGCCAACCCACGCAACCCCAAAACAGAACTCCACGAGCACATCCTCGGGATCGTCGCCATCTGCCCTCCAGCCGGTTTTGCGGATCAGGCAAAGGCCCGGATCCTGCGTACCGCCCTGGGACTTCCGGGCTTTGGACTGATCTTTGATGCTTGGAGAGCCTGGGATAGAAGGGGGGGCCTGGACAGCCCCAGTGTGTACCGCTTTGTTGGACCCAATGCCGATGCCGAGACTAGGCGTCTCCAGCATGTGTTTAACTGCCAGAGTCGGACCCCGGTGTGGCGGCGCATGGCCTGGGGAGCTCTGCCGGTATACTCCAATGGCGTACAAACGGACGGTATTGCGAGCCTCGACGTCTGGGCGGGCTTAAACCTGCCAGTGTTCCTGATTGCTGGCACCGACGACCAAATCACGCCGCCGACCGAGGTCGACAGGATTTTGTCGGTAGTTTCAGACACCAAGACGGAGCCGAGCGCTGATGGGAGAGACGGCGAGAGTAGTGCTGATGAGCAGGCGGATGCGAACGGCGCTCCAAGGCTACCGGCGCTCCCACAGCGACCGGAAAAGTATGTGTCTCATACCAAACTCCCAAGCCCAGCCGGACACGCTCTGCTCTACGCGCCTCCTACCGTCCCTGTGCTCGCGGGACTCGTCTCGGATTTCCTCGCATCTCACATCACCGGACGCCTGTCTCTCGCATGGCAGCTGCAGTACCTCTCCCAGGGAGGAAAGTGGGACGTGAAGAACCTAGAAAAGTGGCGCAACGTGGCGCCTGTGTCAGAACCCGTCGGTGGCGTCTTCCGCGCTATCAAGACGCTCCGCGAGGTTGACGATGAGCACTGCCCTCGCGTCTTCGTGAAGAAGTGGAGCCATACCATCAAAGATGTTATTGACATTTCCCACGACAACCCCGTGTACAATCCACGCGGACTCGAGGAGGGCGGGATCCGTTATCACAAGTACCCACTGTTATCCAAGGTTCCTCCCAACGACGCCGAGATCGCCGGCTTCGTCGAGCTCGTCGACAAGATCCGCGCCGAGCAGCACGAGCGGGCCAAGGCTGAGGGATGGGAGGATAGCTACGTGGTGGCCGTTCACTGCCACTATGGTTTCAACCGTACGGGTTTCCTCATCGCTTGCTACCTTGTTGAGAGGTGCGGGTTCACCCCCAAGGAGGCGATCGAGGCATTCGCTAAGGCCCGACCCAATGGAATCCGGCACGCCCACTTCCGCGACCGGCTTCACGTCCGGTACTCGGGCGTCAAGAGCGATACATGAGCGAGCTTTCTGTGGTTGATTATCGTTTACTTCACTCTTGGCTTTTTTTCTCTTTCCTTTGGCGTGGTGTCTGTTTCTTTGGCTACCTTTTGTCTGATAGACAGCGTATGGGACACTTGGGAGTCAATGAGGTCGAATTCTTGGGCTCGGCAGGATAGAGGGCTGGTCGCAAGATGGGTTTCTTTTCTCGGTATTATACCACGGTTGTTTTGCCTGCGCCTTAGTATTCTATTTTCCATGTGCCAATATCATTACAAATTAGCCTGCAACACGTCGCTGACCCAATTCAATCATGACAATGCCGTCGCGTGAAATCGTCAACCTCATGTAGTTATCGTACAAATTCATTCCCTTTTAAGTTCCAGCAGGCTGCTCCGACATAAGTACCCCTGATATCAAAGCTCACCCCGACTTGCCAACCACGCCGCCCCTGAATCCGCCCAGATCTCGTACTTTTCTACCCTCGCCTCCCCATCGAACGCCAACACATAAACAAACTCTTCATCCCACACCTGCCCGGTGCTCTTCCACGTGAATCTTGCCTGGCCGCGGACCGCGACCCTTCGCGCTTCGGCATCGACAGTGTACTCAGTGAAGCGCATTCCTTCGAAAGAGAGGCATTCAGACACGACCGAGAGGTATTGAATTAAGCCCTCGGCGCCGCGGAATGTGCGGCCCAAGAAGGGGGCTAGCTGTGCGAGGCCATGCTCGAGGACCAGGATGCGGGACCGGCGCCGGGTGAAGTGCTGCGTCAGGATCGTTTCTGGCGGGTGGCCGGAGGCGAAGGCATTGCAGAAGGCTTGGGCTGCGGCGAGAAGGGTTTCGCGGGATGGTGAGACAGGTGGTGGCGGTGGTGGTGGTGGTTGTTGATATGTCTGGGACGGGTACTTGTACTCGTAGTGGTGGGGTTGGTCAGATTTTTCGGATGGTTTGGTGGTAGGAGGTTGTTGTTGTTGACCTGAGGGGTTTGCGGGGAGTTGTTGGAATGCGGAGAATAGGGACTGCATGATTTATTAGGATTGGAGTCTCATAATTTGGATGTTGAGAGTCTTGGAAGATGTTTGAGATACTGATATCCAACACTTTGAAGGTGTGTGAAGACTGGATCATGTGGTCGATTTGCATCCTGGTCATATCGACGTCATCCTTGCTGCACCTCGAGCTTTTTGGCGGACAAGCTTGTCCCCACGGGTGCCCCTATCATGCCTCTGATTGGCTGCCTCAGACGGGTCCCGATGCGCCAACGCCCGCCTGCAGCCTCGGAAAGCCCCCGGCCACCGCAGAGTCACAGCGGGCAGGCACAGCTAGGGGAGCTTCAACTGACCGTTATCGTTGACACACCCCGAGGGCAGCCGCCTCCCAGGTTCCAGTTGACCTGGGTCCTTTCATCCTCCTTCCATCCCATCCGGGTCCCCAGGTCGCAACAACAAAGTAGCCTTCATCGCAATTGGACTCGAAGTCCGGGGACGACAAAGATGGTGTGTTTCGTTTGTGCCCTTCAAGTCCTGTGACGCATTTGCTTGAGAACTGACATTCAGGCACACGCAGTCCTCAGCATCGGAGCGGACACCGCTCCTTTCCGATCGCCCGCCCAAATCAAACGCAGATGAAGATGGCGAGACCTCCAAGGCTTCTTCGAACGGCCGCGCCACCCGCCTGCGGGAGGTCGTTCTCTTCGTTTGGGCGCTCGTGGCCACGGCCGCTGTCGTCGTCCTGGCTTCCGTGATCCAACACCGCAGCTCAACCACCCAGCCCGCGCAACCCATCTCACCAACCGATCCCGTTGCCGGCGTCCCCTACTCGACACCCGCTTCCCCTGCCGCGAAGAAGAAGAAGCGTAACCTCATCTTCATGGTGTCTGACGGCATGGGCCCGGCGTCCCTGTCGCTGACTCGCACGTTCCGTCAATACGTCAACAAGCTGCCCATCGACGACACGCTGACGCTGGACCGTCACTTTTGGGGCACCTCGCGCACGCGCTCTACCAACTCGTGGGTCACCGACTCGGCCGCCGGCGCCACCGCCTTCTCGTGCGGCAAGAAGAGTTACAATGGCGCCATTAGCATGCTCCCTGGCCACAAGCCCTGCGGCACTGTTCTCGAGGCTGCCAAGCGCCGTGGTTTCCACACAGGCCTTGTTGTCACGACTGACATCACCGATGCTACCCCGGCCTGCTTTGCTGCCCATGTCGACTACCGCCTGCAGATGGACGAGATTGCCCTGCACGAGATCGGCGAGGGCCCGCTCGGCCGTGTGGTCGATTTGATGCTCGGCGGTGGACGCTGCCACTTCCTGCCCAACAGCACTTCTGGGAGCTGCCGCGCCGACAACGTTGATGTGGTCCGTCTGGCTACCGAGAAGCACGGCTTCACCTACAAGAGCAGCCGCCAGGAGTTTGATGAGCTGCGCCACGGACAGAACGCCACCCTGCCCCTCCTGGGTCTGTTCGCGCCGAATGATATTCCTTTCGAGATCGACCGCAAGCATATGGCGGACGTGTACCCCAGTTTGAGTGAGATGGCTGCGGCCGCGCTGACAGCGCTGGAGGCGGCCACGCGCGATAGTGATGAGGGCTTCTTCCTCATGATTGAGGGCAGCCGTATCGACCATGCCGGCCACTTCAACGACCCGGCTGCTCAGGTCCGCGAGGTTCTCGAGTACGACAAGACCTTCAAGATCGTGCTTGACTTTTTGGAGAAGTCGGATACCGAGGGCATCTTGGTGGCCACGAGCGATCACGAGACGGGTGGTTTGTCTACCGCTTGGCGTATGTTCCCTCTCTTTTTTTCTTCCTCATAATGTTTGTCAGATGAGTCTAACATTGTTCCCACAGAGGCGCCGAACGAGCTTCCCGTCTACGACTGGCACCCCTCCGTCCTCGCTCGCGCCAACGCTTCGGCCGAGCACTGCGCTCGCCTCCTGCTCCAGCACGTCACCTCCTCGCCGGCCGAGAGCGAGCGCACCCTCATGGACTGGATTAACCAGGAGCTCGTCATCCGCCGGCTGGGCATCCCCGACGCTCTTGAAATGGAGCTCAGCGCCCTCGCTACCAACCCGGGAGCCGCCCTGGTGATTTTCAGCAAGATGATCAGCCAGCGCGCCCGTATCGGCTGGAGTACCCACGGCCACAGCGCCGTTGACGTCAACGTGTACAGCTCCGGCGGGCCGGGGACGGAGAAGATCCGCGGGAATGTGGAGAATACGGATATTGGAAAGTTCTTGGCCGAGTATCTGGGCGTGGATGTGGACGAGATTACGAAGGAGTTGGAGAAGAAGATGCCGGTGAAGGGTGTTTCTTCGGCGGAGAAGATCCAGCAGCAGGTCAGTGTTGAGGAGCAGGAGTTGCGGAGGCTCGGCCAGCAGGTTGGGGGTGAGTGGGATAAGATGTTTGGAATGTGATTCTTGAAGGGAGATCAGAACGGGATTTCATGATGGTTTTCGTACGGCGTTGTCTTCGCATTGCTATGGATTGGAAGGGGGCCTGGCGGGTCATGATCAAGGCTGATTAACTGTTGGTCTGGTTTGGTTGGTCTTGGATTTGGGTATTGAGATATTGGGCTTGTCATTCCACGGGCTTTTGGTGTCTACTTCGCAAATAACATGCATGGTGCCGCCCACGAACGTCCTGTGTTGGCGTGTTTTGTGGGACATATTCATTTGACCTTACTTACCCTTTGGCATTTTTGGACCTTAACCCTTAGTGCCATCCCAAACCCCGTTCCAGGACTTCCCAGGCACCACCCTTACAACCACCAAAAGCGTTTGGCCCATGAAGGCATGAAGTCATTTGGTTTCGAGTCAAATGTGTGTGTGACCCACCCAGCTCGCCCACCATTCAAGCCTCAGTTTGGCTGTGGTGGTTGTCCTGGTCATGCTCGTCCTCATCGGCGGCGTTCTCGTTTTCGCTGGTGCCAAAGTCGTCGGCATTGGGCTCCGAGTCGCTATCGCCGAGCAGGCTACGCCCACCGATCAAAGGGGCTAGGGTGATGATGCCACCAAAGTACTCCCCTAGCGTGCCGTCGACGCGGTCAAACTCCTCCTTCGAAATTTTCGGAAAGCCCCTCTTTGTGATGAGCTCGATATACAGGCCCAGGTGATTTTCGCGGTGACCAGGCCTCGCATACGCCTCGCACAACCGCTCCAGCGGCGCCGCAGTCAGGGTAGACCGATCGCTCCGAACCTTGATGATCTTGACAGAGCGAAGAGGAACAAGGGCGTCGATGTAGACATCCTCCAAGCGCGGGACATGCAACTCGATGGATTCCAGCAACGGTAACGCCTCACAAATGCGGGCGGTTGTATCGGGACTGATGGGCTCGACGAGTTCTAGTTTGCGTAGCTTGGAACAGCCAGCGATGGCTTGCACGAGCATCAAATGCTTGTCCTGGCGGCCCTCGGGATTCGGCACAGGGACGTCTTCGTCCCAGCCCAGTCTCAGTTCTTCAAATTCAGTCTGCTGAGTCAATGCCGAATAGAGCCCCTCGTTGAGGTCGGTGGTAGGCATGGACAATGAGAGTTTGTGAAGACGGATGGTGGGAGAGTTGAGCATCTCCGGAACCATCAAGTCTAGGAAGGGGATGTTTCCCAAGTTGAGGTTTCGGAGTTTCCTGCAGTTGCTGATCCAGCGTACCAGGCTTTGAGCGAGCTGTGCTGGTCTCCAAGTGCGCTCAACATTCCAGCGATCGCCACATATATAAAGGTGCTCGAGTCTGTGACAATTCTCAAGCGCACTCAACGCCGCGATCGTGTCCTGGGAAATGCCGAATAGTTCCAGGTATTTGAGAGACGGCGAATGTTTGGCAAAAGCCATGATATCTCCCTGAGTGGCGGAATAGCCATATCCAGACATGAACGTCTCTATGGGCGGTTCCAGGTTAGTATGCAAGCAGGTAGGTAGAACGGACTTCTGTGGTTAGCAATGCTTCACATACCAAGGGTGCCGGGCTCAAGATTTTGAAGGAGCTCGGCCATGCTGGCCAGAGGCTCGCCAGGATATTCCCAAGGTCCCTCAATGGACAATAATCTAAGACCAGGCGTTTGGTTAATTGTGCACGAAGGACCCAGATATGAGCATGCTTACAGTTCTTTGAAGGCAGGACAGTTCTTCCGAATGGCGTCGCCGAGGTGGCCATCCAGCTGAACTCGCTGTCTTGCTCTCAAGGACTCCAGTTTGGGAAAGTTTGAGAGCAATTCTGCCAACTTGGAGCTGCTATCGATGGTGACCAACCCGGAATCTACGTGGGTGATTCCGCTCACTTTGCCCTGGCCCGCTGCCCTCTGAACAGCTTTGACAAACAAATCAACCATTCTGCCCACGGTGGCGGCGGTATCATGGGTCCCCCAAGGCTCCAGGACGAGAAGCTTTTCGAGCGGACCGACGAAGAAAGGGGTGCTGTCCGGACGGGGTACTTGGTTGGTGAGGGATTCCAAGTCGTATATCATTAGGTCCGTCATCCACATGTAGTAGGGAAAGAGTGTTGTGTCGAGGCATGACGAGAAAATGGTCCGGAAGAACTCCTCCCGTCGGTCGCGACAGTGGTGATAGTTGGCGTAGAGCTCAGGAAGCGCCAAAGAAGCCATCTCCCGAGAGACGCAGGCGAGATGGAAGAGGCTGCGCAATGATCCATCAGAAGCCAGTTCATGTGCCACCAGGGCCCATAGTTCTGGAGGAAGCCTCGGGGAAGCGTCGTGCTCCATGGTGACTGTGCTGGGCTTAAGGCGCACGGAAGAGATAGCAAGTGGCCGCCTCGGGAGTTATATGGTAGAGTTTAGAGCCGCACTGAGGCAATCCACGCCGTCTTATTGTCAGTGTATAAGGTTAGATAGAAGGTGGCATGCTCGTTTTCTCGGTTGAAGAAAATGAAGTCTCTCTGTGTATCCCCAGGCAGACATGCATGGTATGTACATACAGATATATCTATGAGGGGGCTGGACGCGGCTCACACAGGATTAAGCGCCGAGGAGCTGAACGAGCACGCAACTGGACGGCATGCATGAAACCAAGATCATCCTAGGCTCACCAGCATGCCAGGAGGTTTGGATTGGTATCCGCACTAGACAAAACATGGATTTTGTATGTATAGTTGAGATGACAAAATAGTGGAATAATTTACTAGCCACCTAAACCCTTCGCAAAGGAAATATTCCTCCCTCTCCAAGATACCTGGTCGTGGCGATCAACTGTCCATTGGGGTCTAATACGTCTCAAGATTTCCTCCATCTCTCTGAACTCGTTTATTTTCTCTATACAGCAAAACACATCCTTCAACCAACGTGACGTTGTCCTTCATCCTATGACGACTGACCCAAGCCTGGGCCAATCTATGCGAGACTTTCAGGGGGTGGCGGTACGTGTGTATACGGCAATAACCCAGCTCCCTCATCAGGGTCCACCCTCGGGTTAGGGACTACGTCAAAAGACCCTCCCCAGTGCTTCCGAATGAACTCTTGCAGCTCAACAGCCTTTTTCCATGTGAACCGCTCGTTACGGTGGACGCTGTCGAGCCGGATCCAGATGCCGTTGTGGTCGCTGTCTGGATGAGCCGCAAACGTATCCAGCATGCGCTGCACTGCATCCACCGTGACTGTCGAGGTTTCCGCCATCACTCCGAGTGTGACCAGCTTCGTAAGCCCTCCAAGGGCCCCAATGTGCCGGTCGTCCAAGGACTGTAGATTCAACATAACATGTCGGAGTGACGGAATCGACTGATAGATGTGCTCCAGCGCAGCGTGGGCAAGAGGGAACTTGAGGTCAATCCTGGTCAGGTTTTGAAGTCGAGCAACGGCGCGAGCGAACGTCATTTGCACGGCTTCTGTGTGGCTCTCTCCAGCCGTATTGCCGGGAGGGTAGCGAATGGTAAGATTCCGAAGATTGGTCTGCAGGCTCAAAGCCTCACAGAACTCTTCAGTGATCTCATTCTCAAGGAGGAGGCTTAATACCTCAAGACGAACTTGCGGGGACTTGAGAATATTTTGGACGATTTCGTCGCAGAAAGGGACACCTTCGAGTCGTAACTTCCGAAGATCCGCGCAGTTGCTCAGCCACTCTGTCATGGTGTCAATGAGCCAATGTCGCTCGGCTGCCCAGGAGGGTTCGAAGTCCCGATGTTCGACATGTAAGTAGAGACCCTCAAGGTTTCGGCAATCGCCGAGGCTGCTCAGCGACGCAAAGGCCGGTCTCTGGAGATATTGTATTTCCAGGACCTTGAGCGAGCGCGAGTGTGTGCTGAGAGCTTTTACGGCCGCCGCTGGAATGGGTGGCTTGCTGTGCATTTGAAAAGAGGCTGCATTTATGTTAGTCACGGGACTCACGAGAGGCCCTTAGGGTCGTTTATCCGGGAGATGATAGCTTGACGTACTGAGAGAATCAGGCTGCAGATTCTGGAGGAATTCTGCCAAATGTGCGCAGTCGTTGGGCCGGTAGTTGACCCCTTTTATCAACCTTCCGGGCAGAGTTAGGTAAGTGCTTCGCCATATCGGTGACGACGCGGACAGCTGGACAAAGGGACCGGAGTTCCCGTCTGCGCTATCAGCTAAGGTAGGCAGGTACTCACACTGATGTCAAGGCTGGGCAGTTCTCCCGGATCGCCCTGGCCACTTCTCCATCAAGCGCGAAAGGACCTCCAGTGCGCAGTTCAGTCAAGCGTGGGAATGCGGACACCCACTTAGCGACATCAGAGGGCGAGAACCAGAATCCATCAACAACAAGCGACTCAAGACTATTCGACCTATTGTCGCGACAGGCCCCTCGGATAGACTCGGCCAGGAGGTTGGTGATCTTGATGATGCTGGCCATTTCGTCGATGCCCCCGACATTATTTCGAACCTCGAACGCCTCGAGAGGGTGGGTATATAGAATGCAGCCAGGAGTCCAGGCCTTTATGAGGATGCAATGTCCCAGCAAATTCAGATCAAGCTCAGTGATCCAGAGGTAGTAAGGGAAGAGGGTTTTGCCGAGGCATGACGCAAAAATGGAGTGAAAGCGGCGCTCGTTGATGATTTTGTACCTGATGGAGTAGAGTTCTCGGAGTCCCACGTTGGCAAATTCCATGGACAGGCGGGAGAACAGGTACAGGTCACGAAGGCTCTTCCGACGAGTGAAGACTTTTGCAACAAGCCGCCAGATCTCTGGCGGAAGTGTCGAAACCTGGTTGGACTGTGCCATTTTGGAGGTGTCGTGCTGGGGAGAGGTATCTGAGTTGTACGGAGAACGTCAATGACAAATACCTCTGCCACCCTCGAGGAATGGGATGTCTGAGTTATATATACCGTCGCTCCACAATTGTCGACCCGGATCGTCGATGGGTCGAAGCTCGAGACCCTGGATATTCGTAGCACCCGAGTTAGGCAACAGCACGGATTTGGAATGAGCGCGGTGAAGTTCGTCGCGTGCGCACGTGATCACGCGCTAAGTTTCAAAATGGCACCCGTTTGCCAGGGGATCATGAGCATTCTGCTGGGTATCAATCAACTCAGGACGGAATGCCAATCCGCGGAAGGGGGAAAGTTCGGCGTGAGGTCTAAAAATAACCTCTCAAAGGCGTTTTGGATTTCCTTCTTGATGTCAACCTGGAAGCTTTGGGTTAAGCTACGGTTCCCCGTCCAGTGTCGGCAGGTTCAGGTGTTTCTGGGGCCGGATGCAGTCGCTCTTTCCCCCACTGCTTGATTGACACTTGACAGCTCCTTCCATCTTCGGGGTCCTTAGGGGTTGGAATCGCACACACGGCAACTTGGAACTGGAACATCGACCAAGGAGCACCATCCATTTGATCCTCTCTAAATACCTGATCTCCCTTGGATTGAAACGGTGTCAGGTGCTGCGGGGCTGAAAGGCTTTACGTCTGAATCGGTTGCGGTGAGACAGGATTTTGGGCTATCAGTTCCAGTGACGGTTTGCGAGTCTCATGCAATTGATAGCAAGCCTGGAACCTCGCCGATCACCAGCGTCCTGACACGCCAATTCGCAGCCTGGAATCAAGAACGTCAAGCCAACGTCGCCATGGTGGTCCTGAACTTCACCTTGAGCGAGGAGGGCGTCGCCGTCCTGCACGATGCCCTTGCCTGCATGTTTAAGTTCAGCGATGACGTTTGCCTTGAGGCTAGGAAGGACAAGGTACACCGCCTCATTACACCACTCGAAGCTAAATCATGCGTTTAACGGCGTCTTGGGCATGGGCTGACCTCCTCCATAGTTGACTCTCACTACCCTCAACCTGTCCAAGTCGGCATATGTCTGCTTCTCTTTCGCCGTCAACAAGTTCTTCTCGCGCTACAACTTTGAGGGCACGTCCCAGTACCGCGACCGCTTCTTCTGCCAGTTGCACATCCGCGTATGACACCCAGGTTTGTTCCTTTTGGCTTTGCGTCTCTGACACATCCCAGTCTCTCCTCACCATATTCAGGGCTCGCCAGACCGGTGGAGATCAATCGCGAGACAGAGATGCGTCGATTGAACGCTGTGACGTGGCCATTGACGACGGCGTCGGCAAAAAGAGCCGCTTGATTGCCAGGGTTTCGTTCAGAAACGGTACTCTCATCTCAAGTCAAAATGTTTTAGAGTTAATCGATTGACAATAAGATCTAGGAATTACGGCTTCCCACTCGCTGCCCTACGAGGTGAAGAATCCTGTTCATGCCAAGTTTAACAAAGACGAGGCACAGAACCACTGGGTCATCTCGTCACGGACTCTTCGCCAACTCATGGATCACTTCAGCCCTGGCATTGAGCTCCTGGACATCAATACAGATGATGATAATCAGATCATCAACTTTACGTGTTTTACGGAGAAGGTTCAAAAGCGCGGCGCTGCTAACAACGAAGGTACTGAACCCCTCATCCTCCTTCGACACTTGCGATGAGAAGTGCTGACAGAGATTAGCTGTCCTTAAGAAACCCCTCCACACTAACATCGCGGTCGAGATGGATGAGTTTGATACCGTTGAAGTCGAAGACAAGCTTCACATCATCATCAGTGTTAAGGACTTTCGCGCTATCCTGCAGCACGCTCAGATGACGAGCGGCGCGTTGACCGCGACGTACTCACATCCGGGACGCCCCATGAAGTTGTTTTACAGCACGGACGTTGTATTGTGTGAGTTCATCCTCATGACTGTGGGGGAGAAAGATGCTCTGGTGCAAAAACACAAAAATCCGCAGAAGAATGCGGCGAAGGCACCAGCGCAAGCGCAACAGCTTGACTCAGCGTCTCATCGCGCCAGTTCTGCGGCGGCAGAAAATCGGTCCAATCCGCAGCCTTCTGCTCCTCGACCAACCCAGAATCCGCCTCATAACCGGCCTCGTCAACCCGCGTTCGAAATCCGGCCGTCGCCAATGCCGGCTCCAACCAGAGCTCGGTCTCCGGGGCTTTTTGTTGACCAGGCCGAGGATGACGCGGCTTGGGAACCCGTCAACCCAGACGAGGAAGAGGAAGAGGATGAGAGCGGGAGGCTGGGATGGAACAATACCAATGAGCCGGTAGGAGCATCGCCATACTCCGACGAGAAACCAGCTGACCTGAAGTGTCAGAACCCGTCATCGATACGCATAGGAAGCTATCTTGCGAGACAGGCAGAAGCACAACCCGAACCCCAAGAACGTCTTGAGTCAGGGCTTGAACCGACACAGCGGCTCTCACAGGTATGCGATATCACGTTGTCTTTACTGTTACATTGTTAACAAATCCTCATAGGTTCGCCGGTTTGGTCTCTTCTCAGATTAATTGCTCCCAGACGACGTGCCTGCCTCGGTTGTGGGGAACCGGGGTGAGGCTGAAGTCTTTGCTCATCGACAACAGATCTGGGCTATGGGATTTGTTCAAGCGCAATCCAGCTGGTTGCGCATCCAGCCCCGATCATGGAAATACTAGTTTCCGGTCCTGACGACGCAATCTTGTTCGACCATCCTTTCTGTGCTGTGTCTGTAGGGATAGGCCCACAGTTTCCATGCTCTCCCCAGCCCCAAGCTATCAGGTCACCCGCCTCGGTCAGAGCGAGCGCGTGCTCGCTGCCGACGGCGAGTTTCCTTACTGGTCCGAGACCTGATGGAGGCATCTGGCCGTGGTCATTCCTTCCCCAGCTGAGGAACGTACGGTCTTCTTTGACGACGAACATACTTCCCCAGCCAGCCCCCACTTCTCTCCAACTTGCAACTGTCTTTGGAGCATGCGATTTTAACCCCCACTTATCGGACCCCAGCACCAGCATTTCCCCGGAGTCTGGAGCACCCAAAAGGCAAGTGAATTCTCTCCCACAGACGGCCCTTACGACCCTGAAGTCGACGCCCTCGATTCTCCGTGGAGAATACACTGCACCGACAGCTGGCTCCCCGAGTTGGCCCTTCCGGCCGTTCCCCCATCCCCACGCCTCTCCGTTGCTTAGCACCGCAACTACGTGACCCATGCATGCAGCGAGGTGCATAACCTTCGTCCCGGGTGGTGGGAAGTTTGGGATTTCTGTGGGTTCTTCGGCGCGATGCGTCCCTTGACCCAACCCCAGCTCGCCTTTTGCTCCCGAGCCGAATGAGTACACCTTGTCAAGGCCATCATCATGGCCCTCCTGGTCACTGGAAGAGGACGAAGTGGCGATAATGCTGGCTTCCCAGGTCGCGGCCACTAACTTGATGTTGCGACGCTCATTTGGGGGAAGGTTGGATAGGTCTACGGGTTGGAACCGGGGAGTTGGGCTTGAGGATTCGACCCGTCCGCAGGCGCCAGTGGTCGGGTCACCGCTCCAGAGGAGGTTCCCGGATGAGAAGAGAAGCAGTGTGTGGTTTCCGCCGGCGGATATGCTGAGGAGCTTTGGCTGTGGATGTTGAGTGGGGGTGACGCTGTCGCTGGTATGTGATGTAAGAGGGGCATTGGTGCTGAAGAGATCTGGAGGGAGGAGAACAGGTTGGGGTGTTGATACATCGTCCGTATGACCCAGGCCGAGTTGGCCCGAACCATTGGAGCCGAAGGCTTGGAGGACGAGCATGTCTCGTTTGGGTTTTTGAAATTTGTCTTTGAGAATTCCGTACGCTCAAAGTGTCATATTCACAACGACAGTCGCAGTGATGATGATGAAGGTGGAGCTGTGGAAGCAATCCCAAAGGGGAAATGAACTTTCCCGAGGTGGGTGTGGATTCAGTGGGGCAGATAGAGCCCCACTTTGGCGCGTTTAAATTCAACCCCAAGGCTTCTGGATTTTTTCTCCTCGCAGCATTTTTGGCTCTCGGTTCCCAGAGACGACCAACTCGAAGCCACGACAGCAGCCCGACTGTGCATTGTCGAAGCTGTGTCGTTGTGCATAGGTCGACGATGTGATTTGCCTTGGCCATTTTCTTGTTTTCGCATTGCAGCCAGTCAAGTCGGTCCGAGGTCAAGAATTTTGTGTGTCCTGTTTCTTGCACCGACGACAACGACAGCCATGGCGACAACATTTCCGGGCGCCGAGGACTTTGTCGTCGGCCTCATCGGTATGGGCGACATGGGCAAGATGTATGCCCGGAGGTTGAGCGCCGCCGGATGGAGGTAACTTGGTGCCCTCTCCTGTTTTCCATCTCACAGACAACACTCCCAGACATAGTCACACAGGTAAGCCGTTTTCTTTCTTTCTAGCTCCCCAACACATTCTATGATGACTTGAGCGCATTTGGCTAGAGTATCGTCCGTGACGCAGCCGGTCAGCCATTCTGGCCCCGGGTGTTGTTGCGGGCTTTCCATGATGAAAAAACTCAGCTACCTTACTTTCCTTTGTCTGAAGAATGACACAAATCCACGTTTTCTTTTCGAGCACCCGTTTGGCTCAGAACGAAAACTAACTTTGTTTGCAGATGTTCCTCATAGCAGCGGCGACGACCTGGCACTCAGTACATAACCTGCTAACGTATGGTGGGTGATGGACAGGATCATGGCCTGCGACAGAGAGGAAAAATACGACGAGCTGGTCCAGGAGTTTGCCAACCATGTACGGCCGCGCGTTTCTCTGTCCTGATCTCGTCTCGCAGACCAGTGCTGAGATATATGCCGTTTTCCTATAGAAAAATATACAAATTCTCCGCAACGGTCACCTGGTATCACGAGCCAGCAACTACATCATTTACAGTGTGGAGGCGGCGGCCATAGGCCGTGTTGTCGCCCAGTACGGTCCTTGTGTGTGCCATCCATGATGCTGATGTTGTTCCTTTTGTGGCCCATTGCCCCTGAACACTGTCTTACCATGTATCTGTCACAAACCTCTAGCCACCCGCCTCGGTGCCATCGTCGGCGGCCAAACATCATGCAAAGACCCTGAGATCAAAGCCTTCGAGCAGTACCTCCCAAGCGACGTTGATATCGTGTCGTGCCACTCGCTTCACGGGCCCAACGTCGATCCACGTGGTCAGCCTCTCGTGCTCATCAAGCACCGCGCATCAGACGAGTCGTTCCAAAAGGTCGAGACGGTCCTCCGCTGCCTCGGCTCCAAGCATGTCTACCTCACCGCCAAAGAGCACGACCGCATCACGGCCGACACCCAGGCCGTCACCCACGCCGCCTTCCTCTCCATGGGCAAGGCCTGGCACGCCACAAAGCAGTTCCCCTGGGAAGGCTCGCGCTACGTCGGCGGCATCGAGAACGTCAAGATCAACCTGATGCTGCGCATCTACGCGCAAAAGTGGCACGTCTACGCGGGGCTCGCCATCCTCAACCCGGAGGCGCACAAGCAGATCAACCAGTTCGCCAAGTCCGCCACCGAGCTCTTCTCGCTCATGCTCGAGGGCCGCGCCGACGAGCTGCGCCAGCGCGTCTACGCCGCCCGCGACCGCGTCTTCGGGCCCGAGGACAAGCCTAAGTGGGAGGACCGCCCCCTGCTCCCCGTCGAGCTGCTCGACAAGTTCAGCCTCAAACCCGCAGCGTCAACATCGACATCATCCAACTCCCCCCAGCCGCGAACCCTGCCGAATAACCACCTCTCCCTCCTCGCCATGGTCGACTGCTGGTCCGCCCTCGGCATCGTGCCCTACGACCACATGATCTGCTCGACGCCGCTGTTCCGGCTCTGGCTGGGCGTCACCGAGCATCTCTTCCGCACCCCGGGCCTGCTGGACGAGTGCCTGCGCGTCGGCATCGAGGACCAGACCTTCCGCCGCGACGACCTGCACTTCACCATCGCGGCGTGCGGGTGGGCCGAGTGCGTCGCGCTGGGCCAGTTCGAGACGTGGCGCGAGCGCTTCTGCGTGACGCAAAAGTTTTTCGAGCCGCGCTTCAAGGACGCCATGGCCGTTGGGCAGGCTATGATTCAGGCCGTCTTGGAGAGCGATAAGAGGGAAGGGGGATGACTGGAAATACGTGGGGGATAACGAAGAGGGAACGGGCGGATGTGTGTCGTTTGATGATGATTCATTTTTATGGCGACCTTGGGTTTTCAGTCATCAGGGTTAGGCAATGACAATGGTATGAAGACCGGTGATATCATTTCAATTGAACCACAATCGAAAGGAGTCTGAAGCTGGGCAGTGTGTTTCTGGGCTCAAGCCGCACACAGACGGCGAATATCCAACATCCCGGCTCCGGAGGCAGATCTGTCCTTCCATCACACCTAAGTATCACTGGCAACTAAGACAAATGGCATGCGAAGGATCATAGTGTTCAGCACCTTGATTCATAGCTGACAGACCTATCTAACATTCGAAGTCCGAGAAATTATTTCATGATCTTCCGCCTGTCGTCCAAGTACTCACACAGTTAAAGCACAAAACCCTGAAAATAAAGCCCCGATTTTGTGTATAGTACCCGCCGTCCATTTGTCCCGGTGAACCTTGTTCCTGTGCGCCCATGCAATGTTTTTGGTTTTTTTGTCCGGTTTCTGCACACTACCCCCTATTTGCACAAATTCAGAAAACATCAAACAAGAACCGCAAGACCGAGGATCAAGCCTTGGCGTTGGCCATCCGCTTCGACATGCTGGAGACACCGTTAGCTGGAATTCGGAGAAAGTATAGGAATCAAAGTGGTACTCACAAGTCATAGAAAGCGAACTGGCTGGGCGAGCTGCCACACTCGTAGACAAAACGGCTAGCAAGGTAGCTGCCGAAGATGGCGCGCAGGTACGAATCCGGCACGCGCTGGATGATGGTGTCCAGGCCGATCTTGTCAATCAGGAGCTTGGGCAGGGCATCAGCGAGAACTGAGCGGCGGACCGTCTCATTCTCCCACAGCTCCGAGTGCTGAAGCTCCTCGTCGAGGGTCGTAATGGCTTGCGACAGCTTGTCCGACAGGATCGAACGCGGAACGCCGGTCTGCTCATGCTCGCGCCAGATGGCCTCGAACTCGAGGCGAGCGTTCTCCTGGATCTTGGCCTGCACGGCCTTGACATAGGCCTTGTAGAATTCAGGCGCGTTGCCATTGGCATCGTGGCACATGTTCTCCTCGAAGCCCTTGTCATCGAAGCTGAGGGCAGCAAGGACCTCAAGCGACGAGCTTGTGACACCGCCCTTGTTGGCGCTGGCATCCTTGTACACGATGCACCCAGCCTCCTCGAGACGGAGCTTAGCATCTTGGGTGATGAAAAGGTTGGCACCCTCAACGATGTAAGGGATCTTGGCCTTGCCCTCGTGGATCAGGCGGTTGACCGAGACGAGATCAATCGACTCGGGGCGACCACCGCACGGGACAAACATGTCAGTCAGGCCGGTGTCACGGAGGTGGTAGGTGTTGCGGAACGCCGTGCCGTTGCTGACGAACTCGCCGTTGGGCAGCGTGATGTTCATATCATCAAGCAGCACACGGTAACCATCCTTGGACAGCTTCGAAGTGTCGAAGTGCATGATCATCTGGCGCTTCTTAGCGAGACGACGCAGCTCCTCCTTGTCGATACCGTTGGGGTCGACCAGGACACCAGAGCCGTCAACGATGGCGGTGTATTTCTCGTTGCTCAGCAGAATCTCGTTGCTGCCAAGATCCCCGTCGGGACCGCCAGTCTGCATCTTGCGAACGGTCGAGGGATCCAAGCCAAGCTTGCGATAGATGCCAGTGACGTACTCGCGAACCGACAGCGTGGTCATGCCGTAGGTATCGTGAGGAATGCCGCCAAGCCTGGGCGACTTTCCAGTGAAGAACGACTTCCACCAAGGCGCGCCACGGTTGCGGGCGTGCTCAGTGGCCCAGTCGACGAGATCGGCTGTGTTCTCATCGGGACCCATGAAGAGGATCTCCTCCTTGCCGTACAAGTCGACAATTGGGTTCTTGATGCCCGGAGAGTCGGCCTTGAGCAGGAGGTCCAGGATGCTGTCGATGTACTTCTCAAATGCCTCGCGCGCCCTGTCTTGCTGCTTAGGATCGAGCAGGATGACACCCTTGGATCCGCCCTCAGGGATGTCCTTGTTCTTGCGCTGCTGGGTGCTGGCAAGATTGTAGTTCTCGTCGAAGAGGTTGCGCGCGTTGATGGAGTAGGCCTCCTTGCTGCGTGACTTGACGATGCGGATACCGCCACGAGCGATGTCCTTGAAGCGAAGGTGGAAGCCGCGCGACTCGGATGTGATGACGAGGAACATGCCATAGAGACGCTTCGGGTACTCCAGCTCGGGCAGGAACGAGGGGTCGAGACGGAAGCTGAGCGCCACCTTCGTCGGCGTGAAGTAGTTGGTCTTGAGGACAGCATTGTTGAAGACGCGGAACGCCGTCATGACCATTTCGTCATGCTCGTTAGCCGTCTCACGGGTAATCCTGTCCTTGAGCATCTCATCAGTGAGCACCTCGACACCGGGCGTCGGAGCAAACGGGCGTCCGTTGCCGTTCTTGCCACTGGGCTGGTGAACGCTGGCAAATGATGCGTAGAGCAGGCGGATGAGCCCCGGGTGCGACACGATGATCTCATGGATGTAGTCCGGGGTGAAAGTCTCGGTACGCAGACGCTTCTTGATCCTGGACAGAATCTCGGCATGGGCGTTGTTGTTGGGGTTGAGTGTGGCGACGAGGGACGAGTACTCGGAACCGAGACGATTGAGGAAGTGCTGCACGAAGACCCAGACGCAGTGAGCATAAACAGTCTCCTGCAGACTGAGCTGGCCGGATGAGAACATGCTGCTCAGCTTGGTCTGGGGCAGGCAGTACAGGAGCGACACCTCCTGGGTGATTTGGTGGATTGACTCCTCGATGGGCGGGTATTTGGAGGAATCGACGTTGGACGCCGGCCGCAGGTAAACGCTCATGACAGTGATGCCGTTGGAGAACTGCTCGACATACTTCCGGGAGCTGGTGACGCCGTAATAGTGGTACAGGTCGCTCAGGGCACTGAACAGGCCCCTTGCCGTTCTCGAGCGGAAGGCGACCACCAGGCGCTTCTCCTGCGAGCCCTCAATGTCGAAGACCTCAATGACAGGACCGGTCCGGTTGACCGAGTTGATGATGATGTCTTGGTAGATCTGCCTGGTGTTCTTGGTTGCCTTGGCAAGGAACATGCGGTCGCTGATGACCTCCAGGCGCGTCTCCTTCGGGTCGGCGTTAGGCTCCACAAACTGGCACTGATACACGAAGTAGCAGCGCAGCGTGGCGTTGGAGTTCTTGCCGATGACGACTGGTGACCGGAACGTCTCAACGCGGAAGCGTTTTGACGCGTCGACGCCATCCAGGTACTTGGCCTCGAGACGATGCTCATACCGAGGGCCGTGGACGGCAGTGACGCCGGGCTCGCTTGTGTCGATGTAAATGGCATGGTCGGATGCTTCCATGTCAAGGCGGATCTCCTCTTGCTTGTCCTCGCGCGTGTACGAGGCCACCTTGGCGGCGTACAGGGATGTGATGTGGTTGGCAACCACAACCGGGTTCTCAACCTGGAAGTAGACATCGTCGATGCCCAGCTCGTTGTAGAACCACGAGATCTGTTCATCGATCAATCCCTCGGGAATCCAGCCATTCTTTTGAATGTGCTCCTTGACTATAATTGTGTCAGAAACGTCCATTAACCATGTCGTGGAGCAGGACAAAGTGAACTTACCGAGCCTCTTTTGCTCCTCCTTGCCCTTGAACTCGGGGGCCAGGTAGCCAACAGTGCCCGAGCGCAGAACCCGGTGACCGTTACCGTTGACCTTGGCCAAAGGGTAGCTCATATGGGTCGGCTGAGGCGAGGGATGCCTCGTGGGGTCATCGACCTTGAGCCTTTCGACCAGCGGGTTCGCACCCGCGACTGTGGGAGATTCGGTAGTCATGGTGTCGTCAGACTCGAGGAACGGATCCACGTAGTCTGGAAAGCTCGTGGATGAGAAGTCAGTCGCAACGAACAAGCCAGATAGGCGACGGTCCAGGCCAATGGGACTCGTGTGAGTCGACTGGACTGCCACGCCGGCCATTGTGACCAAGGACCCTGAGGCGGTATGGATCTGGGTCTGTGAAGATAGAGGAATACTGGAAGGTATCCTCGAGAAGGAAATGGCTATGGCGAGAGAAAGGGAGGGAGGATGGGGAGATCCTCAGGGAGGAAGGACGGGATTTGTAGGGTGAAGAGGTCGGCGTCGTGACACCATGGTGACTGTGTAAGTGAGATGAGTCCAGATCTCCCTGGCTGGGAGGGGCGGAGCCCAGCAGTCAGCCGTCGTTATCATGACGGGACCCAGAGGGCTGACGGCGATCGGCAAGATTGACATGTGGAAAAACACAGAGCCGTCAGCGACGGCTCTGCTATGTCCCTTGCGTCGCCGTATCAGCCGCCACCAACTCCACTGCCACACTGTTTGGGCCGGACTCATCCGGGTATGTGCCGGAGGCCACAGCTCATAGCCGTCCGGGGAAGATGGAAGGTTGGATGGAACGGAAGCAGATGGATCACTCGACTGCCGGAACTGTGTCCGGCCGGCCCATCATGCTCCACGATTCAGGGGCCAGGGCACCAAGTGGATAAGCGGCGTTCGGTGAGATCCAGGCCGGTCCGGTGGTTGTCTTCGGACGACCAAGTTCCACCAGCTCACCGCTCCTGATTGTTGTGCTCATTCTTTGGCTGTGACGTATCTCATGATAAGGGAGATAAGCCACAGTCGAAGACGCCAGATGCCCAGATTTTTGGTGTTTCTGGGGAACGCTAAATGTGCGGTGACGGTGCAATGGAACGATCGGATTATCGGATGTACGTACCTGTACTCAGTACCCCGGACGGCTGGTTAACTGGCTTTAGCTCCCGAGAAATTTGCTGGGAGTGTGTCGATCAGCGGCTTTGCCGCGATGGTGTTGTCGATGGGTCGCAGATATCGAGCTCGGCAGCGGCTGTTATCGCGGAAACACACATCAGCTCCTGTTCAAAACGAAACACACAGAGCCGCTTGGATGCGGCTCAGACCTTGGATTCGGTTGCAACGCGATGATAAGGGAAAAAGACAAACACGAGGAGCATACCTCTCTGGCGAATCGAACAAAGGGTGGGCGGCAACTGTTGCGTGCCTGACGACGGGCCGATGTCCGAGCGACTTGAGCAAATTTCTCAAAGTTGCAGTCGGCTTGAAATTCGATTCAATGCGGACACCCTTCTCGAAGGAAAGATTTTGCCCGTTAGGCAAAGATAAAACCTGAGAGAAAAAGTCGAGATGTTAGTCCAGAGCTTCCTCCAAGTTGCCGTTTTGGGAAGGAACGAGTCCCCAGTCCTGGTGCCAAGGCGGGAAGGAGAAGCACGCTGATCTCCACACAGAAAACCAAGCTTCACAGCACTTTCTTCGCTTCACTGCTTTTGAACAGCAAAAGCCGAGCTCAACCTTGTTTCTTGGTGGGAGACGAAAAATGCGGCTCTCTTCGGTGCTATTCCCTGGCGGACCAAGAACATCTCTGGCTCGGAGTATCCGAAGCTCTTGAGAGCTCGTAAACTGGATGCCAGGAAGCGTCACTGAGCTTCCCACAAAGCAAGTCTAGAACCGCCAACAGAACAGAGCCACCTCACCGCAGGACCACACCGACTGGTGGTCTTCTCTAAGGCCAACGCGGCAAACCTGGAATTGTTGGAGGGTGACTTGCAGGCGGTGCAGCCGGACGGATCCCATCCACCAATTCACCGCATCCGGGCAGAGGGGACGGAGGAGTCAGACACGAAAGCTGGGGCGGGATTTACCTTCGTAGCAATCGATGGAATGTCGCACCAGATAAGGAGGGCCTCTGTGTCTCGCAGCAGCGGAGGTCTGATAAGGATGTCTGAAAATAGGTCTCTGGCGGTTCCCGGACCTTTGTGCTTTTGGTGTTGAGTCAGACTGGTCTGACTGGTAACGGACTTGAGTCGTGAGCCGATGCTCAACAAGATCTGATGGGATACGATATGAACAGAGAGCACCACGGCCTCGAGCACTGGCCGAGTGCCTCTTTATATACGATCATTTTTGACTCGAATGGTTGGGATCGCCCCCCGACACGTCGTGGACAGGTCTGGATGCTCTCGTGAGCTCCTTCACACATGAATTGACACTGTAGAGTGGACCGGGCTATGGAGGCCTTGCCGGCATTCGGGGTCCAGGCGTTTGCGGAGCGTTCCTGGCCCGGCTGGGGGAATAGGGTCACATGGGAGGTGGACGGTACCTGAGCGCCTCAACGGAGTGCAGGGCTGATACGTACCCCAGGCGGACGGCCCGGGGGCGGCTATTCGAGGTTCTGGGACCGGGGATTGTGGGGACCATCGACTTGCATCTTCTGCATCTTTGCTGCAACCCTTATGCAACCTCAGCTTTTCTCTGTCCAATACGTACCATCGGTTCACCGCAGAACCGCGAGGTTGTCGAAAGTGCATCACCACCTTTGACAATATGTTGGCTAAAGAGTCATGCCCGGGGCGTGATGACGATTACCTCTATTCAATGCACCTCAGTCGTGATTTGGGAAAACTTGGGTCAGACGGCGAAACGTTTGTTGGGCGAAAATAAACGCATGATTGATAGTTTTTTTCATCCCAGGGCAGGCTTGGGCCAATATGCGAGGTTGAATCCATGACAAAACATCATGTCAGAAGCTCAGTATTTTTCAAACCGCTCGAGACATACGTACGCTACCCCGTCCACCTCGCACAAAGAATCAGGTCCATAGGGCCCTATGGTATCTGAGGCACTGTATGGGTCAAGACGTCATCCTCATACGATGAGTAACACACCAGCATCTTGTAGATCTCAAGATGATCTGAGCATGGCGGGAGCCTCTCTCAGCGCGGCTACAACCGAACTCATGAGAGTACTTATTGTTGATCTCCATGATGCGATACAAGATGGTTTCACATCAATTGCTCTCTGTTTTGTGGCCTTCTCAAGAAGACATATCGACTCATGTCGCTGTGATCGGGTAGCCAGAAGCTACCTTACTTGGTGCCTGAGTTACAAACTCCGGTACACTGTACCCATCGTTTGACATCTCCTGTGCTACCTAACCTCGTCGTCCACCGCTTCTTCATTTCACAAATGTACCTCGTGTCCAGTAGTGTCGTTAACAGCTCAAACCTAACAAACAAAAGCGAAATTCGCAATCCAATGGCTTCACTGACATCAGGGTCCAGACCTACGGTCCAGGCCCGTCACCTGTCTGCGCGGCAGTTGGAGAGTGTCGGCTGACGGCTGTTGGCTCCCCTCCCTGGGCCCAGAGCGATGGCAAAGGGACTGATCCCGTGACCGTCCACTACGTAACGGCATGCGGGTCTCGGGCTCTTTCTGACCCCTGATCACACGCCTCAACCCCGGATTTTCCAGAACATTTTGGAGCCCGGGCGCGTGTCTCAACATCAAGTAATGGAAATCAACATGTGCAGCCGTCGATGTCGCCGATTTGTCCCCTGGCGATGCACGGGACCGGGCCGCAGTCAACGGATTCAGCAAGCTGCATTCCCAGAAAAATTTTGTTCACCAGGGATTGACTTGACGGAGGAGGGGCTGGGGAAAGAAAATACGGCACCATTACGTCATGGAGTCTCTCAGGTACTCGAGCTGGGTGTCAACACTGAGTAAACCCTGAGAATTTGTGCAAGTCACTTGATCATTGTATTGACCGCTGCTTCGCCCAAGAGAGCAGGTAACTATGTACTTCACAGTGTGCCTCTGTACACCTTTCCGTATGTTGATCGGATATTCCATTTTGGATACGGGGTGTCAGCGGGCTCTCATTGTTGCTTGTTTGACACCATACCGCTTGACAAACTTTCAAACACCATCTCCGGTAGCTATGGGCCCACGACAGCTAAAACCATGTTCGATGCGGTGAAACACACAAACTAGCTTCCCCTAGACAAGCTACGCAATATCGCTTCCCGTTGACTGGTTTCCTGCCAAATGGAGATGTGTCGCATTAGCGCCCTCAACGGAAAAGAATCTTCTGTCCTCGTGCCTTGAGTCCTGGCAAGGGAGGCCAGAAACTCGGTGTTGAAGGAATGGCATCGCCCTGGCCTGGTCACGAGACTGGGCAAAGAGATTTGCATTGGCGCCGGCTGTGGCCAGCGACAGGTTAGGGGCCTAGCATCCTTGTTGGTGCTGCTGTTGCGCAAGCCAGGGGTAAGAAAAGCACAACACAGCCGCAGCTACCGCTGCCGCGGTAAGCTCCCTTTTGCGGCCAGAATGGAAGCGCTGCAGGAGTTCGGTGACTCGGTGTTGAGGTGTGCTCCCACAGACAAACTCTACAGAATGCCAGAGAGTAGGTATGCGGATACGGGTTGAATGGGCGTGTCTTTTCTTTCCCTTTCCACCTTTCTGGCCTGTTTTCTTTCGTTTCCCTTTTCAATCGTCCCCTTTGGCTTCCTTTTTACGTTTCCATGTGGCCAGAGAAAATATTCCCAGGTTGCCAACGTTGGAACTCACAGCGGCAGGGGGTGCCGCCTGTTTTTGGTGCCAAGTTTTCTGTTCCCGTTGAGCGCTGTCGATGTCAAAGGGACACAACCTAAGAGAGCTCTCTCTGAGCATTCGCTTCCCTGACTCTCCTCCTTCAGCTAGGTCCAAGCCGCCAGCCATTCCGAGCGCACCTTTTTCTTACGCATCGCTTTTGGGTGTCTCGCGGAGTAACCTGCCGTTTTTTGTCGGAGATCGACTCCTTCGATGATGCGGTGATCCTATGGTTGCTACCTATTACCTAAAATTGAGCTGACTTCACAACCGAGGTGCCAGATACTTGCAGGTCCAAGATGGCATTTCAACACATCGGCCGGAGTATCACAATGGAAGATTCCAGACCATGCTGGCTGTCAATTACCTAAGATATAGGAAATTCATGTATCCTCCTCGAGAATTCGTGTCACCATCAGGATCAAGAAAGGTTTTGGTGGTGTGATCATGCCGTCACTGATACCGTGCCCATCACGCAAGCTCTCAACTGTTCGCGGAGGCGAGGATAGGTACCTCTATCTTGAAGGCGATTTTTGGTAGCAGGCCGTCTGCATATCCGTGGGTTGCTTGTCCAACCGGAGCCAGCGTTTCCTGGTCAACTTGGAAGACCAAGTTTCTCTTTTGGAACAACGCTGATGCCAAACCGGGGATTTGAGGCGACCGACCCCGTTTGCTTCCAACTTTGTTGCGCCGCAGGAGCCTGCTATGTTCCAGCAGGTAGGTAGGTTATGGGTAGATCAATATCCAGCTTCCTCTTTCCATTGTGGGGCTCAAGCTTCATCAGTACCTTAGGTCCCGTCCCATCTTGGCCGACGTTAAGGCATCGCCTCAGGGACCTTTGTGGACGATGGTGGGGTGAGGGTAAACGCGGGGCAGTTGGAGTTTGCGCGGCTTGCGACGGAAGCACAGAAGCCGCAACAACACAAACAATCTTAGCTCCGGCATCATGATGTTTCCATGAAGCGGCTACCGGAGTCGGGTTCCAGCATTCGCACCGGCCCTTCCAATCGACGCCTATTCGCTTAGAATCCGGTGAGCCGTGTTGCGGGTTTACGGAGTCTCTCGAGACGCAACTTTTCCACTCAAAACCACCTTAGTCAACCAGCTTGGTGGAGCTGTTGTAGACTTTCTCCAGCAGTTTGACCAACACCCACGTCATTCTCTGACCCGGCTTGTGGAAGATGTCCGAGAGTTCCACCGTCAATTCGGCCCTCTTAGAGGCCAAAGCCAAGGCTGATGCTCTGGATGGCGATGCTCTCTCCTTTCGAAAGGAATTCAACATCCCTACTAAGACCGAAATCGCGAGCACTCAGCTGCCGACCTCAGGTATGCCTACGCCCCTTCCTCTCTATGGCCGTATGAACCAAGATGTAGCTTTGGACTTGTTGCTGAGATGCTCCTTCTACAGAGGCCGGATCCGAAGTTGGTGACAAATGCGTGTACTTGTGCGGAAACTCGCTGGGTCTCCAACCGAAACGGACCTGGGTTCGTATCAACCAATATCTCTCTACCTGGGCGACACAGGGTGTCCAAGGTCACTTCAAGCCGCTCAATGACTCTCCCCTCCCGACATGGCTCGACGCCGACGAACGCGTCTCGCAGCTCATCGCCCCGATCGTGGGCGGCTCGCCGTCCGAGGTGGCTGTCATGCAAACACTGACGGCCAACCTGCACTTCTTGATGTCTGCCTTCTACCGTCCGGATATCAACGGGAAACACAAGATTATTCTCGAGAGAAAGGCCTTTCCCAGTGACCATGTACGCATACACATATCCTCTCAGGATGACCATTCATGACAAACGCTGACCGACTCTCTACAGTTCGCCGTTGAGACCCAGATCCGACACCACGGCCTCGACCCCGCCACCTCCATGATCACCCTCACCTCTCCCTCTTCGCCCGAAGACAACGTGCTCACCACCGAGGAGGTCCTCTCCGCCATTGACGCCCATGCCGCCGACACCGCCCTCCTCCTCCTCCCGGGCATCCAATACTACACCGGCGCGTTCTTCGACATCCCCACCATCACTGCCCACGCCCATAAGCACGGCATCTTCGTCATCTGGGACCTCGCCCACGCCGTCGGCAACGTGCCCCTCTTGCTCCACGACTGGGATGTCGATGCCGCCGCCTGGTGCAGCTACAAGTACCTGAACGGTGGACCCGGGTGTATTGGCGGGCTGTTTGTCCACGAGCGCAACGCTCCCGCCCATCCCATCGCCGGCAACCGGTTGGCGGGGTGGTGGGGCAACGACAAGAAGACGCGCTTCGTCATGGACACCGAGGTTGGGTTCCGCGCCGTGGGCGGTGCTGCCGGGTTCCAGCTGAGCAACCCCAGCATTCTGGATATCACCAGCCTGAGCAGCTCGCTCGAGCTATTCCACGAGGCGGGCGGGATGGGCCCGCTGAGGGAGAAGTCTCTGCGCTTGACCGGGTTCCTGGAGGAGCTGTTGCTCAAGAGCGGGATAATAAGCGAGTCTGAGCGTGAGCTCTTCCGGATCATCACGCCCAGCGATCCGGCGCGGCGCGGTGCTCAGTTGAGCTTGATGCTGGCCCCCGGGCTGTTGAACGCCGTGATGCGCGAGCTGGAGGCCCGCGGGGTCATCGTCGACGAGCGCAAGCCTGATGTCATCCGTGTGGCGCCTGCACCTCTGTACAACACCTTTTCAGATTGCGTGGCGTTTGTCCAGGCATTTGCTGAGGCGTTGTCTGTTGCCAAGAAGGAAAAGGCTGAGGAGAGGAAGTAAGGGGTCTTTGAGAGCGCTAGGAGCGTTGTGACTCTTGAGCCGGTTCGTCTTGATTTCTGTTGCTTACGCAGAAATGAAAAAGACACAAAAATAGAAGTGATAGACGGGGTAGTCATGGCCAGGGCGTTTTCGGTCTTACATGTGATTCGAGGTCTTGCTTCGGCCCTTGAATCAAGACGTGTTAATGTTCATCTGTTCTTCGTAACCCTGCGTTGAGAACAGGATCAATAACACGGGGCAGGCTTTGACACCAGTCTATCCAACGGCAGTTGAAGACCGGAGGATTCTAGGGACGCGTGGCCGGCCTGAGCACCCTTTTTTCACGACGGTTGCTCTCACATAGTCACCAACACATGTGAAAACAGGGTATGTATTTTTTGCCGATTTCCCATCCATGGTACTCCGATTCTCAGTCACCCTGGCGCCATTCCACATGTGAATTTGTCGAGTCATCCCCATGTATGTCCCGAAGTCAAAGAGGTTTCTGTCCTTCTCCCAACGCCATGAGGAGCCTCCGCACCGGGCCCGGAATCTGATTCCTAGGCTGGGGCCGGAGCCTGCGGCCGCTGGCTGGTGCTTTGCTTCCCATGTTGCCCCGTGACGAAGGAGGCTGCAGTTGTATTTCACTAGCTCGGATGGCGCTAGAGTTGTAATCGAAGTCAAATCGCAGACCTTTCCCCGAGACCGCCTGAGAGAGATGCTCCGAAACACAGAAAGAAGTTGCCCCATGACCCGGTGTTTGCCGCCCCATCCATCGTCGCCGTCGCTTAGACCTCCGTCGTGACCTTCGCCTTCGCGTTGGTAACCTTGACGCCTAATTGCTTCGCCCGCGCGATGATGTCGACCCGCTTCCTCGAGGAGACATTGTGGGCAATCCTAGAAAGTAGGGGAAGGCATTAGTTGCAACAGTTCGTGGTCGGCAGACGAGAAATCCCCATCATGTCAAGACATCTCGGAGTGTATGCTTCACGAGTTTGTCCGGGAGAGGGAGGAAACCACATACTCGGCGGCATAGGTCTTGTTGTGCATGAGGAGGAGCTCGACGTCCTTGACGTTGCTGACGAGGAAGGCCTTGTGGCCCGAGGGCATCATGTGCTTGGTCTTCTTGTTGGAGCCATAGCCGATCTAGAAGCGTGGTGAAACGCGCATTTGTTAGCCGCCCGTCTGGTTCACCGGTCGTTTCCCAAGGACCAGATCGCCAATATTTTCCTCCTCTTCCGATTTTGAAGTTCACCCCACAACATATTGCCGTCCACCGGTGGTTTTGTCCTTCATGTCCCCCACCACGAAACGATAGAAAAGCGGCACCACATACCGAGGGCATGGCAAGGTTGCCCTTGAACCGCCTGCGCACGCGGTTGTCGATACCCTTAGGCTTACGCCATGCCGAGTCGACCCGCTTGAAGCGGTCGCTCTGGTGGCGGATGAACGCCTTAGTGCCTGTACAAAACGTCGTGTCAACATCCCTTCCAGCCGGGAAACGGTGTATCGATCGGTGAATCGGTCGGAAAGTCGTGAATTTTCCAAATCGAATGCTCGATGGATGTGGAGGATATCGCAATCGGGGACATGAGGGGGTTCGAGGAAGAGGAGGACGTACGCTTCTTGACGATCGGGATGTGCTTCTTGGCGGCAACCATCTGGACAGTTTATCAGTAAGAGACGCAGTCAATAAATTTAAACAGGATTGCTTTCAACAGCAACATGGCGGGAGGCGTACCTTGACGGTGTTGTTGTCGGGTGATGGTTCTGAATTGGCGTCGTCGGGGACCGGACCTACCTGGGGAAAAATTCCAGAAATTGGTTTGATGGGTGGTGGGCTTAGGGCTGCGGAAATTGTTAAGCCGGTGGTCTGTGCTTTTTTTGCTTTCTGGGCGCCAAGATTTGCAGGCGCAGCCGACCCCTGTCAAGATGGGGAAGAGGTAGCCCCACGCTTCTTATCGATAAGACGGAAGCCTCGAGGATCGAGAGCGAGAGAGGAAGTGGAAGACAACGAAACAACTGCACCTTCTCACTTTCGATGCAATTCTAGTCATGCTGAGCAATGCTCCGATACAGCACAGGTATCATTAGATCATGAGTTGGTCTATGGAATCGTTGGCAGCAGGTAAAGGGGATATTCCCCTGTCCAAACCGCCCCTCATGGTCCCCTCAGTCTATGGTTGCGAGCTACGCCACATATCCCTCCATCTCCATCCTGTTGTTGGCATCCCGCTGCAACCAGGCAAGCGGATCATCATGCTCCCGAGAAGAGAATTGAAATAGAAAACCGACTTCATCGTGAGAAAGTGATCATGAGTGGGTTTACTGCGTCGCGCACTGCGGGCCGCCGTGGTCATCGTCATCGTCCTCCCACTCGCCTCCAGTGTACCGAGGATCACCTTGGTGAGCACCCATCTGCAAAAAGTCGGTAAGTTAGCTTTGGGCCTTTTTCCTACAAATGATTGACTTGAGAATGGTTACTCACTTGTTCAATGTCCGCCTTCTCCTCATACTGAACCTCATCCACCTCCTCTGCTTCGATGAGCGGCGGTGGCGGCGGCAACAGCTTCTGGAGCGCCTCATAATCGTTGTCATTGGAGAGCCATCCGTCCTCGGGGAAGTCAACCTTAACAATGAGGTAGAGGTCACCTTTGCCCTCGCCCTTCTTGTGTGGCATACCCTCGTGAGGAACCTTCAACACATCGCCTGGGCGGAGGATCTTGCCACGGGGATGGTTGATGTGAATGCCCCGGCCATCGAGGTGCTTCAGGACAACACGCGAAAAACCAGTGAGCGCCTCGACGAGGGAGACATGCAGGTCTGCGGAAAGGTCGTGGCCAATTCTGGTGAAGACGTCGTGAGGCTCCTCGACGATATGGAAGATGAGGTCGCCCGGGATCGTATCAGGGATCTGGTCGGCCTCTCCATCGATCACAATGCGGTCGCCCTGCATGGAGCCCCGAGGAATGTACAACTCCAGGGCCTTGGTCTCCTTGACGGTGCGTTTGCCCTTGCACTTCTTGCAGCGATCCTTCTCCTTAATGTAAACGCCAGAACCCTGGCAGTGGTCGCAGGGAATGATCTCCTTGCGCACGAGGCCAGGGCCGATTTGGCGGTAGGCCTCAAGGCGACCCATGCCACCGCAGCGGTCGCAGTCGTTGGGTTTGATCTTTTCCTTGGCGCCGGTGCCCTTGCATTGGGAGCAGATGACTTGCTTCTCGGCCGCAAACTTGACCGTCTTTCCCTTGTAGAGCTCTTCGAGCGTGACCTTGTAATGCTGTTCCTCGTCGGGACTGCGCCTAGGACGGCGCGGGCCGCCAGGGCCACCCATGCCCATCCCAAACATTTGTGACAGGATGTCGTTGAGATCGACGCCACCGGCACCGGGCCCGCCCCTTGTGGGATCGAAGGCGGCCATGCCGTGGGTATCGTAGAGCTCGCGTTTCTGCTCATCGCGGAGGATCTCGTAGGCTTGGGTGATTTGCTTGAATTTGGCCTCCGCTTCTTCGCGCTTATCTTCGGACACCTTGTCCGGGTGATACTGGAGGGCGAGCTGCAGGTATCGCAACGTCAGCGACGGCTCGAGGCAAACGGATGGCGGAGTGGAAGGGACGGGGTGCAAACCTTGCGGTAGGCCTTCTTGATGTCATTCGGACTGGCCGATTTGTCGACGCCGAGGATGGCTGAGAAACAAAACAATGGGGTTAGCACGGCGCTGGTGCGCCGTCTCGCGGAAACCCGAGAGACGCGACACAAATGCGGCCGACGGGCCAGAGAGAGGACCGGGGCGTACCGTAGAGGTCAAGTTCCTCGTCGACGCTGGGTCCTGGTTCGCCGTTCATCTTCGACCTTCTCTTGTTGTCTTTGATAATATTCTTGTTGGTAGAAAATGGGGAAAATACGAAGGCCGAACCACCTCAAAACGTGGCGGCGGAATGTTGGCGATGAAGTGAAAGTGTTAAGGTAAGGTGTGGTGTTGGCGTTGGCGAGATGGAGGGGAGAGGGGCCAGGCTGCCTTTTGTCCCCAGGTGGGAAATTTTACAGAGCGAGCGGCAACCTTGAACCTTACACCTGGCGCAGCAGAGAAAGATGGGGTGAAACTTGGCGTCCCTTGTGGCCAAAATTGCATACAGAAAAGTCAAATAGAGTTTTCAAGATCCCTCAAGTCCATGCGAATACGCATTGCTTTTCTTGTGTTCCGGAGCAGCGTCACGAAGCTGCCAGGCAATCCGAAAGTCTCTCCCGTCAATCCTGCTACTCCCATCCGATTTCTGGGTACGGTAACGCTTCCTGAGGTTGAAAGTGGGGTTCAACAACGATTTTCATAATGTTGGGCGGTCGGGTCGATAACTTGGTGGATTTGGAAACATACCTCTCGGGGCTCGGATGCTCCATGTTGATGTGTACTTATATAGATGATGCTATGCTCGCATCGTTTAGCATAAGTCTCCATCAAGCCGGGCTGTCGGACAGCCACTCCTGCAAGCTCTCTCCATGATTGATTCCGATGTCGACGATCGCCACCTGCTGCTGCTTTGGCTTATCGGAGGGCCCACCAAAACTTCCTATCAAGGCAGGCCTGCCTTTGGCTTACCCGACCAATGCTGAGCGCACCGCCACAACATCAATCACTGTGGCTCCAAGTTTGACCCAATTTCAAGCTGTGGCTGGGCTTTTCTCTCCGGGAAACATTTCACCTCTGTCGAGGCGACGAGTCAACAAGCACCGTTTATTTTCGTTCTAAATGGAGCGAGCCCTTTTGAGAGGCCGAGGCCTCCTGGGGCCGCTGCTAACACCACCATGCTGCCGCCGAAGACCAGTGTTGTTGTCCACCTTATCATCAACTCGACTCTGCTACTCAACCTTGCCCCATGCGAAGGATGCGGATAGATTCAAACTCCCAGAAACACCATGCCGGACTCGTTTTGCCCCATCTCCAACGGGACTCATGCACTTGGGCTCACTGAGGACGGCCCTGTACAACTACCTCCTTGCTCGGGCCACTGGGGGGCAGTTCGTCTTGCGAATTGAAGACACAGACCAGGTGAGACGACGGAGACTTTTGGCTGAAGACACGAGTTCGTCTGCATTTCGGGATAGGTCGCTTATGCTCTTGTAGACGAGACTGGTTGCGGGCGCAGAGGAGAGCTTGATTCAAGATCTTGCTTGGGCCAACCTCCGGCCCGATGAGAGTGAGACCCAACCTTGGAGATGAAGCTGCAATTTGCATGGCAAGCATTCTGACGGAGTGAATAGGTCCCCATGTCGGGGGGCCATATGGCCCATATCGGCAGGTAAGGTATCCGCGCCTCTAATCCCGGGCCGTGACATCAGCATTAACATTCTCGTAGTCCGAGAGACTCTCGCTCTACAAGGAGCACGCCGAGCAGCTAGTACGGGAAGGCAAAGCATACAGATGCTTTTGCGACCCCGACGCCTTGGAGGAACTCAAAAAGACAGCCCATGAGTCTGGCCAGCCCACCCTTTATCCCGGCACATGCCGTGACATTCCCCTTGAGGAGTCGGATGATCGTGCCCACCGCGGCCAGCCGTACGCCATCCGCTTCAAGAGCGGCAAGGAGCCTCTGGTAGTCGAGGACATCATTTACAGGCGCTTCAGAAACCAGAACCCAGAGGATGATTTCGTCATCCTGAAGCGTGATGGGTTTCCCACCTATCACTTCGCCAATGTGGTTGATGATCACCACATGAAGATCACCCACGTCATCCGCGGAGCGGTAAGCCCGATCATGCCTCTCCCGTACCATTTCATCAACGATGCTAAGCTTTCAATGTAGGAATGGTTGGTATCGACCCCGAAGCATGTCGAGTTGTATAACGCCTTCGGCTGGGAACCCCCCAAGTATGGCCACTTGGGCTTGCTTGTCGACCAAAACCGCCAAAAGCTGAGCAAGAGAGATTTGTCATCTAACCTATCCTTCTACCGAGACCTCCATGTGGTTCCCCCTGCACTTCTCAACTTTCTCCTCTTCCTTGGCTGGCGTGCTCCGCCTGGAAAGGACGGTGTCTTGACCTTGCAGGAAATGATCGAGAACGTAAGACAGACCTCAGTATCCACGTCGAAACCAATCTAACTCGATCGCTAATCCTCTTGTCAGTTCAACCTCCAATTCAGCAAAGGTGACATCGTTGTCGACCTGACAAAGCTGCGCTTCCTCCACAACAAGCACCTCGCCCGCCTCACGTCGGCCAGTTCCCTCACCGAGGAGGAAAAGGTCATCATCGACCGCGACTTCATCACCCCCCTGAAAGACGCCATCCGGCATGCCGAGGGACAATGGGGCGCTGCCGTGCCAGAACGTGTGAACAAGCTCCTCGAGGACCCGTGCAACTGGGCGGACCTCTACCGCGCCACCACTATCAACGAGTCTTTCGCCTCGCTGACGTGGGATAAGATCGCCGCTGCCGCGACCAGCCGCCTGCGGTATCTACTGTGGAACATCCCGTCCAATGTGCTCCGGGAAACGCTGCGCGAGGGCAAAGTCACGCTCCCCAAAGCCGCGGACGGGACCGCAACGCCAGCGCCCCCGATGGAGGTGGCGAGGGCTGTGAGGGTCTTCCGCAGAAAGTTCGACAAACTGAAAGGCGGCCGGTGGAATGAGGAGAAATTGAAACAGGTAATGGAGAATGTGCCCAGACTTCCCAGCTTCATACACCAGTATGCGTCGGCAATATCATCTTCATATCCATCGTCACCGTCATCGTCGTCAGGATCGACGCCATCGTCTTCGTCTTCGGAATCGACGCCGTCATCGTCACCACCGCCGCCGCCATCCGAAACAGAAGAGACTAGCCCGAATCCGACAAAGATATCGAAGGATGTGCAGGTGTTCATGTACACGTTGCTGAGGTGGGCGCTGGCAGGGACGGAACACGGGCTACCTCTCGTAAAAATGATGATGATACTTGGGCGGGAGGAGACGCTCAATAGGCTCCTGGCTGCAACGGTAAACGCGGTAAAAGTGGCGAACGTTATGGAACGAGAAAAGGCTAGAAACCGGTGAAGACAAGTTAGTCAAGAGACCGGGAATCCAGCCGTGTAGTTAGAGTTGTATCATAGGTTTTAGTGTACGATAGAGAGAGGTACATGGCACTCGAGGTGAAGCGTTACACAACCTCGTCACAAAAAGCCTGGACAAAAATGCACGAGACGGAAGCTTAGTAACCCTGTTTTGCAAAGCATCAGGTTATGATATGAATACGTCCTCAGTGCAACGACCGAGGTGCCCAACGCCCAGTTTATTCCCCGCTCAAGGCCTGACTATCTTCTCTCGTTACGCCGTCGAAAATGTGTTTATCATCCATTGCCTCGTAATTCATAACCGAGAATGCCCGAGCTCATTAAAACGCCAATGCCCAAACACAACCGAGTCACATCATCTCCCTGACCGGTTTTCGAAGCTCATGCCCCGCCACCGCCGAATATTCCCTTCTTCACCTCGATCGCCATCAACCCGGCTCTCTCCTTCGCCGCAATGTGCTCAACATCCTGCGTCAGCCTCTCCACCATCCCGTCCACGCCCTTGGATGGCTTCTCCCTCGGCACCGCCTCAGCACCGGCGACACCAGCCGGAGGCTTCCCGCTTCCACTGGCGGCAGAAGCAGAATCACCACTTCCGGATGCAGTTCCCCCTGTAGATGTCGACGCGGTAGCAGCAGCTGATGGCGCAGCAGCAGTGGCGGTGGCAGCAACGGCAGCCGCGGCAGCAGCAGCCGCAGCAGCGACGGACGAGGAGTTCTTGCTCTGGCGTGTAACAGCGGCGGCCGCATCGGAGGCGCGTTGGGCAACGTCCACCAGCTGGGATGTGACGTAGTCGCGGTTAGACAGAAGCGGGTTCTGCGCGAGGGTCTGGACCCAGTACTTGTTCCAGAGGCGTTCGAGCAGACGGCCGTCGAGGCCGCTGCGGAACTGCTCGACGCGGAGGGCGTAGTACTTGTCGGCGTGGGCGCCGAACTCGGTCACCTTGGTGAGCGGAACGGCGGCGTTTGTGGTCGACGAGGTGGCGGATGCTGGGGTGGCGCTTGCGGGTGGCTTGTAGTCGTTGGGGTATGTGCGGAAGGCGCCAATGTCGACACGGTTGGAAGAGACGGTGCGGTTCGGGTCAATCACAACGGCCACCATGGGGCCCTGAAGCTGTTGTAGCTGTTGGGTAGCAACATCGATACCTGAGAGCCAGCAGCCGTAGCCCGGGTGAGAGTGGTACCAGCCGATGACGTTCTCCATTCGCGACTCCTTGCGGCACAGCTCGAGATACTCGACGAGATACTCGTCAGCGTCGGACTGGGCGTTGACTCGGGTCTCGGTGCCTTCAACGGGCAAGCGGAAGGCATCGGTGACAACAAGTGCTGTGCCGTCCACGTAGCCTTGCATGATACCCATAACCTCGATTGAACCGCCTGAGCGGGCGTGCATTACCATCTTGGTGATGGCGATAGGCGATATGCGCACGCTTTGGAAGTATGTTGGGTCGTTCAGCCAGGTCCTCGGATTAATGGCGGCCTGTGCCTCAGCCGAATAGTTGAAGAGGGCATCGCGCTGGCGGTCGACCAGCTTGTCGGTCACTGGAAGTTCTGCCAGCCAAGGTCGTTAGCAAGTCATGGTTTTGAAGTTGTGAGAGGAAATCAAGTACCCATTGTAACATGCGATATTCCAGGTCCCAAATTCGAGAAATTAGTGTGAAACTTCCAGTTTCTGGTGGGGGGGAAGCCGGAGAGGAAGTTGGAGGTTGTGTTGGAGTAATTGGGACAAGGTAAACGCTGGTGATGGTGCCTGCCTGGAGGTTGACGGAGGGGCCGAGCTCCGATAAGATAAGCCTGGATGTGGGGCTGCTCTGGGAGACCCTGTCATCGCCATCAAGGTCCACACCAACAGAAGAGCTCGCGAACACTCACACCTCCATTCACTACATGGACATCAAGCATTCCACTGGATTGCAAATACAACTACCATTCCGCTTATTCGCTTGCCGTAAATGAATCACTACCTATATCCAGGGAATATTCTAAGGCCTTTCCTATCCGAAAGCCAAACTCCTCCCAATGCTACATCCCAGCCCCGGACCATGCAAGTCAGAGTACCTTGACAAGAAAATGAAACAGAGGTTTAACCAAAGAAAATGAACCTGGAAACGCTGTTGACCCCCAAGCCAATCTTCTATCCCAACCTGCCCAGTCGGCTCTCTAACAAAAGAAACAACAATAGAAACAATTAGGAAAATGGAGGAAGCTTATCACCTCACTCGAGAAGTAATCCTCCTCACCGTTCCGCTTCCTCCCTCTGGTTCCTCCTCTTCATCGTCCTCTCCCTTGAGCTGCACCACGGTCACCTTCTCCTTCTCCTTGTCTTTATCTTTATCCCTCAACCGATTAGCCAGCGCCTGCAACTTGTCTCTCATCCCACCACCGCCACCACCAGCACTGGTACCACTCAGGGCACTCAGACCCGTCCTGGTCCTTGCCCGTTCCGGGCTGCTGGTGGCACTGGTGGTGTGCCCGTCTCCGCCATCATTATTAGTCTTAGACGAGTTGGAGGGTGACGTCGATTCGCCAGTGTACGCGCTCCACGTTCCCGACCTCCTCTGCCGCGAGGATGGTCGTTCTCCAGCCGTGATCGTGGTCACCACGCCGCTGCTGCTACCTGGACGGCTCATCCAGCTATCCCCGCTGTCACCGCTACCACCACTCCCATTCTTCCGCTGGTGTCCGCTTCCACCACCGCCGAAAGGCCTTGACCACATCCCGCCGCTGGACGTCGGCCGGAGAAGGCTGCTGAGCCCGCTTCCTCCGGATCCTTTGCCCTTGGAGTGACCAAAACTGAAGCTAAAGCCGCCGCCGCCGCTGTTGTTGTTATCATCCGTAGGTGACATGACGGGTGGCGTGGGCGCCTCCATCAAGAAGCTTGGCACGGCGCCCGTCGCGTGTGTTTGGACCGTGACGCGGCCGCCGGGAGGACCGGAGGTTCGCTGAGGTGATGAGGTAGGTCCAAGGCCATCGCCTCCTCCACCCCCGCTCGCCCCCGTTCCTGTCCCGGAGAGGCCAGATTGGCGCGAGCGCATTGACGAAGCAACGCTCGAACTGCGGCTGATCGACGACGAGGGCAGCAGGATGGAGTTGTCTCGGTGGAGGGAACGCGGCGGCGACCGGGAGAAGTCGACAGGTGAGGGCGGCCGATAGAGTGATGAGTCGTCGCCACTTTGTTCGTGCGCCTCGGACGCCGCAGCAGCAGACGTGGCGCTGGTCGGGGTTGAAACCGGTGTGGCAAGAAGGACCGAACTGTTGGCAATTTCCCGCAGTTTGGTTTGTTGCGCAGTGTTGGGCCGGTGCCTGGAGAACTTGTTGCCGATGATGGCACCAGTGTGGCTGATGAGGGCTTTGATGACGCGGCTCTTGAGTGCCAGTGCCAGATCCAGGTTGGACCACGTCTTGTTGCGGTACTCGATTGTGGGTAGGCGGAAGACAAAGTCGTGCACGTCCTCGAGGTTGCGATCGCCCTTGCCCTTGTAGCTCAGGCACAAGACCACCGACTCCATCTTGATGTAGGCAAAAGTCATGTAGTTGGATGCCCGGTCCATCATCTTGGTCAGATCGTCCGACTGCTGGGTCTTCTCGGTTGCGCGGTGTCGGAGCATGAAACGACCCGTTTTCTTGCTGCCGTCGTCACCCACTCCAGGAGACAGACCGTCCTTAATTGACAAGCCAGTGTTGGTACGCCCGATGCCCAGTCTACCACCGGGAGCATTCCCCGTGCCGCTTGCAGCGACCCGGAGCGAGTCGTAAGACCGTTTCTTTTGCACCTGAGACTTGAAACCTGTGCCGGATCGGAAGAGTCTGAACGATGTGCCGCCCTCGCCAGTGTGGACGCTGAGCGCCTTGTGTTTGATGGACGCCTCCTCGGCGTCGGACCGCAGTGTTGGCCGGAGGCGCAGCTCGAGTGACCCGGACCTCGCGGAGTACGACGGACCTTCATGTTGCTCGACCGAGACGACCTCACCCTGATCCACGTCTTCCTCCTCGTTTGCTTCGGAATCACCCTTCCCATCGTTTTCGGGGAAGATGTACTCAAACAGCCGTTTCCCGATTTCCCGTTCGAGCTGGATCTTGAGTGGGAAAAGAGTCACTTCGAAATGATCCATGACAGGAATTCCCGCGATGGCCTCGAGCATGTTCCAGTAGACACGAATCATGGGCTGCGAGCCTGTCAAGTCTGCTGCTCCACCGCGATCTGGGTCGATGTAAGGCGCAATCATCGATGGGTAGATGGCGTCGGGCAGCAGGTTGAGCCCAAGGATGCGTCCGACCTGGATCAGGTTGGTGTGCGAGCCATCCGAATTGTCGATGCGGTCGTACTCGACATCCTTCAGCTGCAGCTCGACGAGGCGTTCGTTGTTGTCCCGCACGAGCTGCCACACGATCTCCCTGGCCATGATGCTCCACTTGAGGAGCGGGCTGCTGCTGCGGCTACCGCTGCCACTGGTGCTGTTGTCAATTTTTCGCTGTGACGTCGTGATGGCTTTCATGACGAAGAACAACTCGTCTTCGCAAGCAGCCAGGTCACGCTCCAATACAAGCCGATCTTGCCATCCCTGCTTGTCGAGGTGCTTGGAATGGACCATGAAGTGTGTCTTGATCTCTTCGAGCTGGCGGACGCGCTCCTGCAGGCGGATGACCTTCTCCGGCACGCCGCGCAGGTCGCTGAAGTCGGACGCGAGAAGGATCTTCTCGAGGCGCTCGTTGCGGGTCTTTTCCAGCGGTTCGTTGTACATGAGGAGGTCCAGAACGATGACGTAGATGGCGTAGTACTGCGACGAGTTGCAAAGGGCGTGGGCTCGTGGGAACTCGACCCACAGATTGTCTGTGCGACTCTCTGCAGTGTCCTGCGATGTTGAGCCTGCTCCGTCACCCTCATTGCTTGTGTTCACTTCGTCGTTATATTTGAGGCGGAGCGTGTTGTACTTGTCATAGCGCAGCATAGCAGATGTCTTTTGCACAACGCGCTTGAAGCCGAACGGATCTGACTCGAAGTCGAACATGATCTCCAGGGGAACCCAGGGCGGCCACGATGAACCCACCGGTTGTCCATAGGAGTTGCCTGAGTACATGGACACAAGCTGTGTGGAGAACCACTTCTGGTGCGTAACGAAGAACTGGGTGCTGTCCATGGTGACCAGGAACCGCCGTTGCACCAACCCGCTGACATCGTCTGACATGCGGCTCTTGTCGAGCACGTCCACCACCTTGAGCTCCATTCCTTTGGACGTTGTCAACACCACATGCTTCTTGTTCTTGTCGCTCTGCAGCTGGATCTGTGGCGCGATAAGCCGCACATGGTAACTGTTTTGCGTCGTGAACTCATCGGCGATGCCGCTAGACAGATCCGCCATGCTCGAGTGGGTTCCGTCAGCCTTCTCTGAACTGGCGAATTTGTTGCTGTCTTGGAGGATGCGGTTGATGCGGTCCTTAATTTCCTCGGCAGGGTCGCGGTTCTGGTTGCTGTTGGCGTCAGGGCCGGCGCCAGAAGCCCCGGGCGTTGGAGCACCACCACTGTGTGCAGACTTGGATTTTGCCTGTTCGTCAACCAAATCCAGAATGAACTTGACGGCGGGACGCGAGAGGTAGTAAACGAAACCACGGCGCTGGCCAACTTGGTGAATGTAGCGAAGGATGATGTTGCGGAGCGTATTGTTCCACTTGAGCTGCATATTGTGGATGACGAAGCGATTCTTGAAATCGCTTGTGAACTCAGCAACCGCAGGACTCGTTGCGGCGGCGGCAGCTCCATTCCTCAAGGGTGTCGCAGGCTCCGAAGGCGGGTCCTCTCCAAACGGGGATTGAGAGCTGGCAGAGCTCGCCGTATCCGACGGCGTCAGTTCTGCCAGCATGCCCTCCAGAAACATCTTCTTGCTTGCCAGCACGCCAGAATGCCGGTTCAGCAGATCGAAGTGGACACGGAGATCTGGGTGGACTGGTTCGCTCCCGAGCACGCGTTGGCTCATATCTTCCACAAGGCGGCAGTGTGTTTCCATTTGCTGGTGGAGCTGCTCCAGGCGTTCTCGGACGAGTTGACATTGCACCCTCCTGGGATCATCGTCATGGCTCATGATGCAGAAGTGCGTTGGTTCCTGTCCGAACGGGCTTGTCCTGTCTGGGTCGCCATCGATGGTGCCATTGATGTCGGTCTGCCGGAAGTACGTGACGCGGGGAGCGTAGGCGAGGGGTAGGATCTTGGTGTCTGGATTAGGTTCGGTCGGCAGGATCCAGTCAAGCTCAACAAAGTCGTCCATGTCGATCCACGTCAAGTCGTTGTCAGGAATGGTGAAGCGTGACAAATCAGTGCCATCGCCCTCCTGGTCCGTGATAAAGGTCGACAACGAATTCCGCTTCAGAGCGTCCTCTGTCGTTCCGCGGATGCTCGCTGACACGGCGCGGAGGTCTGCTGACACAAGATCTAGTTGGCCCGCATGGATCTTCATGCCTGTGGTCCGAGACTGGGTGCCGCGGCCGCGGTCGCGAGTGTTGAACTCCTCACGACGCTGGTGCAAGTCTAGGACAAAACTATCAAGTCGAACTTTGATACCTGTTGCCGACACAGCGCTCTCCGTGTAGTCTTCAACATCCTTGTGCTTGTAGATGTGGCTGACAAACAACGGCGCAAACAGTAGGTTGTACTTGATGGTCGCGAGATGTCTACCGAATTTCTTGCTATTCTTCTCACGACCGGGCCACAGCGAACCCTGGCGGATGGGCAGAGAGAAGGGGCCAGAAAAGAGGGACCACCAAGCAAAGAAGTGTGTGAAGAAGCGGGGGGTGAGGTGGACGGCGTTGTAGCTTCGAGACGGCTCAGTCGCACCAGCAGGCCACTGGCGGTCGGCAGGCGCGCGGACAGCAACGGAGAGATGGATGTGCTGGCTGCGGAACCCACGGAAAGCGTCGTATGGCAGACCATCCTTGGGCTTTGCGTGCTGCGGCGATTTGAGCACGACCTCGTAGTGCGGCTTGAATTCAAAGCTCCTATTTCCGTTTTCTATGGCGCGCTCAAACACGAGGCCTGCAAGCCACTGCACCTTGCCTGAGAGTTTCATGATCACCTTCTTGAAGGTGGCGCCGGTCTGCCCGTCATCACTGCTTCCGCCGCTGCTAATGCTTTCATCCTCTTCGCCATGCTGACGACGCGCTTCCCGCACGAGGTGGCTGAAATCCGGGATGGCAAGGACAAACTCGCCGCTGTCGACCGTCATGAACTCCTTTGGATCGTCTGTGGCATGGATGTTCCAGCGAACTTCGTTGCGGAAGCACATGAGGAAGCCCGCGCCATTGCCCAGAATCTCGTAAGGATCTCGACTGCCTTTGAGGGCCAGGTGGACGTCACCATCACCGCGCCAGGCCACACGAATGCGCGAGTGGAAGTTGAGGCGGATCTTGTCCCAGAAACCGACCGGGTCCGACGGATCAAGCTGTGGCTTTGTCATGGACTCGATGGCCATCATCATGTCCTGGATGGCAGGCTGGTAGGATGGACCCCAGGTGATGCGGGTAGGGTTTGCAGTGTGGATGTCGACGGACATGTCGGAGAATGTCTTGACCGGGCCGATCGTTCTGCGCACATCGACAGCAAAACTGCCTTCGCCTGGCACCGTCGGGTCCAAACTGCGTGGAGGTACAATGGGGACTCTAATCCTGCGTATGGACTCAACGCCACGGTACTCCTCGGCGATGACAAAATCCGTCGTCATGGCGAGAGCTGGGAGGCGGATAGACTGGCCGGCCTTGATGGGTGGCACGTGGATGAAAGGCAGAGGATAATCTCGGAGTGATATCCGCGCCTCTCCCATATTGACTTGGAGGCTCATGGGTACGAGAAACGAGTACTTCATGTTTTTGGGCATGCCTTTGCCGACCTTGTGAAGGAAATCAGGTAATTCGCGAAGCGGGAATGACGGCTTGTCAACGACAATGTGAAGGTCATTGATCAATGCCGCCATGAGTGGTGGCCGCTGCGGAACCTCGAGGATCTTTTCACTGTCGTCAAGATCGGTGGGGATCTCGTTGGCTGCCCAGAATTGGGACCTCATGTCACTGGCGATCTGGCGGGACACCTCGTACTGGTGGTTGATGCGCTTCTTCCAGCTCCGGGCATTGACCAGGTCCAGTTTGCGCCTGGCCTCCTCAATGGAGACTTGGGCCTTGCTGCTCAGAATGTGTGTTGCCGCCTCGGGGTCGTAACGCGGCAAGCGTCCACGCAGACGCCCGTCACTGAAAGTGCGCCGATGTCCGTCAGCACTCTGGCTCCTGGGCCGAGGCATGTCTGGACTGGTAGGCTCGCCGCGGGGTGCCGCTGACCGCGCACGCAACTTGGACCGTCCCTTTCGGCTCTCCTCCTCATAAATCTTCTTGACTTTGAGTCGGAAGGCCTCTTCACGAGCCTGGCGTTGCTTCATCTCGACAAGGCCCGCGCGGTAGATGACGCCCAGCTTCCATTCGAAAGCCCCGTCTTCAAGCTCAAACAGCAGGTTCTTGGCACGGAGAGACACCTTGGGGACTATTCTGGGACCCTCGGGGCCCTTGTCGAGAATGTACTCGTTTGTTCCCGTCTTGAAGCGGTGGTGGAGCTGCTGTACCGACTTGAAGGTGTTGACGAGGTTGTCTGTGATCTTGTGCACAATCATTTCGTGTGGCACAGCGAGACGGATATTCTCCGTGACCACATCGAACATGCGCTCTTCGCGGATGCCACCAGTAGAAAGCTTGTGTTTCGTTTCACGATAGTCGACACGCGCCGTCTTGATGCTGACCATGCGGGCCCAGACCCTGCGCATCCTGGGGGCCTCGGCATAGAGACGGATGAGCTTAGCTTGCAGGAACGGAGTCGACCAACGATGGCGTCCAGCCTCGACGTTGTAGATATGCAGCATCAGCGGAGGGTCTGATGGCATGTCGGCTTTCACTTGGATGAGCGTGGCCTTGAGGTCGACAACTATCAGCTCCGGAGCCACCCCCCAGGAGGTGGCATCGATCATGCCAAGGTCAGGAAGCATGCCATTCGCTGACGGAGGTGAGAGATGACCAACTATGCGTCGCTGGGGAGACATGGGCGGAGTCATAGGTTCCTCGGGACGGTCCCTGGGAGCTCTCAAGAAAGCTCTCCGGAGGGCAGACACCGCCACTCCAAATGCATAGTGGCGATAGAGGGAATATTGGATATGGAGGGTCCGGATATGCGACTGAATGTGCATGACAGGGCCCTGTTGGTCACTCAGGGCGGAGAGGACAATCTCAAGCTTTGGGATGTTGACAAATGGCTCGAATTCCCACTTCTCTGCCGATTCAACCATGAAAACCTCCAAGCCGCGCGTTTGAAGTGTGATACGACGGCCGTCGCCTTCGTTGTAGTACTTCCTCCTACTAGGAGTGGAGGAAGCCGCGCGAAGCATGTCCGCCTCAGGTCCCAGCAGACCCCGGCTGCTGGCGCGCCGCCGGGATGGCCGCCTGGGTGAGATATCCATCCTCTGGGCGCGGTACTCAATAGACCACGAGTCTAGTTGGGCGGCAATGCCCCGGGGTTCTGGAGAAATATCCTTGTCGACGCCGGTTGCCTCAAGGCTGCAGCCGGAGCACCGTAAGTTGAACTGCACGAGCCAGCCAGGCAAGGAACGCAAAAAGTTTGTGCGCCGTGGGGTTTTGGGACGAGCGCGCTTGTCCGGCTCGACCTCTGGACGCAACTGGCGCACTATCTGGCGTAGACCGTCACGGATCTCTTCCCGGACCATCTTGACGCTGAAGTTCTCAAGTTCGCCGGTTGCCGCAACCTGGACATTGGGAGATGCGTTGAGCTGGATTTTGAGGTCGAAGGCTTCGGTCTCAAGGAGGTCGAATCGATTACCCGAGGAAGTTTGGTAGTAGAGGTTGTGGGTTTGAAGGCGCATGGTGGCGGCAAGAGAGTAGTGCAGTTCTTCGACGGTCGAGTGGAACGACTCGAGGTCAAGAGAGACCGAAGAGATGGATGAAATGATGAGGTCGAAGTCATCCGAGTCGGCCCCTTCCTCAACGGGCGGGAGGGATATTCTCACCACAGGCTCGTGCATAGAGAACTTGTAAGTGGCCTTGGGGAGGAGTCGCGAGATAAGCATGTGCCGGTGGTGCTGAGCCTTCTGCGGTTTCGGCTTCCGACGCAACAAAGCCATGAGGATAGGGAGGTGGCGGGGGTCCAGGTCAACCGAGGGCGATGTAACGACCGAGTTGGCAAAGAGAATATTGGCATTGCGCTGCTCAGCAGTACCCTGATCAGCCAGTTCAACTGTCTTGGAGGGCAAAGTTGTCCTTGCGGTTGTGGTGGCCATCGGGATATACATGATGCGTTCGGGTTTCCCATGGCCATCGTCGAGACCGACTGAGATGGAGAGAGCAACAGCAAGAGCCTCATGGGCAATGTCCTTCGAGGGGAAATACATCCTGTGGGAAGCCGACTTGGGGTCCAAGCGGTGGAGGTCGATGCCAACTTCCTTCATGGAAACGGTCAACAAGATGGGATTTCCGGCTGGACGGATCCAATCAACCCTCTTGGTGACGCCGAAAAAGCTGACAGCGAACTGAACCTCCTTGATTCCCTTCAGCACGGAACTCACGAGCTCCTTTGAGTTGGAGACGGTGCGCATAAGTTCGTGATTCGTACTTTCCGGCGAATCGAGCTCGCCCCGGATTACGCGGTCAATAATATCGTCATCGACAGGACCATCGTCGGTCACGGGTTCCGATGTTGGGGATCCCAACGAGCGCAATTTCTTGTAACGGGTGAGACTGTTGTGGACGTCGTCGTAGGGAATGTGAACACGGCCGAGCTTCAAAGCAATGGCGGCATCGCGCAAGCCGTCGAGGGCCTCATACAGGTAGCCGTGGATGTTGAGCGTGGCGGTATCCAAGATTTCCTGGGGCTCGCCGCCCTCAGAGGTAAAGAGTACACTCCGCAGGGTCATTATCCATTCGGCCTGCTGGTTCAGGCGACGAGCGGCAGCACCCTTTTGCAGGAAGAAGAAGCGTGCGCGGTCGACGATCTTTCGGCGGGTGTCGACGGCGATAGTAAAGCTCCCCATTTGAAGACTGCCGACGCCCGTAATCGTGACGGTCGAGTTGGTAGCCACAACGTCGACCATACGAAGCCAGTTCAAACGACGGTGGAGGCGCTTGAGGCGCTCCTTCAAGCAGGCCAGTCGCTGCCATTTCTTGTTGCGCTCGTCCACACCGGCGCCCCCATCTTGACGGACCAACTTCGGAATGACCTTCGGCGTCTTAGAACTCGAAATTGGATGTTGGCCAGGTGCATCCGCTTCAGAGTCGCTATCTTCTGAAGCAGCTAAACCCTCCTCTTTTGCCTTTGCGCGTTCAAGAGCGGCGAGATCGAGGGTGACTGCAAGCTCTTCAAAGACGATACTCAGCCAGGTCGGCTGAGCAAAGGTTGGGCGGTGCAAGTTGAGGCCGATGCCTCGGAGCTCGAGGCGGATGCCATCACGGGGTGTGTATGCGAGCCGACGTAGGGAGAAGTAACCAAGACGCTGAATGGAGAGGCCGGTGAGAACACGGATGACGGCGAAGACGACAAAGCTTGAGAGATAGACCAGGACGACAAGGCCGAAGAGAAAGGTCGGGTCGAGGAGGGCCATCTCGGCGGCAGACGGGTAACTGAGGAATCAGTGGAAGTGCCCATTCGCTGTCCCGTCGTCGCAGCGGCCGAGATACCCAGTCTTGTCCACCCGGACCGAAGCAGTCAGAGCCGAACGCGGGCCCGGGTCTCGTTTGCGCGTTCAGTCGCGGAGCATGCCGAGAGAGGCCATTCTCGGGCGGTTCGTTGCGTCGCGGATTCAAGTCGATCGTGCCAGCGAAGCACCAGCTTCAATCCTTTCCCTTGAAGGCCTGACTATTCCGGGATTCCGTGCTTGTCCGAGCTTCGCGTCTCGTCGCAAAAACGTGCAAACACAGCAGCGCAGTCGAGTCTGTCTGTAGCTCGTTCGAACAGATAAGGACGGGTGTTGGATGCGCTCGTAGGTCAAGTATAGGCGTGTGTATTGCGGGACACGGCTCGGCGCAGGAACGATAGGGGTCCGGACAAAACTCCTGGGTCGAGATGGATGGGAAGAAGGGTACAAGGCCGACAGGAAAAGTTCAACTGGACTGGCGTATAGGGGGGTTGTCGTTTGTCGTCCAGGGGCCCACGGAGAATCGGGGATAGGAGTGGAGGACAAAAAGGAACAAAGGGAGACGCCAAAGTTGACAACGACAGCGAAGTGAATCGCGCCAAGGAAATGAGGCGTGGAGGGAAACCGAGCTGCTGGATCCCCAATTCCATTTCCAGCCAGCGCCAGCGCGAGCTTGCCAGATCCCGCCCCGAAAATGACAGGCCCCTCCAGCGATCCCCCACCAAGGGGGAAGCAGGGGATCCACTCACTTTCTTGACATGATATCTAAAAGGGGACCCGGCGGTCTGGACCTCGCATTCTGGAAAACTTGAAAGCGTCTGCATTCGCACAAAAATCAGTGAACCGGTGTTTGTTTTTGAGCCAATGGCCCATACTACATCATGTGGCAAACTCGCACCCGCTGTCCTGTACCACCGAGTGACTGTCTTTTGGTAGTCTTCTGTGCCTCCTATTCACCTCCCTGGTCCCGAGCCGAAGCCTCCGGGACTTGGCTGACGTCGGTCCAGGGTGTCAGGGAGGAGATCGCACAACACCATCTGCATCTGCTTTTGCGTGCGTTCTTCGACGTCCTGCAGTCGGGGCTCGCTCTGCATTAAACATCCAACCCGCAAAGTTCAATGTTATCCAGCGGCATTGTTATGGCCCTTTGAGCAAACTCAACACAATGTTCTGTGCTTCGAGTGGCTCACGTATCCCACGCTGGACTCGGTAGCCCTCGCTTCGAAAGCCGAGATGACAAGGGCGAAAGAAACACCAAACTGGCTCCCCACCACGTGTAGTTATACTTCCTACGTACTACTATGCATCATTCTGATTCTGAGAGTCAATTACCACGAGTATCTCGGATGCCGGACCCAGCCCGGCTCTGTCTGGCCTCGGACTGCTGAACCCTCCATGCAAACAGCTTGTCCATCTTCCACTGGAAAAAGCGCCCACGTTGGGGTTGCTCTTCACTCTGAACGTTCAGTTATAGAACCTTAGATACCCAGGTGGTTGTAAGGGCGATCAGGTTGAACGCAGGCACAAGATGGAAACGCCAGTGACAATTTCGTCGATCTCCAAATGGCCTTCGACACGAGCCATGGGACAGCAGTCCAAGGGAGCCTGAGACAGAACTCAGGTTCAGCAAGATCAACTCCAGCATCCCTAAACGCGCAGAAAGGAATGCGGTTTGGGCCTGTGATCGCCCATTGCAGCACTTCCCCGACCGACTTTAGATTTTCTTTTCCAATGCTATCTACAACTTCACTTGTGTCGAGACATCAAGTCGAAGTACTCAAACATACTTCCCGTGGTGGTTCCTATCAAGAGACTACACCATGTTTGTTGCCCCAGCAGCCCGAGTTAAAGGCTCTGCCATTATCGCCGCCATTCTCCTCATAATTTGCTGCTGGCTGCTCTTCGTGAATACCGCCGAACCGTGGGGAAAAGCCCAAAACACAGCCCCGAGAGATTGGCGGTCTTCCGCGAAAAAGCCACCAGTTGAGCTGGTGGTAGCCAGCGTCAAGAAAGAAAACACGTCCTGGATGCACCATTTCTTCCCAGGTTGGACTCGGAGCGTGTACGAGGTCGACAATTACTCGGCATCCCTCACGGTACCGGCCAACAAGGGTCACGAAGCCATGGTGTACCTTACGCACATCGTGGCCAACTACGACACCCTCGCTGATGTGACCGTCTTCATCCATGGGTCGCGTTTCTCCTGGCACAACGATGATCCGGACTACGACAACCTCCCCACCCTGCGCCGCCTCAATCTCAGCCACGTCCGGGCCGTGGGGTACGCCAACTTGCGCTGCGTCTGGACGATTGGGTGTCCTGTCGAGATCCGTCCGTTCGAAAGAATCGCCGATGAGAAAGAGCGTGCCAAGGGTGCGCTCCACGACGGCAAGCCGCTGAGAACTGCTCACATCTTCGAGCACGCCTTCAGGGAGTTGATGCCTGACATCAAGGTGCCGCATGAAGTCGGTGTAAGCTGTTGCGCGCAGTTTGCTGTTTCGCGCGACGCCATCCGCAGCCGACCCAAGGCCGACTACGTGCGCTGGAGGGAGTGGTTGCTGAAAACTCCATTGAGCGATGACTTCAGCGGTCGTGTGCTCGAGTACATGTGGCACAGTGAGTATTTCCCCAACCTCCCACCTCCTGTTCCTGACCTTGCCGAACTTGCTGAACTGGTGACTGACTCCAACCACAGTCATCTTCGGCAAAGAGGCTGTCTTCTGTCCTCCTCCATCACAGTGCTATTGCGATTTGTATGGGCTGTGCGATCTGAAGTGCGGCACAAGAACATGCGAGGGTCGGTATGTTTTCCCTGGGGCGGTACGTCTTCCGAAGGGTTGGCCCTTGGTTGGTTGGTCAGGGGAACCAAGAAACTTTACCGGCCCATTGTGAGCGTCAACCCTCGCCAATAAACTTGCCAATCAAGCTTTAGACGAAGACGGCGACTTGGCGTTGGAGTTTCCAGCCTGAGCCGCATCTTTCTTTGCCTGTTGCTCGGACTTGCGAATCTCTTCGATGCGTTCATCAATAAGTGCGATGTCGGCTTCGAGCTGGAGAACCCGTTCCTCGAGGATAGCTGCGTAGTCCTCATCAGACAAGCGTTTAATCGGGCTCCAACGCGACCACCATGAGCTGCCACTAGACTCGGGTTTCTTCTCCGGAGCCGGGGGCCTCGCCTCCCGCCGATTGAGATAGCCCTGGCCTCCGGCCCCCAACAATGAAAACACCAGGGCACTCGGGATGATATTCCGTGGGCCACCTGATGGAAGGGTCAGCAAAGAACACACCCGACACCGATATGTCATCACTTACGGAGCATGCCTCCCAAAGTTCCGGCAAAACCACCTGCAACGGTGCTTGCTTTTAACTTGTCTTGTGGAGTGGCCTGCTCCCCCTGGGGGAAGTACTTCAAGCCAGCCAACCGAGCCCCTGAGTAGCCATAGTCAATACATATGCCGCGAGAAAATGGAACAAATCTGATTAGCCTCACTTACCATAGTAACTAGTCCCCAGAGTAAACCATTGCACTGCTGAAAAAGCCGAGAAAAGAACGGTAGGGGCAGACCGGATAATGCCCGCAGCTCCTCCGGTCAAGGCACCACATGCTCCTGGAAGGCTTGTTAGATCTCTGCCACCCCGAGAAGGCGCTGGGTGACATTACCGGCAGCCGCTCCCACCTTGAGGGCTGGGTTGAGAATCTCGCTCCTGAAGTCATATGGGAGGGTCTGCCTCTGGTGTGGATTTGACGCAGGAGCGGCCGATGCCGAAGATGATGGTACAGGGTGTGGCGATGTTTGTGATGCTGCTCCGGCTCCTGAGCCTTGAGAGGCATCTGAAGTTGTTGTCGTCTGTTCGCTGGGCAGAGGGAGAACAACTTTCCTCATTGTGACGAAAGAATCTGCAGACGCTCTGCACTGCTAGGTGGATTGGACTTTGTGGCTGTTGGGTTCAAGGTGGTGATGACGAGTGTGTGTATGTATGTAACACCTCAAACAGATGATGCATCCCACCAGCCAACTGTCTCTGTGCTGTTGTTTGATAGTGTTCTCAAAACCCAAGCGAACATCATCGGCTTTTGAGGTTGGCTGCGGAAAGGCTCGGGCGGCGTGCAGCACGATGGGCCTAACCCTAATTGGGCATAATGCAGATCATGAAAGTGGGTCCCGACTGGAACTTAACCCTGGGCCTTGGCCCCGCTCATGCTTGCTGACCCTGAAGCCACGAATCCTGCCGGGTCGGCGCGGAAAAAAAAGTTGTGTCAACACCTGCCAACCCTGATTCCTCAATCGCTGTGACCTTGCCCAGGCCTTGCGCTCTGGCAACAATTTTTTTCGATTTTGCCCGCAACCCTCCGCAACCCGCAACGTCCAAACTGGTCGGTGCGCTGAGGGACGCGACACTTAGTTTCTGCCACTTTCGCGACAGCCCACCTTTTTTTCTGTCACCAAACCACCACAGGGTTGACAGCACCTCGTCTATAAACCCCGAACTCTTCACTGATCTTCATCGATTTCTTCACACAAGAGATTTCGATACGCAATCATGGGTATGTTTCGACCGCCGCACTGCCCGCCACCTGCTCTGCTTCTGCCCGCCGAGCTTGCTCTTGCTCCGAGACCCCTCCGCACCCACCACCACCCATCCATTCATTCCTTCACTCCTTGCAACCTGGTGATTTCTTTTGCGCTCTTTGCTGACATTGTTCCTACATTTAGCTCCCAAAAAGAAGGAAGTTCAGAAGTTCTCGTTGAACGAGTTCTTCAATCAATGTAAGTTTCTCGCATCGCAGCCCCGCCATGGCTATAATGGTGTGCCTGACCCAGATCACGGGCTAACCTGGTTCAAATATAGCATTCGGTAGCGGAGGTGTCGGCTCGTGGGCCGATGACGTTGAGGAGACACTCCGTAAGTATCACGCCTGGTGATGTATGCTTGTCTTGGAAAGATGCTAACGTTTGTTCATGTCCAGCTTCTGGTACGCACATTCGAACCGACATGCATCATCGTGACGCAACCGACACTGACAACTCCTTCAGGCACTCAGGCCCTGCCGCCCACCGACCGTCGCCCGCAGACCACTTCGTACGGCAGTGGTGATCGTGGTATGATTTATTTCCAATTTGTGTCGCCGTCAAATCTCCAAGCTGACTGTCTACTTTGAAGGTTACCATTCGGTCCGTGACAACCTGCCCCAGCAACTCCCTGACAAGCCGCCTTTCACCGCCCATCTTGGCAACCTGTCCTACGATGCGACCACCGAAACTGTCACCGAATTTTTCAGTGACTGCCATGTTGTTAGCGTTCGCATCATCAAGGATCGCGACAACCAGCCCAAGGGCTTTGCATATGCCGAGTTCGAGACACTGGAGGACCTCAAGACGGCTCTCACTCGCGATGGCCAGACCTTCCAAGGCCGTTCCATCCGCATCAAGGTCGCGGATCCTCGTACGTAACAACCCCTTGGATTAACCATGTTTATGGAAGCCATTACTGACTCCCCCTTCAGCGAAGGGTGACTTCCACCGGTCAGAGCCTGCCCGTGAGCTTGACTGGGGTGTTCGCCGCGGTCCGCTGACCGACCTGCCTCCGCCGCGTTCTGGTCCCCGTTCCGAATTTGGCGAGCGCCGTCGTGAATTCCAACCCGCTGATGATGGCAAAATCCGTGACTTTAACAACTGGGAGAGGCGCGGTCCTCTCTCGCCGATCACCCCCGATTTGCCCGAGTCCCGGGATGGTTCCCGGTCCCGGGGCATGGAGCGCAGGTCTGACTCGTATCGCGGAAACCGCCGTGCATCCCCTGCTGCCTGGGGCCCCAGCGAGGGCCGCCAGGATAGCTCTGGCTCTAGGCCTCCTCGCCGGGAATTTGCCGATCGCCCTGAACGTGTTCCTACTGCCGCTGAGCGGGATTCGAACTGGCGTAGCAACATGCGCCCCGATCCTCCCATCAAGTCTCCTGGTCAATCTCGTGAGGGCAGCGAGGCCCCGGCCTCACCCAACCCTGCTGCTTCTCTTCCTTCTGGCCGCCCGAAATTGAATCTTACCAAGCGGACGGTTTCAGAGTCGACCGACACTCCAGCCCCCGTTACCTCAAGCTCCAAGCCAAATCCCTTCGGTGCGGCCCGCCCGATTGACACTGCGGCCAGGGAACGCGAGGTGGAGGAGAGACGTCTCCGTGAAAAGAGGGAGGCTGAGGAGCGTGCCAAACAGGAGCGGTTAGCTAAGGAAGCCGCTGCCAAGGAGGCCGCAGAGAAGGCTGAGAAGGAGGCTGCTGAGGCTGCCGCTAAGGCCGCCGCCGCCGCGAAGGCCGCTGCCGAGAAAACGGAGGAGGCGGCTAATGGCGACAAGCCCACTTCCGAGGAGGCTGCTCCCAGGACTCAGGAGCGGGCCGCTGCAGCCCCCACCGAACAGAGGCTTCCTATCCGGGCTCGCGAGCCTCAGGACGCGCCTAAGTCGCGCGCTTTTGAAAACAACAACTGGAGAGCGACAGCTGGCGCTGAGCCTCGTGGCCCGCCTCGTGGTGGTCATGCTGCCGGCGGACGTGGCCGGGGCGGTCCTGCTCGTGGTCCCCGGGACTCGGCTCGCCCTCCTCGCACTAACGGCAGCGTTCCGACCCAAGAGAAGCAGCAAGTTCTGCCGACTCCGACCGCCGAGCAAGCTCCAGCACAGGCTCCAGAGGAAGAGGAGGGATGGACTCGGGTTAACAAGGGCCGTCGCGGAAACAACCGGGGTTAGGATCGCCCGGGCAACATCGGTGCCTATTCGACGGGTCGCAACCCTTTCTTCCGTTCTTTCGGAGATTCGAATCCACGCCGTGCGTGGTAATATAGCTCGTCTCTCCTTCGGCACCTCCTTTCACGTCATTGCGCCTTTGTCTTTCCGCTCTACCGACCTCCCCGTTACTGTGTTGCCTCAGATAGCTCGGCCTCTGCCCTCTCAAGGTCGCGGATGCGGTCGCGGATGCATTTCATGAAGCGCATTTCCGCGGTTCGGCGAGCTGTCCTCCCACCGTAACAGGATCTTGACAATCCACTTTTCCTCACCTCATCTTCACCTTCTCTCGAGCGGGCGCCCAGCGCGCATATGACGACAATGATCACCCTCTTGTGTTTCCTCTTTTTCGCCTCAGCTTGATACTGGAGCTATACCGCAAAAGCATGCATTTTCCTATTTTCGCCATTTCACGCCATGACGTTTATGCACGGAACTCTGGGCACGCATTTCTCTCGACATGACGTTGGGATGATGGGAGGGCTCTTCTTTGGGCCTTTATGTGGTGATGGGTTCTAGCTTGCGGGTCTGGTTGCACACCGCACATTCGTCATGGGCATGTTTCCTTTTTCTTGTTCTCAGTCTGGCAAAAATCTTTCCATCACGGGATTGGCGCAATCAAGGAGATAGATATGGGCGGAAGGGCGGGAAGAGGTATTTTAAGGCGGTATCCCTGAAAAAGATGCGGATTCCTGCTCTTGTTAGTGCTGCGCTTTTCGTTGTTTTCTCGGGTTCTTTGTGTCCAGTGGGTGGCTTCTTCGATCTTCTTGTCAGGTCGCCAGCATTACACTGACATGCCTATCTACTCTGTTCTGCGGCTCATTACGTGAGATGGACCGCAGTGTGGCTCTATACCTCTGAACGACACGTCCCACACGGGATTGATCTCTGTCGTCTATTCCAGATTTTTCATTTTCCTTGTTCGTCCCGACTCAGCAGGACTTACATATTGTAGTTATTCTTCTCTCCTCCCTGAACTGAGATCACTGTGACGCAGGGGAGGAAAATGCATGCCATGCGATGATATTCAAACATGTGAATGGCCAACAAAGCGTCGTCTTCCCCTGATCTATTTACAACAGCAAACATTTACCGCTTCAATGTCTTCTGCTTCTGCGCATCCGTTGCCACATTACGACCCTCCACCAACAACCCCTTGCGCTTCCGCACCCCGTCCATGTACCGCTTGGCCACGTTCTCGCGGTCGCCGTACTCGCCAAGGTCCTCGAGGTCGTCCTCGGTGAAGGGCACCCAGAAGGGGTCTTCGTCAAGGGCCTCAAACCCGGCGAAGACGAGTTGCGGCTGAGCAGCACCCGACGTGCGTTTGCGCATGTCGTCGGCAAAACCGAACGACTCGGCTACCGGCAGGAGAGCTTGGATGGTGAAGAAGGGCGTCCCTTCGTTCATGGCTTCGGAGAGGACACGGCCGCGCCGGCGGGTGAGGACGTCGTAGACTCGGCCGAGGACTTCGGCTGTTTGGTTGGGAAGTGGTTAGTTTAGGTGATTCCATGAGTATGCATAAGCAATGTAAGGGGAGGTGACTCACTTGACGCCTGAATCTCGCAGGAGTACATGGCCAACATCAGCCGCGGTGACCAGTCGAGGAAGCCCTTGTGGATGGATTGCTGGACTGTCTTGATCACTTCGCCGGTGAGACGGCCTAGCCGATCACGGGCTGAGATGGCTACCGAGTTTTCGCCGCCGTCGCCGCTACTCTCAGGGGCAGCGACCGAGACGTCCTCGATGAAGACGGCAATGCCTTGGACAGGCTCCTGGCAGAGCGGGCCGTGTTGGGTCGCTAGCTGGAAGGCGTATGTGATCTTGTCGGAGAAGTGGTGCGGGCTGAGAGTATCGCCTGCCGCAGGGATGCTGCTGCTGCTCAAACTGCCCGTCTGGAACGCCTTGGGCAGGATCTGCTCCTTGGTCGCGTCGATGAGGAGGTTGGGACCTGTTCGGCGAGGACCAAAGGCCACAATGCGGTTGACGACGCCCTTCCACGAGTCCAGACGGTCCTTTTCACGATCGAAGATGGACTGGAGTTCCTTTCCAAGTTCGTCTGCAGTAAGGGTTTTGCGACCCGACGAGACATCTTCATCTGCCTCGACGGCCTCGCGGTCCTCTTGTGAGGTACCATTCTCCGTTGTGTTGTCTTGTGCGGCCGCCACCCTAGATGCTTCTTCCCGCTGCTCAGCAGCCTTACGGTCAGAATACAACCTCTTGACGCTCCCCGTATTTTTGACCAGGTAGTCCGTCATGTCCTTGGGAAGAGGTCGGACACGCAAGGTAATGGTGACCTGCTTCGAGCTCGTCACGCCAACGACGACACCGCGGCCGAGCTCCTTGTTTGCTGGAGGCCGCATCTCTTCCGCACGGACAATGGTTTCCCGGTATGGCACGATGGGCGCACCGCACTGGATCTCGCAGCCTGCAAACCGTTCTCTCAAGTCCGTGAGGCAACGCTCGAGGTGAAGTTCGCCGGCTGTTAGGAGGACGTGCTCTCCACTCGAGAACTGCTCGTATTCCGCGCATGGATCGCTTTGGACAAGGAGTTGGATGCCCTTGATCATCTTGTCGAGATCAGCAGGGTTGACGGGTTCCAGGGCGACCCGGACAATGGGGCGGCCATGGATTTCTCCAATGCCAGCCATGTTGATGGCACCGTCTATTTGGCTGCAGAGCGTTCCAGACTTGAGGATCCCGCTGTCCTCGAGTCCACGGATACCAAACACCACACCGGCAGGGACCGTCTCGAGAGCTTCTAGGCTCCTGCCCATCATCATGTAGAGGGCAGTTACCTTGACCTTCTTCGGTACCGGCTCAGCACGTGGTTGGGCTGGCGTAAATTTGGGAGGCAGGACGTAGATTTCATCTCCGACGGAAAGCTTCCCGGAATAGATGCGGGCAAACCCGATCAGGTGTTCCGGCTCAGCTTGTTTTTCTTCCTCCTCATACGCTCCCGTATCAAGACTCGCGTCCGAAAATGCTGATGCCAGAGCATCCATATCATCACCACCTTGCGCGCGGGCAGCCTCGGCACGTTTCTTCCTCGCCAGTTCGCGCGCTTCCTCACCACTCATGGGACCTCGGCGCTTGTTCTCTGGCAGCTCGCTTTCTTTGACCGAGACCATCTTGCTGACGTAGGCCACCACGGGATCTGACGGGCCTTGCTTGAAGGAGACCACGGCGTCCCTGACCTTGGGGTCAATGTGTTCTGCACCTGGCACATCCTCCAAGAGCGTGGGGAACCGATCAGCCTGTGCAGCTCTTGGCGATGGGAGGGATTCGACGACCGAGACCAGAGTTGCGACAGAGACGGGTAGCCAGTTGGAGAAGACGGTTGTAAGGAGTAGCTTCGGGTCCCTCGAGCGGAGGATGTGCGGAGGGATGGTGATATTGAGTGACTTGGTGATCTTTTCGAGAAGCTGAGGATCACCCTTTCCGTTGTCACCACCAACCGTGGCTTGGTATACAGCCCATATTTGATCTAGTACCAACTGCACGAAAAGTGGCTTCAACGGGCGCCCCTTGAGATGCTTTTGCCCGAGGACCTTTTTCGTCTTGGGGTCGAGGTAGTAATTCCCCCAAAGGACCTTTTCGAGGAGGCTACGCTTGATTCCCAGCTTTTTCTCGTAGAGTCCAGCGAACTGCCGGACTGTGAAGGCCCAGCCATCGATGGCGCTGCCAAAGATGACATTGTTCTTCTCGGGAGCAAAGTAGAGCTCTTCATCGTCCATCTCGCGAAATTGCACGTCCCCCGAGTCAGCCGTCTGGTCGGCTTGGGCAGACTCTTTTGCAGCTGAGGCTGCTACTCGGGCCTCCATCCGTTCTCGCCAGTTGAGATCTTCTTCCATGCGCTCGCCTTGGAAGAAGCTGCCGAGCACAGCGTTGACCTGCTCGAGAATCTTACTGAGGTGGATATATGCCTCGCCGGGCGTCATCTTGAGCTCAGTAACAAGGCGGTCAATTTTGTTGATGAGAAGAAGCGGCTTCAGCTTTTCGGTCCATGTTTGCCTCAACACCGTGACGGTTTGACTGCAGACGCCTTCCACCGCGTCGACCAGGATGATGGCACCATCGCAAAGACGAGATGCCGTCGACACCTCACTGCTGAAGTCGATGTGGCCGGGGGAGTCAATGAGGTTGATGAGGTATTCTTTTTGCTCAGGAGCGGCATCTGGGCTCGGCCTCCGGAGCATGGAAAAGTAGAGCGAGATGGCTGACGATTCCATGGTAATACCCCGGAGCTGCTCATCGGGTCGTGAGTCGAGATAGCGGATTTTTCCTGCAAGCTTGGGAGAGATAATGCCATTCGTGGCAATGAGGGCATCTGTCAAGGACGTCTTGCCGTGGTCCTAGAGCAGAGACATGAGCATCTCATCACACCAGACAAAGTGAGAATGGGGTTTTTTCATACCACATGGGCCATGATACAGATCTGCGAGAGGGTCAGTCAGTCTGGTCACAAATTGTTGATTTTGCTTCTCTCATTTTTCTCTCCATTTATTTTCTCTTGTTTTCCTGAGATATACTTACATTCCGCACATCGTCAGCTTTTTGCTGGAGTTGTGCCAGCTTCTCTGGGGTGACGACGGGCATTTTGGTGTTCGACCGAATGAGATAATGAGTTTGAGAGTCGAGACAGAGGTGAGAGATGTTGAATACGGCCAATGAAAACCTGGTGAACTTAAGAGAGTGGCCGTTTAATGTTTATATACCGTGTTATTCAAGAGACAACTGAACCGAGGACGGAACTGTAAGGTTTCGCGGGGCAGCCAAGGATGGAAAGTGGGATGTTGGAGGGGCAGTCCGTGTCATCGGGCAAACTCGTTAAGCGAATCCATTTACAAGATATCAGAATGACGCGAGAATGACAGGTCCGTTTAGGACGCCCAATAGAGCCAGAACATCGATGGAAAAATGCACATAGAACACACACCTGAATTCTACACCTCAATCTTAGTGAATTGAAAGTTTTATGTAAAAACTGAACCAGAAATTTGGACAGAACTCATTGGATTGTTGGGCTTGTGGTGGTGGGGATGCAACAATCAAAAGCCTTGGCACCCCGAAAAAGCGGTTCCGCAGCATACATGATTCATCATGACACATCCGGCATGCATTTAACGTGACACACAAAACCCTAGACCAGAAAGAGCGGCTCATCCAAAAAAGAAGCTGGAAAATCCACTTGGCCCAAGCCCCTCGACCACAAAAATCCAGCCCCACCAACCTGGAAGCAAAGCATTTCGGGTCTTTGGAGACGGACGGACCCGACACCCCGACAACAAAGACGTCCCCCGACACCTACCTCCCGGAATAAGGTCGTCGACAGGCATCGGCCCACCATCCGCAAGATTCTTAATTTGACCTTTCCATCTCCTCTAGCGACCGACTATCCAACATGAGCTACCAGAACGGCCTGGCGCCAGCGCGCGCCCTCGAGGACGACAGCGATGTTGAGGAGGAGGCTCTTGTCGCCGACTACAAGGAACAGGTTCAATATGAGGGTGGGCTAGACGAGCTCGACCAGGCTGCCCTCGCCGCCCAGGCCGACGAGATCCAGGGTCGCCTCGTCATGGCTGCCCAGCCGCTCGACTTCCAGGCCAGTCTCGAGACCAAGTTCCAGAGTTACGACAACTACTGCTCGTTGTTCCACTACATCCTCAACTCAGAGGGGCCTGTGGACCTCGAGCCGCCATCTGTGAGTCTTGGCGCAGTCTTCCTTCCTCCGCGGGCGGCAAGCTGACAATGTATGCAGTACTACTGGGCCTGGGATGTGATCGACGAGTTCATTTACCAGTTTAACACCTTCTCTTCGTACAGGGCCCGGATTGCGAGGGAAGGCAAGAATGAGGAGGAGGCTCAGATCCTGCGCGATAACCCCAACACTTGGGGCTGCTACAGCGTCCTCAACGTTCTTTACTCGTTGATCCAGAAGTCCCAGATTACTGAGCAGCTCGCTGCCATGCGGCGGAACGAGGACCCCATGGCCGTCGCCGGGCCTTACGGCCAAAAGAACCTCTACCGCATGCTCGGCTACTTCTCCATCATCGGCCTGCTGCGAGTCCACTGCCTGCTCGGTGACTTCAGCTTGGCGCTGAAGACGCTCGACGACATCGAGCTCAACAAGAAAGCCATGTTCGCCCGTGTCATGGCTGCCCACTTCACCACTTACTACTATGTGGGCTTCTCGTACATGATGATGCGCCGCTACGCCGACGCCATCCGCATGTTCAGCCACATCCTGGTCTACGTCTCCCGGACCAAGAACTTCCAAAAGAACAGCCAGTACGACTCCATCTCCAAGAAGAACGACCAGATGTTGGCCCTGATTGCCATCTGCGTCGCCTTCCACCCGACCCGCCTCGATGACACCATCCACACGGCTCTCCGCGAGAAGTACGGCGACCAGCTGCTCAAGCTGCAGCGCGGTGGCCCCGAGTCGCTCCCCATTTACGAGGAGCTCTTCAGGCTCGCCTGCCCCAAGTTCATCTCGCCCATCCCCCCGGACTTTGACAGGCCCGAGAACAACATCGACCCCATCGACCACCACCTGTCAGTCTTCATGGAGGAGGTCAAGACCAACATGTGGAGCCCAACCGTCAAGTCGTATCTTCGCCTCTACACCACTATGGACCTGAAGAAGCTGGCGGGCTTCCTCGACGTCAAGCCCGACGAGCTGCGCTCCTGGTTGCTTGTCAACAAGCAGCGGACGAAGCAGCTGCGCTGGACCGAGGGCGGCCTCCTCGAGGGCGAGCTCGTCAACATTAGCGACCTCGACTATGCCCTGCAAGGTGTAAGTGATTATTGCTTGGAATATTTGCCTCTGGTGACCAGGCTGACTCGTATTGCAGGACATTATCCACATCTCGGAAGCCAAGATTGGCCGCAAGTTGGTTGACTGGTATCTGCGCAACCTGGCCCGGACATATGTCTGAACTCATCATGGTTCGCTATGGGGATGACAGAGGGCGAATGCCATCACACCTTCCTGAAGGGCGCGTTTTTCCTCGCCTATGATTTTCTCGGTCAACGGATAGGGTTGGGTCGGAGTCTAGGAAAAGGCTTCAAGGCAAAGGCTCTCTGGGCGTCAGGTGGAGAATTATCGAGAAAACATTGGAGCATCTAGGAAGACGAAAGGACATGATTCATCGGGCGAGGGATGAACGCATCCGCGCTGAGTTACCGAATGTGGTTTCTGGGTCGCGGATCTGGACCAGCAAGGTTCGAAACCATCGTCGGGAGATTCAGACTGGCCAGCCTGGTGTGGCCTGCCTGGTTGAAGGAGTATGGAAAGCGTAAATGCCCAGGAACAATAAGTGCCGGCGATAAAGAGAGGACAGAGGTGAGCCAGTCCAACTGGGGCTGGTCGTCAAATTCCGAATGAAAACGGGTTGAAACATGATTTCTCGGGACTGCCGTCATCGAATCTTGTCGTCGAACAAAAGGCGCTTGCCATGCCCCAGACATTTCATGAAGCTCAATGCCAGAAGCCGATCACAACCCCTTCGCTTCATTTCATCCGCGTTTCGCGCGAAGAACCACCTGACAGACATTGTACTGTACCTTACCGTACAAGTGTCCTGTCAGGTATAGTACATACATTACGTTACCAAACGCCATTCATCCCATGCAGGTCGAGGCCGATGAAAAAGCTTCAGGTTGCATCGCGCCCCGGCATGGCTCGGACCGGCTCCCGGGAGGCCTCCGACATGAGCACGGAATGCATATGGAGAACAACGACGCCCTATCCACGACTCCATACCAACCAACAAATCACCAATCACTTGGTCCACACAAACACATGCAAGTTTTTGCTCAATTAACCACATCCGACCCTACCATGTACATCTTTGTGTCAACTTGGATTACCGGAAGTGCTAGGGTTTAAATACCTGCCAGGTATTCTCCGGGATGACGTTTTTTTTCTGAGTGTCACATGGCAAGCTGAGATCTGGGTTAACCAATGCCATGTGCATACGACGACAGATCTAGTCCTGGGGGGCATCTATGGATCTGGCCGGGGTGAGATGCGCTGTCTGAGGCGTGGCGCGGGGTATTGATGCGTGAACTTGGTACTTACCTGGTGGAAGTATACACCCCCAGTGGTAACCAGGTCCTCTGTATGAACGAAGCCTGTTAGAACATTGCACATTGCACAATCCAAAGTGCTCGTCTGCATCTGGAGGTGATAAGTACCTGACGCATAGCTTCTGATTGACAGCAGCGGTTAGGTCATCAAGATAGCAACGGGGCTGCCAGACAGCCACCCCAGACAACAAGTGAAGTTGTAGGAGTGATAACCAGGTTACACAGCACAACCCCGAGCCTCTTACGGCGCCCGAAACTCTACCGAAGCCCAGCAGATGCAGAGATAACGTCGGTGCCCTTGTCTATCACCGAGTTAACTGCTGGTTCAACACAACGCTCTTGTCAGCATCAATCAGGGGAAAAAATCGCCCTCTTTGATCATCAATCTCTCCTTGTGCTTTTGGCATCTCCACTTCCCACCGGTTGACCGCCTCACCTCCCCACTGTCGTTCCTGTCGGGCAGGTTCCCCGGCAATGCTACCTAGTGTACGACCCAGACTCCGTTCACCGCGTTCCAGAATCCGGCCGGTCAGGGACAAAACTCCTCACGGGACCTCTGTGCAGGCAAAGGAGGGAGGTTCGCCGCCATCGACGCACCCCGCAGCCCGGCGCTTGGCTCCCTTCCCTGGGATCGGGCGGCGGAACTGCCAAGGCACCATCTGTTGCCCAACAGCTTGGCCGTGTCGTCGGTGTGTGGGAAGCTGTTGATGAAGTTTTGAACAAGGGCGTTCTCTGCGTGTCTCAAATGCTCCCCATAAACTACCTTACCAATACGGTGTATTACCAGTAAGGATGAGTTTCAGTGACGGACTGACATGCTGCCCTGACGCAAACTGTGGTCAGTAAGGTAGCACTCTTGCGGGATCAAGATCGGATGTCTCTGGCCACTTCTGATCCATCCCGTCCACCACTTCACGTGTTAACGGAGCCCGATCGGCTGAGCATCGTCAGGACCCAGGGCCACCAATACAGCAGTAAATTGGGCGTGGCAACGTCCCCTTCGGATTTCGTTCAGTGGAGGGCCCTACAGGGACCCGAAGCAAGGATTTAGTGTTGCATCCGCCCACAGCCAAACAAAAGCGGAGAAAAAATACTTAGTTAAAAGGTTGGTAGTTACCGGAGGCAGAACCGCGCAGTCAACCACCTGAGTTACATTCCGTGACAGTCCGAAGTTCGTCAAAACTGGTAATCTTACCTGAACTCTGTTGAAACATTAGAGCGACGGAATTGAACCTGGGTGTCTGAGACTTTGGTGTCTGGTGAGCGCCAAGCCAAGAAGTTGGCTCATGGACTGAGCTTTCTTACCAGACTCCCATTCGCTTTGGGCCGTGGTGTGTTCTTGTTTGCTGCGTTTCTCGCCCAAGATTCAACAATGCCATAGTTGAACATCCGTGCTGGCCGCCCGTTGGCCCCGTTGTTGGTGCGCCACCATCTTGTTTGTATTTCTTTTACGTTTTAAAGGGTCCTGACCTTCCGGAGTCCGGTGCCACTGTCACGAAATACAACGTCCAAGACAGAGCTCCCTTCCCTGTTCAGCCTCACCATTGCGGGCCCCGCAGCACTCGCTGCTTCTGGCATCTGGCAGCGTCTTGTGATTCAGTTGTGTTTGTCAAAGCTTCTTTCTGCCTGCCATTTAGGATTCCCATCGTCCCAGCTCCCTTTCATCGAAACCATTATTTTTCACGACCAAGCTTTACCTGGTCCTGTCTGCTCGATTCCCTCATCATCTGACTTCAGAAAGGTTGTGCAAAACAATCTTCGGCTCAGACCTTCTCCTTTACAGAGCTTTACATACCTTGCTACCCCAACCTTGCACACTCAACCCTGGACAAAAAGCCACCACCTCATTGCTGTTTGGTTAACAACTTCAGACTTTGGCCTTTGCCAGAGCCGACCTGAACATCACCGCTGCCATCACCACCACGGCCTTCAGCAACAGTACTCTAATCGGTGCCCCGGCCTACGATGGCTGAGGTTGTCAACCATGAAACCCGACTAAAGTTACCGGCCGCGATCGCTGCGAGCCCCGACCCGAACGACGTGTCGCCAGGGACCAGGACGACTCACAACGGCGCTGACGGCTACTTCTCAGCCAATGCTAGCGTCAACGGCGTCTCAGCGTCAAATGGGTCGTCTCTGCAGTCCTTGTCGGCGTCCAACGCGCCCAGCACTACGACACTGACGTCTGGGTCGGACGACTTCGCGGCAGATAGCTCGCGACAATCTTTAACAAACGGCACCCTCCGGACTCACTCGTCCACATCGGTCACCTTCCGCCCTCCTCGCAACCCGTCGCTGCCCCAGGGCCTTCCGCGCAAGACCGACCATCGGCGCCTGCGCGAATCGTCCCCTTCGCCTGTGAGGTGAGTCAGCACAAGTTTCTGTTCTTCGGTTTATTCCTTATTCCCTATCTTGTCTTTCTCTCGTGGGCTCTTCCTGCTGGCCTGGCGGCGAGGTCCAGGGTCACGGGTGCCACGCCAGTCACATTGTGTCCTGCCATGCGCCATGACGCAGGCCGGTGGCTGCCCTGAGGGGCCAAGATCCGAGCAAGCCCCGCGCTATCTCGAACTGCGAGCGAGAGGTGCCGCTCTCAAGAGAGCTCGCTTGCCACCGTGAGGCGCAATGCTCAGCCAGCGACGAGCATGCCAAGCCTTGATCGAGGAAACTCAATGGCCCGTTCCTGTGTGTCAGCTGTCATCTCACCAGCGCTCTGTGGCCAGGGATGGCTGATCACAGCCCATTGCCTGGAGACGGAGCTGGACCGTTTGCTGAGCATACAGATCGTTGTCGACGGCACTCAGCCAGCCTGACTCCAATTGGCGATGTCGCGGGGATGAGCGGCGACGACGGGCACATTGTCAGGCTCGATCGGGTTGGCAGTTGAAGAAAAAAAAACGTTGTTCGGAGACACGGGCGGTCCCGATCTCTCATCCAGCGGCCAGTGCCGAAGTTGATGGCTCTTTTAGCCCCGAAGAGACAGTACCCCGCAACCCCCACCAAACTGCTGGGTCGGATGCTGCGATGGCATGCCTGTGCCCAAATCCCACTAGACGGACGTTGGAAGGGCCAGAACAACTTTTCTTGGGAGTCCGCAGCAGTGCCGAGAAAGAGCCTGTGATGTCGGCAATCTCCACTCTTCTCGTCACGTTGCCCCCGCGTCATGTTCGGTTCCTCTTTGTCTGCTCGCCAATTTTCTGATGAGCGACATCTGACTGCCCGGATTGGCGTGATATCTGCAGCTTTTGTTGCCCTCACACTTCTCTTAATCACTTCCATATGCCGTCTGGCAACATTTTCTCTAGAGCACCAGCTCGTTATTTTCTGAAAACCATCGCATCATGGCCACGCTGACAGCAAACCCACTTCCGGCTACCAGGTTCGAGCATCACGTCGGGTTTGATAATGTGCCCATTGGGGAGGCCACCAAGAACAACCCCTCGTCGTTCACACTGCAGGCCCGGCACCAGGGCTACCATCCCACACGGCGGTCGCGCACCTTCATGATCGGCGTCGACGAGCACACTTATTCCCAGTATGCGCTCGTGTGGCTTCTGACCAACATGGTGGACGACGGCGACGATGTGGTCTGCGTTCGGGTTGTGGAGAGCCCCGTCCGACCAGATAAGAACTACCAGGAGGACGCGAGGCAGCTCTTGGAGCTTATTATGTCCAAGAACGAGCTCAATAAGGCCATTAGCATCGTTCTTGAGTATTCGGTGGGGAAACTTCATGACACATTCCAGCAGCTGGTAAGTCTCATATTTGTTCGAACTTGAGTACGAGATTGAACCTTTCGCTAACGAGTATGGCAGCTTGGAATCTACAATCCCTCAATGCTCGTGGTTGGCACCAAGGGTCGGTCCCTCGGAGGATTCCAGGGGCTGATGAACGCACGAAACTCCTTCTCGAAGTACTGCCTGCAATACAGCCCTGTCCCGGTGGTCGTCGTCAGGCCTGACGACAAGCGGCAGAAGAAGAAGGACAAGCGCTCGCAAGATCCGAACCGACAAGGCTATGCCCAGATGCTCGCATATAACGGAGGAAAACACGAAGTTGACTGCACCGACCTCAGCGATCTCTACGAGTTCCAGCAAGGCATTTCAAGAGATGAGGAGGCACACCAGGTGGCGGCTGCGATTGGATTGCCGGCGAGGTTCGACCCGACCATCAAGCCTTACAACCCACGGGAGCCGCGCCGGCGGCGGTCATCACCGTCCACGACTGGCTCGAACAGGGCCACCTCGCTGTCCCCTCCGCCCTCTTCGCGCGGTGGAGACAGTGCTGAGGAAGACAGCGGTGACGACAATGGGGATGAAGAGGATGAGTTTGAGGTGGAGGTTGCGTCGACCGGCGCGCCCGATAAGCGGAAGAAGGCGGACCTGGAGAGGGAGCAGAAGCAACGGCTTCACGCCATGGAGGTCGGGGAGGCAGAGGCGCTGCTCAAGTCGAGCAAGTCGGCCCAGCCTGACGACGACGATGATGATGACGATGGGTCGCAGGACAAGGGACCGGATGGCGCGTCCAGCTCATAGGAACCCGCATGAGTTGGAGTTGGGTGCTGTAAACGGGGCGAAGGGTTCGTGTACTTTGTTATTCTTTCCCAGGACGAGAACGGTGGCGTTAAGGCGCAAGAAGGGGTTGGGATATGGCCGGCCGGACGGACAGGCAGGAGATATGAAACCTCTTCCTTGATGGATGTTTAGCATTTCGGAGGCGCTCAGCGCACAGGGTTGTCTTGTTCGAGACATGTGGAGACAGGAAAAGAGATGTGTATAGTTGTATGGTTTACAGCAGCAAGGCTTGTAGCAGTAACATGATTGCCCGTACTCAGCCTCTCATCGGTTTGAGGACTCAGTTATTTTCGGGAATATCTGGAGACATGATCATGTGCGCTCTTCCATGTTGAATGCCACAATCCCGCGTTTCCGCCATGGTTCCTGCATAGTGTAGGTTCCCCGCCTCCATGGCTGGCGTCGGGTGACGCAACCGTGGGGCTGGAAGTGGTGCGAGTCTTTGACAAGTGCCGCCGCAGGAGAGGCTCCATGTTGGGTGGGTCTCCCGTTTTGGAGGGGCGGAGCTGACGGGGCTGCGCAGCCTCGGGGCCCAGATCCCAAGTCTTGGCTTCCATCGTTCCCTGATGAATGACAGACATCATCTCGTTGTTCCTTTTAATCAACACGAGCAACATTCAGCCCACGCAACTCCGAAGCAAGATAAGTTGCAGAGAGAAACCCGATCGCTCAAACCCCTTCGCAATGTCCACGACTGAATGCCGGAAAACTGGGGATTGAAGAGGTTCCGCCAGTTCGATTGGCTATTCCCTCCGTGTCGACGAAGTGATGCATCGCTGCATACGGCAGAGCTAAAGTAGACCGGTTCCTTCCCATCGCCATCATCATATCATCGCCGGTCTAATCGTACATACCGACTTGCACATCGCAATCGACAACCATCCTAAACCCATTCCCACTTCACCGAGCAACAATGGCCTACCCGGACCCAGTCTACCCCGATGACACTGATGACGGCGCCTCCTGCGGCCCCGACTCGTGCGGTCCCCCGACCTCTCCCACCACCCTCCTCACCACCGCCTTCTCCCTCGCCCCCGTCTTCGTAATCTTCCTCCTCGTCTCTTCGCTCGCGCTCTCCCGCCTCCACCCGCGCCTCTCCAATTGGCAGCAGCGGCAACAGCAATCCCAAGTCATCGACGACGGACAAGACCACGTCCTCCCGGCCTCCGCGCCGGCATCGCTGCGCCAGGCGCACGCCGAACAGGCCGCCCGCTCGCCTAGGCGGCGCGCCGCGGCGGCCGCGTTCGCGACGACCCTCGGGCTGGCGGGGGTGTTGGCGCAGCTGTTGCTGGCGGAGATTTTGGACGTGAAGGACGACGATGGGACGGGGTTGAGGTTGCATGTCGTCGGGGCGAAGGGGGTGGCTGATGCTGATCCGGGGAGCGGGAAGGAGGAAGAGGCGGGTTGGTTGACATGGTTGGTGCTCGCGCTGGCGAGGCTGGTCCTCCTGCCCGGCGCGAAGGCCAGGGCGACGGCATTGAGGTGGGCGGTGCCGATGTTGGTGGGGATGTTGGTGGTTATTGTGCCGTTGTTGGAGGTTTGGGGAGTGTTGGCGTTGAGGGGTTGGAAGTTTGGGAGGGATTCGAGAGGGAGGATTGCTTCGCGCGCCGCTTGGGTGGTGTTGGGTACTGTGTTCTGGGTGTGGCTTGTGGGCTTTTGGGCTGTGGGGAAGGTGATGGTTGCGATGGGATCGGGGTCGGGGCAGACGAAGATAGGAGCGGCAGAGGCGAGGGAGATGGTGGATTTGGCGAGCAAGGTTGGGTCCTCGGGGTATGGAGCTGGCGATGGGTGGTTGCTCAGAGGATGCTTGGAGAGGATAGGTGTGATTGGGATATGGTTGATGGCGCTGCTGTCCGGGTTTGCCAGTGTGTCCAATCCGTGGCATACCTTCGTCGACGGCCGCATGTATCGCCGTCGACCCATCACCGACGCCGACATTGCGCGAAAACAGGCTGGCTTGGACGCCACCACCGAGCTGCTGCTGTCCAAACGTCACCGGCTTCGGGCGCTGCAGCGCAAGGCGGAACTGACTGGCGAGAACAGCTCCAACGGTGGCACCGGCACAACGGGAATGATGGGCAAGGTTTTCGGTTCACTCAGAAACCTTGCTGGCGGCGGTGGCGACGCGGCCGAGATCCGGACTCTCCAGATGGAGATCGCCGGGTTAGAGGCCATGGAGTCCAACCTGGCCTCGTCATTATCCAACCTCCGCAACCGCAAAGCCGCGCACGCACGCGACGGTACGGCGCTCGGCAAACTCCTCGCCATCCCTCAGTATGCCTTCGCGACGTACTGCGTGTACCGCATCCTCGCGACCCTCCTCACCACGCTGCGCCGGGCCTACTACCCCTGGGCGGCCTTCTCGTCTTCAGACCCTATCAACCGCTTCCTCGCGCTGCTAGCACGGCACTGGGACCCGGCGCTGGACGTCGCGGCGTGGGCGCGGCAGATTTCATTCCTCTTGTCGGGAGCTATCCTAGCCGCCAGCGCGTCCTCGGCCGCGCAGACAGCTCGGCTCTTTGCGCGCTGGACGCCTTCCATTCCTCTCCTGCGCCAGGCAGCTCAGGTGAACCTCCCGCTGCTGGCTGCCCAAGTCGTGGCTACCTACGTGATCAGCGCGGCGCTGATGTTGCGCGGCAGTCTCCCGCGCGAGGTGGGGAGGTCGGTGACAGACGCGCTCGAGGGGGCGCTGGACCCGGCATTCGCGGATCGCTGGTTCGAGGGCTGGTTCCTCGTTGCTAGCGCGGGCACGGCGTTGGGGATATGGGTTGGGCGGAAGGTTGGTGGGAGTGCGGGAGATGATGATTGGGACGACTTTGCGGCGGAGGAGATGGGGCAGAAGAGGTCATGATGACGCTCTTGATCATTGAGCAGGATGGGAGTTGTGTGTTTATTTGTGTATATGGCGGTGATATCCTGGGCATTTTGATTACTGTTGTTGTAATCGGGTCTGCAGTTCCTTGTACGCATAACTTTTTCTTGGTTATTCTTTTATCAATGGCGATATATCTTGGAGACTACACAGGACCTCAACGTTCATGACTCTCCCTGGCTTTGCCTAGTGTTTAGAAGTAGCCGCTGATCGGCGCTTCTGTGTGAGTAGGTTGATTCCACGGCAGCATCTCAGACCCAAACAGCGTTGGACAGGGACAAGACGGGGGTCGAGGTCTTGTTGACTAACATGAACTGGGTAGTTTTGTTTTCCTCGACATTTTGATACTTTCACTTCTGGTCTTCGCTTTTGTTCATTTTCTTTGACCTCCTGTTTTCTCTTTCTTTTACACTATTTATTTTTGCCTTTTCGGAGATCTTCCTCTTCCTGAATTGACGTTCACTTGGTGATGCTCCAGATCTTGGCAAACTGCCTTATGAAACCCTGGCCTGGGCTCCCGCTTGGCTGGACCAGTCTGACCAATCCCCAAGCTTCCCACTGTCGCATCTTGGGCAACTTGTAACAGAGGCGCCTTGTTTCGTTTCAAGCCTCTGCAACCTCCTGTCCAACCACCAGCGGCTTCGTCCCGCGCACACCAAAGACCTGGCGACCGACGCCCAACCAATGTGTTGACTCTTTGTCCACCGCTGACAACCCTGGTGCGAAACCAGGAGACATGCAGGGGATACACGTGGGTGGTGTGAGCTCGTTCGCGGGAGCTTGACGCTGGCAACGAATCGCAACTCTGGAACGGCGTCCACTCGAGCGAGCCCCTCACTGCCAATCGACGTTGGGAATGGATCCCTCCCTCGACCAGGTGTGGACTGACAGACATGGCTGGCCGGGGATGCTCGAATCCACGCTACTGGAGTGACATGTTGCATCGGGCCATTCTCTTTTCTGCTCCCGTGGAGGAAAAGACGCACTTTCAGAGATTGACAGGGACAGCTGGCTGCTCTGGTGGTTGACTGGAAGACTTCCCCATTATCTCAAGGGTTCCTCCGGCCCCGAACATCTGACACTTTTTTTCCTCCATCTTTCACCTGACACGGTGCACTTCGTGAGTGTCAGTCAACCTTCGGGCCCGGTTCCCGACCCGTCCCTTGCCTTTCACTCTTCTATTTCCATGTCCCTCTGAAGCTGTGCTTCGTTTGATTCATTGTTTGTCTTTTTTGTTTGCTTTCCGCTGCCTTGGCCGTCTTTTCCTTCGATCCGCGCAAACGTCGCACCGGAACTGTTCGCCACCGACAGACGGGGCTTTCTGCCTGCCTCTGATCGGTTACCTTGCTGCTTTTGCGCAACATATATTTCTCGTATCGGAGCTGGATCAGCCGCGCTGTACTCGCCTTTTCATATTTGGACTCTTGGAGACCTTGCGCAACACCTAGCTTTGGACTGGGTCGCAAGGCATGATCAAAATCAACACCACGGGAAGATCAGAGACTTATCACCACCACCGAACCCCCGCAAACCCGCATCCGAACCGTGCGGACACACTTCAGCCGCATTGACCGTCGATTGATTCTCGCGTGGCAGCGTTGCTGCGGGCGCTGCACCCGATCTATCGGATCCCCCGAAGCCACGGCTCCCCCGAGACACATAGCGTTTCGGGTTGGAGCACGACGAGAAAATCACTCCCGCCATCTGCCGCATTGCGCGAACTGTCTAGCACCGCGCCGCGTTGCACATCTCTTGAGAGAGGAGGGCCAGGACGGAAAGGACGGAAAGGACTACGGTACACCAGCACGACAGCCGAGAGAGAGTCTGTCGTTTGCTGTATCACCCGGAGGAGGAGGTTCTGCTGCCGAAGCAAAGGAGTTGAGGACACGCACATCGCGGTCCTGCGCCTCTCGTTCTTTTTCTCCTCTAATCGAAACCACGAACGATTCCACGACATTGGGATACCTAATCTCGGCAACTCTGCCATGGCCGGCCACGACGGGCAACGGTCATTCTTTTCGCGATGGACATGGTTGCGACTCCTCACGCTTGCGACGGCCTCCTCGGCCATATCGCTTTCCAACATCCAACCCCTCGGTGACCTCAGGGTGACGCTCGGCTGTGCCCTCGCCTACAGCACCGACATCACGAGCTGCCGCATATCCGACTTCGAGCGGCCGGGCATCTGCTCGACCGCCTGCGTGCGCGGGCTGACGAGGGCGATGAACGCGGTGCAGGAAGCCTGCGCCGAAACCCAGGGCGTCTCGCCGGCCTCCCTGCTCGGGCAGGCGCTCTCCGGAAGGCTGGTTGTCGTGCTCTGTCCAGGTAGTTTTTCTTCCACCCGCACCACGGAAACCCCGACAGACAGGCCAATCGCCGCGCCCACTCGTGTTCTTACCTTCACTACATCCCGTGTCAACACCGGGCCACTCACATTTACCACAGTCAGGCCGACATCGTCGTTGACAACGACGACGACGGCATCGCTGGCGGAAGAGACGGACGACTCGACCATCGTCACGCGCACGTCGACCGACCGCGGCCTCTCAACCATCACCACCCAGACTCCGTCACCAACCTCGCCGCAAGACGAGACCTCCGCGGCTGACCAACCGGTGATTCCGCCGACCGACGTGCCGAGTCCCGGTGAGGATGAGGGTGATGATGGTGATGATGATGACGATTCCGGGAGTTCCTCCTCCGGCGGCGGTAGCCCCTTCGACATTGTCCGTACGAGCGACGCCCGGCGGTTAATAGATACTTCGATCGCATCATGGACAGTCACGTTAGGATTGGGTTGGTTGTTATTGCTCCGCTAACTCCGGGAGAGGGGGGCCAGCTTTTAACGATATGAGACGGTATTGTTAGTGTGTTACTTATTCATGAAGCGTCGGGTATTCATAAGTATTAATGAGCTTTGTTGAAGTTATGATTTTGGAAAGTGTTGGGAGCATTTAGGAGTTATTTCTTGGGATTGGGGTTGGGCCTGGGGACTCTGTTTTTATGATACCATAGTGTATTTGATTTGGGGGGGACATGAATTGAATCGGGATGTTGGAAATATGTACAGGAGTAAGGAACCTGGAAGTGATGTCCTATGAAAGCAAAACGCAAACAATATCGTTGAGTGAACATCTGAACATGATGCGCCACGCTGGAAATCCAAACATCCAACATCACCAAGGAAAAGAATCGTCCCGTTTCCATGACCACCTCTTGAAATCCGTGTCGCTGTCAGCAATCACCTGAATCCATTGTCCTTCTTGATCGAACCACGTTTACCCATCCATCCCCAGCTACCTTAGTCAACCCGCCAATAACCCCAGGAACTATCGTGGCCAGCCAGTCCCCTACCCATCCTATTAATGTCCCATGTGTCTGTCCAGTTCCAGATACCCTTCCACTCCCTCCTCATGCAGTCGAAGCCCAAAGATCGCTCAGCTGGACAATCCCCGGAATGCTAGCGAGCAGCCCGACCATGCCGTCACCCAGCAGGCCCTTCTCGCTGCCCCAGTGCAGGGTGAGCGGAGCCCAGGCGAGCTGGCGGATGGTGGTCTTGGCCCACTTGGACCGGGCCTCAGCCGTGGCGACGGCCTCGCCGCCGCCGACGCGCTGCGCGGCGAGCCTGCCCAGCTCGATGCCAATGAAGGCGGCCCAGAAGCGCGAGCTCCACCGGTACGCCTTGCCGATCTCCTGTGGGCTCCAGCCCATCACTCCGCGCTGGGAGAGGTAGGCGCCGTTCTCGAGCGCCTGCAGTGCCACGCAGGTGGTGAGGCGGGCCCATTCGACGAGCAGCTCGAGCTTGCCGGGCACGGGCGCCGCTGCGGCTGTGGCATCCTTCTCCGAGCTGGCCGAAGGGGTGGAGGAGAAGAGCGCGGCCTTGGTCTTCTTGATCAGCCCCTTGGCCCAGAAATACATCGGCAGCAGCGCCCAGAGGCGGGTGATGGTCCTGGCCTCGGAGAGCAGGGTCGACAGCGCGGCGAGGCGCTTGGACAGAAGCAGAGCGCGCGCCGCGGCCGCGGGGACGGCGACCTGCCCCTCACCGGCGGCGGCGGTAGCGGCAGAGAAGACGACCGTTGTACCCCGCGGCAGGGAAGCGACGAGCGCGATCCACTCCCGCGCCGACCGCCGCAGCGCCGACTGCGACAGCCGCTGGAGAATCACGCCGGCAAGCTTGGAGGTGTAGCACAGGAAGAGCAGGACCGTGTCGATGCCCGCGGGGGTCTCGAGGCATTTGTTGAGGCGGGTGAGGAAGGTGTCGAGGGCGGCGGGGGTGCGGCAGGCAGCGGTGACGAGCGCCTTGGCGGAGAGGGCACCGCAGGCGGATTTGGGAGTTGCCGCAGCTGGAGCCGGAGCCGGGGCCGGAGCAGGAGGAGGATGGTTGGGAGCGGTGGTTGTGGTCGGGGTGTTCTCGGCGGAGGAGGAAGAGTCGGTCGTCGACATGAGCGGCTCAGGATCGAGGACCGCGACCTGTTCGGCCGCGGAAGAGGAGGGGGAGTCGGCCATTGTTAATAATGTGATTTGAGGGATTGGCGACGACGGTTTGGTGGTCCCTTTGGTGGCAGGGAGAAGAGCCGGTGGGCGATGGCTATCTCGAGTGAAGGAAGGAAGGTTGAGAGTTGTGCGCAGCGGTTGAAGTCCCAGGTCTTAAAGCATAAACCAGCCAGCGTCGTCTGATGGAGCTTCAGCCCGGTTGTGTAACTTCCCCACGTGGTACAACCCAAGCAATCCTTGATAACACCAACAAACAACAAATAAACAAAGGAGAACTTTGAGAGGAAAAGAAAGGGATCCCCAAACCTTCAATGCATGGGGAAATTTAGAAATGGGCGCTGGGCTGACCAGCGTCTGCTTCTTGTTCTCTTGGAGAAAGCTGGGGATACCCCACCGGCCGAGCGGATTCGAGCTGACTTGGACCTGAATGGGCAAGAGAGAAGCTGGGGAAGGACCCGAGCAGGTGTTCCGCACAAGCGCCAAGCATCTTCGGCTCCGCTCTGCCTCGGTCCGCGGTGCGAACCAGGGGGCGGCAAGTCGAAGTTGGGGCTGCCCAGTGGGCCGCCGGATGTCGAGCTCCGGGCAGCTGACTTGGCACCTCAACGACATTCACCCTCTTGTTCGCCCTTCACTAAATGTATGTACAAGACCACACGAGGCATGAAATATTTTTCATTCCTAAGCAGTGCATGAGCGGTGAGGCGGGTATTGCTATCCATTCCATACTCTAGGGTATCATGATCTCATGATGGGCAGTCATACACAATACTGTCAGCAAGTACACCCAAAAGCCGTCTTCCAAAGAAGGAAAATAGACAACCCAGGAAAAGGTGCTGGGAAACAGATAATCCAAGACAACCTATCCCTGGATCCAAACCCTTCCCAATTCCATTACCTTTCAGGCTTTTTACCCTTTGGCTTTCCATATCTTCCCCTCAGGCGTCAGCAGAGTGGCCATCGCGCTATTCGTCCCTCCCCTTGCTCCCGCGCTCTCCCAAACGCTCTGGCTCACCCGTTGCGGAATCTTCCTCCCGCGAAGGCGCTGGTCAATGAGCCACATGCCCACGACAAACTCATCCTTCCCCAACGCGCCCTTCCTGTCTCTGTCCACCAGATCCCACACCTCGGCCAGCTCGTCGCGGGGCAGTCGGCTGCGCATCCAAATATCGCGCACCACTATGTTGACCACGAGATCCGCTTCGGGAGCTGGAGGTAGAGCACGGCTGGCCTCGATCTGCTCGTGCAACCAGCTGTCGTCTTTGCCGTTAGAGTTCGGGTCCCGGGGTTGATACTGCAGCGCCCATCCCGGCCGGAGGAACAACCCGCGATTGCTGGCCCACACGGCCTCATACCGGCGGCGCTCTTTCGGAGTGATCTCATCGCGCCATCGTCGACGCGCCGCTTCGTGGTGCGCATGCTTGCGGTTGCCACCAGCTCCGGCGACCCGCAGCACCTTGTCGCGCCGGCGTTGGTGATGCTGCTGCCGTCTGCGCCGCTCCTCTTCGTCGTCTGAAACAGATCCGGCCTGGCCGCGCAGGGTTTGGAGCATCCCGGGTTTCCCGCCAGTGAGCTGTGATTTGAGGCTGTCGGCTGTGCGTTGTGGTTGGATAGGGCTGGATGAGCCGGGTGTGCGACCGGAGCGACGTGGCGGCGGAATGGGAGGGAGCTGTGGTTGGCTTTGGCTGGTCAGGCGCGCTGCGGCAAGGTTGCTTGCGACCATGGCGTTGGCAAGCGAGTCGACGGTCAGGCTAGGGGTAGGTGTTGATGCGAGAGGTGAGGATATTCGTTGGAGGTCTGGGATTGAGGTCCGCCGTGGCCAGGATTCGGGTGTGATCAGTGGAGGGCGCTTGGGTCTTTGAGCCGCATCTCGGGTTGGCGTTACAGGTCGTGAGGGGACCGAGGAGGCCGAGACAAATGTGTCATTGGATGAGGTGGAGGCTTCGGACAGGCGGCGTCCTCGCGGAGGTAGGGCCGGTGGTGCCTCGACGGCTGTCTGGCTTATCTCGAGGATGAACGTCTGGGTCTGCGGTTTCGGAGGCGTCGGTCGTGGTTTACCACGTTGACCAGGAGAAGAGGTAAGCGTATCCGACAAAGGTTGGTGTGATGCCGTGCTCAGATGCAAATCAGTTGGTTGGCTATCGCCCTGGCGACCACTTCCTCGCACATTCTCGGATGGCTCTCCTGCTTGGAGTGACGACATTTGCCCGTTCTCTCCACGGGCACCACTATCAACAGGCATCGTCGGCTTCGGTTTCGGCGGCGGCTTGGGCTTGGGCTTCGCTTGCTGCTCGTCCTGTCTCTGTTGCCGATCTGCATTCTCCGGACTTGGCAGGCGGCATGACGGGGATTTCTTCACAGGGTCCACGTCATAGTCGCTCTGCTTACTCTCAAACAAAGACACAAGTGACGTGGTGGGTGGAATGGACGTAGTATCAGGACCGTCGGTATCGCTGGCTCTGCTGGCTGGTCCCAGATCCAACCCTCGGGGGGGTGCGATGGCGGAGACGCTCAGCCGGCTTTCTGAGCTGATGCTCTGTCCCCTGGCTCTGCTTGCCCTGCCTTCGTCGAAATCAATGTGCGGAGTTGGCCTGCGCGCGGGCGAGCCTGACCGGCTTGCCGCAAGAGTTGCCGCGATCAGAGACGGTGACGGAGAGGGTGAGGGAGAAGCTTGTCGTCCGGGTGTGTCTCCTCCAGCAAATCTGCCAGCTCTTGGGGGTGAGAGCATAGTGTTGCTTCCCACACTATCACTTATAGTTGTTGTGTATGCGTCTGCTTGTGTGCGAGCATTTTGTCCTGTCATTTGGTTGCGTATCCTCCCAGGCCCCTTACCATCCTCCGGAGATTTCGCGGCCAGCCCCGCGGCGGCCTGTGTAGCAGCTAACAGGGCACCATTTCCACCTGGCCTACCACCTGTTCTGCCAGTGGTTTGCGGCGTCCTTGTAGGCGATCCCGTGTTCTTCCGTGATACTGGTGACTGGGGCCGATCTCCCCTCGAACCAGGGGCAACACGGACAACCCCGCCAGGGGAAGCAGGACCAGTTCGGGAGGGAGTTATCGCAGTGGCTTTCTGTTTATTGAAGGCGAGGGTTGCCCCTTGGAGCGCATGGGCGGTCGTCTGAGAAGGAGCATGAGGACGAGCAGAGCTAGCGCTGAAGGTTATGGAGAGGGAGGCGGTCGGGGCGAGGTTGGTTGTGCTTGCATTTGGACTTCGATCGTGGACGGGGTTGGATCGAGTCGGCGATGGTGGAGGCGGTGGTTGCATAGATGGGGATGAAGCTGTCGACTCAAGACAGGAATGATTGTATGGCTCTCTGCCAGGTAGGTAGGTTGCAGAGAGAAGCTTAAGGACCTGGAGGACGGGGAGATGAGGTCTTAAGAGGCCTGCGGACTGGAAGGAAGCTCAGTTGTTGACGGCAAGGCTCCAGCTGCGATGCAAGGCGATGCTGCAGAGCAATGCGAGGCAATGCAATGCAATACAAAGACCAAGTTGTTGGGGCGGTAACAGCGGGCTCGGATTAGACTAGGTCGGCATTGTGTGTTGGATGGAGCGAGAGTGTTGAGGCTCAATATTATCAGACTTTAGCTGAAGGCATCACCCCGGAGGTTCGTGGAGGGAACCAGCCTGTCATCTACACGGCCTGGACAGGGGTTGCCATTGTCAACAATTCATTTCAGGCGACAGTTTTGCCAGGTGCCAAGGATCCAGCCCAGGCCCAGACACAGTGTTGTGGCAATCCGCCTGGGCGGTTCCTGTCCATCAAGGTTCCCACCCCCAATTCTCCAACACTTTGTGAATCAAGAGAGCAACATTCATTCATTGCTTCACCTTTATGGACTATTCTGTGATCCAAGGATATATGTTTGTCAACAACTGTAATTTTTTCAGAGATCAACATACACTCACACACACACAGAAAGAAATTCATCACAATGTCGTCAAGTAGGTATCTACAGCACGCCAGACAGTTCCACGCTTCGCTGAGAAGGACGCGAACCATTGCCCACGAGCTGAAGCCCATAAACAGGAAAAGAATCGGAAGAGACAGACATTTCAAATCAGCCCATCAACGCCATAATCCCTTGCTTTGTACATCGCGCCCAAGAAAAGGAACAAAAGGAAATGAGAACGAAAGAGAGAAGCCCCAGTCCCACAGTCTCCTGAAAGTCCTGGAGGATTTTCCGTGGTTCATCCCAATCCAACCCATCTGAGAAATCATCTCTCTTCCAACCCTCGACAAAGGAAATTCCTTTTTTTGACAGAGGCTGATGTTGGTCGGCCCGCGCCCGCCGGACAGAAAAGAAACCACACAAAGCCCGCAATTACAAGACCGAAACAGAAAAGATCACCGACCTCATCATGAGAAAGGCCAGGACCATCAACAGGACCAACCACGTGAAAAAGAAAACGTAGATGAAAGAAAAAGCATACCGCCAAATATAAGAAGAACCCCCAGGGCCGCCACTCAACGCCGACGCCTCTCCAGAAGCCTCCCGGGTATATCCACCACTATGGGCAGACGACACTCCAACAGCAGAGCAAGACAGCAAGATAGCTCCGAACAACGCAGAACGTGCACAGCCAAAATGCTCCGTACATCCGGAATACCAATCCGACAGACAGACCGTAACTCCATCATGCAAAACGGAAGGAGACGTCATTTCGTGGTCGTCGTCATGTTCGTTGTCGTCGTTCATGAGGTGGTTGTAACGTTCATAGCTGGTCAGATCAATAGCATTCCTCGTCCCAGTTTTGCTGTTGCTGTTGTTGCTGATGTGGCTGTTGTGGTGCCCGGACCCGCTTCACCCGCAGGGACTCGGACCTGTTCAGGTCTTCCGGCGTCACCACCCGGCACTGTTGCTGCTGGAGTTGCTGGCTAGCCCTGGCGGCGCGCATCCTGGCGAAGTAGGCGTCCGTCAGGTCCTCTTCTGGCTCCGAGCAGTCATCGTACGTCTCCCAGTTCTCCGAGCCCGTGACGACAGTCGATGTGGACGTGTCGGACGAGATCTGGCGGATGGGCAGCGCAGCGTGCGAGCCCGATGACCCTGACGACGAGTGGTACGAAGTGTGACTGGAGTGGCCGGAGCGGTCGCTGCTCTTAGACGACGAGTAGTACTCGCGCGAGGACGGGCGGCTGTCGTTGTCTTGATAGGTCGGGCGGTCGTCATACACGTCCTCAGGCTCGACCTGGCGGACAATGCTGGACGCAAACGCCGCAGGGCGGATCGAATGGTGCTGGTTGGTGGGGGTCTCGAGTTCCGGTGGTGGCAGGAGATCGCGCATCTTCGGCGGCGGTGCACGGAGGATGGGGTTGCCTGGGCGGACGATGCCTTCAGCCCGAGACTGTGGGCGCTCGGGCATGTTGGCGCCATGTTTGAGGTTGGAGAGGGGTGCGCGCGCAGGGAGACGGGTCGGGCTGCCTTTACCGTTCGAGACCGGCGCTCCGCGGATGCTACCGTGGATCGCGAGCGGCTTGACGGAGGCGCCTGCGTTGGTGGGAGTCTTGGTTTGGCTCCTGGACGGGCCTTTGACGCTGCCGACGCTGCGTGCCCGGTTGAGACCGGGATTATTACCGGTTGGTGTTGGTGCCGGGGCAGGAGTCTTGGACCTGGCGCCCGTTGTCGGCTTCGTATCCTCAGCCTCGAGGCAGTCGAGGTAACGTTCGCCATGTACCAGGAATGGCCGGCCATACTCATCCTCCCACTGCTCGAGAGCCTTGCGTAGCTCGGCAACCACCTTGGGAAGCTCCTTGGCGATGCGCTTCCGCATCTTCTCCTCGCGCAGGAGCTTGCCAGGATCCCGCTTCTCTCCCTTCTGCCCGCGTCCAAGCAGGCGAGAGGCGTCCTGGCTGGCCGCGGCGAGCTCGTCCCGCTCCTGCACCAGCTGCTTGTGCTTGTCGACCAGAGCAAGAGTAGGGGCGCGCTGCTCTTTGAGCAGCTCCAGCCGGGCAATCTCGCGCTCATGGGCCTCCAGGAGAGCATCGCTGTAGACATCCGAGAAGGCAGGGGTGAACTCAAGCATCTCATCCTCCGAGAAGTAGAGAGAATCCCAGAGCTCTTGGAGCTTGGTGCGGGCGTCCTCGACGAAAATGTGCAGGTTCTCCCGCTTAAGCTCGTTGAGCCTCGCCAGCTCCTCCTCGAACTCATTGATCTGCCGCATGCCGCAGCCGCGGTTGCTGTTGAGGAAGGCCTTGCGGTCACCCTCATCGACGCCCAGCTTCTCCCAGAGGGCTTCAACCGCGGTGCGCAGGTCACGCAGCCGCTTCTCGCGGTTCTTCTTCTCCTCGAGAAGCTTGTCCCGCTTGGCGCGCAGGCGCGCGATGTCTTCCTCATGCAACCCGAGCTGCTCCGGGGCGTCACGGTAGTACTTGACAATGGCATTGTCGGTTTGGGCCTGCGGTGTTCCAAGTTCTGCCCACAGCTGGATTATGTTCTCGGCCACGGCCTTGACGGCTGCCACGCGGCGAGTGTACTCTTCATACACGCGCGTAAACTCGGCATCCAACTGGTCGACGTAGGCCGGAGATAGGTCGAAACTCGGCGGTACCATGTCGTCATCGCCCGTCGGAGGGAGGGTAACCTGAACAAATGTCGGCTCGAGATGAAGAGAATATGATTCGAGTGCCTGGGCAAGTTCTGTGGAAGGTCAGTCTCGTGGGTTGCCAACACGTAGCGCTAGTTCGAGACGTACTCTTGACTTGCTCGTATCGCTCCCGGTGGAGGCGGCTGACTTGAATGTGCTTCTCCTTGATGGTTTGGAGGCACCTTGTAAGCGGATAGGTGATCTTAAGTTCTTTGTCCTCGATTGAGTGTGAGCGGCGGAGTTCGGTGCCGTCGAGCGATGCCTCCATCTGGCGAATTGCGATAATCATCCTCTTGGCCTCATCAATCATGGCCTTCTTTTCTTCCGCCACCAGGCGGACCTGGTTCTGCAGCGCCTCAGAGAGGGCTTCAAACACCTGTCGTCCGGTGTCAGCGCATGGCGGAAGACATGATGTGTCGAGAGCGATCTCTTACCTGCTCTTCCCGAGCATCACGCTCATGGCTGGGGACGCCAATCTCGTCGAAAAGGCCGTGCAGCTGGCCAATGATTTCATTGACCTGCTGCGCCAGGTAACTTGTATCCATGTTGACTGTTCAATCTTCGAGTCGAGATATGTTGTGTTAAAAGGTTTAGAAACACTTGAGAGATGCACGGGCCCTCTGTAACGAGACCCTTAATGTTGTGTTGTGTTGATGAGTTGTCAATCGAGCCGAAGGTCGGATGCGGTGGGGGGTATCATGGGATCGCAATGACGTGCAGCTAGACTCTGCAGCTAAGGTTTGTTGTTTTCGCTCCTCGTCCGGGAAAAATGCCGGGGGTCAGCGCATCGCCGCAAAACACAAGTTTGTGGTTCGTCTGAAAAACACAGATTGACCACCAAAAATCAAGAAAAGACTCTGTGCAACCGCACGATAGCTCGTGGGAAGGAAAAGAAACGATCGTAGGGGTGATGAGCAGGGTGGTGGAGGAAATGATGGTGTTGAGGGATGATTGGGACTTTGTGTGTTTCTAGCCCCAAGCGTCATCAAAGTCAACATCCCAGTCCTGGGCTGGGTTGGTTTCCAGGGCAACAGACGCTCTGTCTCCGGGAGGCAGCGCGGGTGGTGGGGCTTCAGGAGCCCCACCCTCAGAGATCTTCCCGATCCTGTCCCACCCCCGCACCGGATGACTTGCAGCAGAATGGATCACTTCGCTCGGTTTTGCTTCCATTTTTGATCTCAGTGTTCACAGAAATCCCACGGAACACTAGATGCACTCAAGGCGTGGACTCGTACATCTGAATCCCATCACATTCTGTGAAAGTTCACATATCTTTTCGCCATGATTGCCCTCACGTTCGAGGTGTTTTCCAAGGGAGGGGCAGATTGTTTGCCCTCTCTGGCTCGAGTCAGCTGCCGTCTTTCTCGGTCTGCATCAAGCTGAGCCGTGGTGAGCTGCAGGCATCGACGCAGGATCCGTCAGTCATCCTCAGCCCTGCCGTGCTCATTGGTCCATCCCCCGATGCAACACCAGGCAAGGACCAGGACTCTTTCGGCCGACAGCAGGACAACAACACAAAACCAACAATTGCTCCTGGGGCAACGACGGGAGGATGGTGAGATATGGAGTTGCTTCCGAGTCAAATGATGACGACAAACAGACTAAGATTCTGCGGGTCTCTCTAAACTCCGTCCCATTGTTCTCCTGGACGACGCCGCCGAGATGTCTCTTGCTACCCATTGCCACCGGCTCCCGGAGCGGCCGTGTTCCGGGCAGTTATGCCGCGATGGACGTTGCACCGAGCAGTCTTCTACGTCCAACGATCGGCCGGCATGATCATGTTCGACGGGAAGGACTTGGAGAAGAAGACTTCAGACGAACGACATGACTCTCCCTCTCGTCACCTCGGTCAACGATTGGGGCTTCTGCTGTTAAGATGCAGTCGTACCATTATCCTCGAGGTGTTGGATTGAACAATGGCTAAATGTTTTGACACAAGTGTTTGGGGCGACCAACTCGGCTGCATCTTTGGGTCGCACCACCAACGGCCTCGACCGCACAGACTTGGATGGTCTGGGGCAAACAAGAAGCGAGTGAATCTGCTGTCGGAGGTAAACGACTTTTACTTTATTTCGCCGTATACACACTTCTTGGCTTGCTCGAGTGGCATGGGGCAGATGTTGACGTCAGTTGTATCCCTTGCGTTCTCTGGAGGATCCACATTATCACTTGAAGGCGTCAAGGAGTCAACTCTCCCTGCGCAGCACGAGGTCTACGGAGTACATACTTGAATGCGTAGTCCAGTGGACTGTGTAGTCAGGTTGCAGGCTTCTCTGCGGCTCCTGCAAATAGCCCCTTGTCCATCCGTATTGGCCACACATCACAATTACCGGCTGAACTCACCACATACCCCTTGAAGATCTACAACGGCTGCCGGCCCCGCAATAACGGCTCTCACAATGCGATGCACCCCGTGCGCCCCTGTTTCCTCACCAACTGCCGTTGTTGGGCCAAAGAAACAACTTTGCTTCAGGCTGGTTGGACTTCCTTGAACACTGAGACTTGAGAATGCCACATGTTGAATCCTCCAACTGACTCCAAGCAGCTCGTCTCGATCCTATGGGCGGCACAAGCGGACTCCAATGAGGGAAGAGCAGGATGGCCTTTTCACCATCTTGTCTGCTAGGACTTCCTTCATCTTTGTAATCCGCTTGATGTCTGCCAGCTGGCGCCCTGGCAGTTGGCCCATCACCAGAACCACTCGGCCGACTCGACGTCTGTGCTAATGTCGTACTAGACACGGCACTTGCGATTCCACCATGACATCCGGCGTGTCTAGGTTCCCCAGATTCTATTCACCTCGTCTTGTCGATCGCGCCTCCAATCTCACTCTTCTCCCCGCATGAGAGCCGGTCCTTGTTCAAGATCGGTATGGCCGACGGGTTCCTGAATGCGTGTTTGATCACCCACATCCGCCAGCATATTCGATGGCTGTCTGGCGCCTCGAGGCTCCATTCCGGTGATCTAGAAGGCCTCTAGAACACTGGATCCATGTTCTCTGCTTCCAGAGATCCCTCCTGCAGGAGCCGCAATCCCTTATTTCTGCGTCATTCGGAGGTTGGAGACGAGGGTCGGAGCTTGGCAATGTGGTGTAGCCGTCCCTTTGGTTTGGTATGCCAGGGGTTATCGTATGTGACTGCGGAGAACCCACGTGGAGGTGAGCAGGAAGTTTGGTCTTGTAGAACGACAAACATGCTAGTGTGCTAGTGGGAGCAAACGAACGGAGAAACCTCGAGGGAGGGGCCTCGTGTCCTCTAATGGGATCTTTGAATAGAACGCCGCGCCTACTTTTTCACCCGGATTTCCATCGAATAAGTCGTTATGTTGCTGGCTAAGAAGTCTCGAAACTCACGGCTGTTGTTGGCATACCTCAGAGTACATTCCCGGCCAAGTCCCGGCCGTCGTCCATCTCACCCGGCCTGCTCCGGCCGACATCTTGACACACGACACATTTACCCGGCCGGCCTTCCTACATGCGGGTCGTCTCTCAAGATGACAAAAAGTCGAGACGGCTCAAGAGATCGACATGCAACATCCGTCCTAGACGGCTCATCGTCGACTTGTGAGAACCAAGATGGAGGAGCAACTGCACGGCTACATCATCACCCGGGACCACATCACGATATGTCTCCATCCTCGCGGCCGCGGCAGAGTCCCGTTCCCGTCTCAGATCTCAACTTGGCCGCGTCCTATATCTGACGGCTTCCCGCGACTGTTGTTATCTCGTCGCGGTTTGAGTTTGTTGACTGCCTTCTCGCTCTTGTCTCGAAAGCAGTCTCTATCACTCGGCTGATGGGGATCTTCTTCGCATAACTCCAACATACACACCATCACTTTGTAATGACAAGCGCGGCAGCCGTGTTAGCGTCATGGACGCCTCTACTTCGCCGTTAGCCCTCCCAACATACCCGGCAGGGTCCGGGCTCCATGAGTTCGCCCTCTTCGTCAACTTCTTCTTTCCAGCCCTTGCTTTCCTCGTCGTTTCGGTGCGAGTCGCGGGCAGGGTGGCAGCCGCCCAGCTCGCCGTGGATGACTGGCTCGTCTGTATCGCCATGTTGATGTCCGTGGCGGAGACCGTCGTCAGTTACTTTTGTAAGTCTTGGTCACATACCAACCCTATCTCGTGGAGCAATGACAACTAACATGGTGACATAGTCATCAAGACCAACTTCATCGGCATCCCACCGGAGAGGATACCTCCTCATGACCCAACTCCTGGTCTGATCTGGACCTACGCTGTCCAGATCCTGTACAACCCCATCCTGGCTTTGGTCAAGTCGTCAGTCCTAATCTTTCTGAATCGTCTGTTTGGACAGAAGACCTGGATCCGCCAATTCCTCCTATGGCTCAATGTCGTCAACATCTCACAGATGGTGGCGGTTTTCTTTGCCATTCTCCTGCAGTGTACTCCTGTGGCATTCAACTGGGACCCGACCATCCCTGGTGGCTACTGTGTCGACCGCAGGGTTTTGTACACTTCGACGGCTGTCTTCAACATTGTAATGGACATTCTGATCCTTGGACTCCCGCTGTGGATATTTTCGAAGCTGCGCATTCCGAAGCGCACCAAGATTGCATTGTTGATCATTTTTCTTCTCGGATTCCTGTACGTCTACTTCGATCCTATTCCCTCTTGTTCCCTTGTCTTATGGCTGACTGGCTTAGTGTGACGATAACCTCGATCGTCCGTCTTGTGCTACTCGTCCAGGGGCTCTTCATGGTACCCATCTTCCCGAACTCGGACCCCACCAATGTCGGCTTTGTCACGTCGGGCATTGAGACCAACCTTGCCTTGATCACGGCATCAGCACCCGCCTTGCGGCCCATCTTCCGCTCGCGTGAGCGCGGCGGGTGGTTCTCACGAACGGTTGTTGACACTGTTGCCACTACCCGCGGCGGCCCAGATACCTACACGACCAAGGACGATCCTTTTGATCCGGACGTTGAGAAGGGCATTGAAGACCAACGACCCTTCGGCTGGGGATCCGACATGGAGACGTGGGGATTCAGCAAGTCTTCTCCCTCCAGCACATGGCCACGCGCAACCAAGTATGGCCGTGGAGGCAGCCGGGGCGGGCGTAAGGGCAGTAGCTCGCGCCGCCGACGCAACAGCTCCAGCAGCAGCAGCGGAGGAAGTATGTCGTCACGGCCAAGGTCGCGGTCGCGCTCACAGTCTCGCACACGCCTGACCCGTGCCCGCACCGGCAGCTCCAGCAGCAACAAGATCAAGCCGGCCATTAAGCTGATCCGAAATGTCGAACCGGACGCGGGGAACACTTTACCACAACCACCAGCGCAACCACCCAATGCCCCATCCACCTCAGCAGAAGAACCGCGGAGACAAGCGCGGACAGCAACCGGCGAGGGCAAGGTGAGCTTTGATGCCAACAACGTGCGGGTTAGCGACATCCAGCGCGAGATTGATGGCATCGTCAAGGACATTGCTGCCGCAGGAAAGGGAACATACACCGGCATAGCCGGATCTACCATGTCCTCTTCAGTTGACACGACGACGTCAACAACGAGCTCCCGCCTACCAACAATTCCTACAAAACCAGCACCACCACCACTCCCACCACTCCCACCACCGCAACAGCCTAGTCCGGACTCCGTAAATCGGCCTACGACGCCCAAGACCCCCCGGACTCCCCGCACACCTCAGCCGCGCCCAAGCATCGAAACCGTCACGGTGGGCATGACGCAAGTCACCCCTTTACCACCAAAATCCTCTCGACCCGGCACCAGTGCGAGTATGAGAAGCATGAGAACCGGGCTCACGCTCAACACCAACGTCGCCGTGAACTCCACCGCCGCCGCAAACACCAACAGCCCAGAAACAGCCTCAACCTCAGCCACAACCTCCGGCGGTGCCACAGGGTCATTAAGATCAGCAACCGCCATAGCCGCAACCCCATCCGAGAAAGAGCAGCGGTACTACAGCATGAGCGTCTACGACCAGCCCACACGGGACACATTCATCACCACCTCCAGGCCAGTCGTTTCTACGGTGCCAAAAGAGGATGACGATGACTGGTTTGACGAGGACGATCGTGTCTCGCGGTACTTGGACCGGAGGTTTGGGGTGGTGACGCCGAAGGGGACAACGCCGACTGCGAGGGGTTGGGAGGGGAGTGGGAGGCCTTTTTGAGTGATGTTGTGTTGTGTATGATGATATGATACTTGATACCATGTTTGTTTGTTTCTTTTGTCTTTTGCTTGATCGGTTCGGTTGACGGGGAACGGCGTGAGCGGGTGTTTTGGGTTGCTTGTTCAGGGGCTGGGAAAATATAGGTATATCATCACCACTGGCTGGGTCGTGGTGTTTAGTCTTCATAGAGGTTACGGTTATGATGAATGATATCCCACGCAATATACAATGTTTTTGCGTCCTTGAGGTTTTCCTCCAACTGAAAGCAATCACCATCATGAGAATGAAAGAAGAAATAAAAACAAGAAGGAACTCCCGTCCCTCTTTGCCGTCTCACTCCAAAATGGAAGGCACGGGAAACTATAAACCTCCCTCGCCTGACGGAAATCTGGAAAAAAATTTCCCTCCTCATTTTCCTTCAAACTCGAGAGAGAGAGCACGTCAAACGAGCGTCTTGATGTACGTCGCGTGAACACATCGTACGTAAGTGAAGACTTGTGATATTTCGTGGACTGAGAATACTGTGTACCACGCCATCCCCAACACTACCGTCCTCCAGTCCGTACTCCGTACACCGTGTCATCCTGACGGTGATTCTGTGATTCTGATCAGAAGAAGAGTTCAACCCCTCAGAACCCCTGACTGAGCCTTGGGCAAGAAAGAAAGCATCTGAACTCAACCCCCTCCTTGTCCCCCCGTCAGCTTCTAGAAGGAGGAAGGAGGACAATCCAAGCATTGGGTAGCAACGGGAAGCAAGGTGAAGCGAAGCGACGATGAAACGCACTCCCCGGCACTTCCGTTCTGTGTCTTCCTCCCCCCCGAAGATCCCTTGGTTGGGTAGGGCGTTGATACTGGGTAGACCCCTACGCTAGACGGCGATCATCTCACATGGGAAACTGGCACAAGGCAGGGTAGTATTCACTCAGTATGTGGCTTGAAGAGACAGGTGGCAGTTCACAGGGCATTTCCAACACCCTGACTGCCGGCTAACAGCGGTATTGTGGTTTAACGTTATCTCTACTTGAGATCTTGGATGCATGTGTTGTTCTCTATGTACATGCATGCGCGTACTGTACATGCAGAAGCGAGGGGAGGTTTTGGTTTTGTGTGTTTGGTGCAGTCGAGGGGTTGGAGTGTAGTGTAGGTTGTGTGTGTGGTTGTTTTCAGAGCGGGGAAATCTACAAGCTAAAATTGCAGGCACATTTTTCCTCCACGCCGTGACTACTTCGGCACGAAGGGGGAAAAGTTCATGAAAATCATGCTCGGGCTGTCTGTACGCGAAACAGCCGAGTTCCGAATCCTGTGGGAAGGTGAAAGTTTTGTTTCTCTCTCACAGCGGAGTGGACCCCGCTGGAGATGGGGTCCGGGTGGATGGGGTTTGCCCGTTGCCAACCCAGGCTCACCGCCCAGCAGGATTGAGGACACCGGGAGGGGCACCCGAGGAAGGAAGGTAGAGGAAAAGAGTCGTTGCTTGGGTTTTACTGAGGAGGAAAGTCACTTGTTTGAGTTTCATGCAACCCGCGACAATCAGTCGGTCAAGAGAGACTTGAGATAAACTAGGAAACTGTGAAAAGACACAGCAACTCTGTAATCTGGTGTTGACTAACACCTTTGAGACTCATCAACGTTGGCTCAGGTCGAATATCGGAACGAAAAGCCTATCTTCGAAGTCCGGTATCACCGACAATGAGGAGAGGCACAACACAGCCGCAATATCCCGTTGGTGAGAACCTTTGTGGATGTTTACTGTGGAGGCTGTCGAGGTTGGAGTGAAAACAGGGCAAAAACTCGAGTGGCAGGAGGTGGAGGGCCGAAACTGGCAACTCTCAGCCCGCGAGCTTCGGCGGCGAACGGGCAGCCGCTGGGTTGTTGCTTGTTTGCTTTGTGGATGTTGGTGGAGCAAGACACTAGTCGGGGAATGGGACGAACAGCAGCGATGACGCTGACACTTTGTTGCAAGCTTCCGATCGAGGCATATCAGCCCCCCCAAAAAGCGAAGTACTCTGGAGGTAACAGTCATGATGATCATGGAGTTGGACTTCGAATCTGGGGAACCCTAGCGGCAACAGTCACCCCCAAGCAGCTTAACGGCGGCGAGTCATCAGAGGGGGTCTCGTGAGCCGCATGCGCCAATCAGACTGATACGAACCGCTGGCGTCTGCGCCCAGCCCTTTTAGATGGGAGCCTATCCAGCCCTGATAACGTTAGAGTGGGCATGTGTAAATGGGGAGCTCATCCTGGCAGCTCAAAGTAATAACAGCAGCAATCTACGGAGCAGCATGATCGCCCAGATTAGCTTTCCATGAGGGGTTGCTGCCAACCGGCTGGGGAAGGTTTTCCGGCACTGATTTCAATCTTGCCGTTGTGACTCGGCCCGGAACAGCGACCGTTGTGTGTCGTAGTAAGCTGTGGCTGACTGAGATGAGGCAGGTGTGGCATCCATCAGTCTCATCCCCAGACTCGTCATCGGGCAGTTTTGTTGCACACATACCAACAGTCTGGATCAAACTGCCAGGGCAATAACGTTGTGCAGTGCGATCTCATTTTGACAGTCGTCGATTTCCAGACATGGTCGGTGGCGACATTGCCCTTGCTTCCCGTTGTCCCGTTGCTCCGTTGCTGCTGCTGCTGCTGCCGCTGCCCTGGGGATGGGCACCCGACCCGGACCGGAATGCACGATCGAAGGCCAAGGCAGCGCCGGCACAACGCACACGTCCCCCCCTAGCCCACCCTCTCCAGCCCAGAGGTGTGGTGAGGTGACACGGGAAGATCATCCCGTGGGGCTTATCGCCCGGACTGCTCTCTGTCTCCCGCACTTCCCTCGCCTGGGCATGCAGTCCTACATCATCGTGCACCCATCGCCGCGGGTCTTGGTGGCATCTGGTGGCCTTGTGGCCGCTGCTTATCAGAACTCCACAAAGAAATCAGCGGAGGGAAGTCCGCCCCTGCGCCCGTATGGACAGCCCCGATAGTGAGTTGCTAGAGGTATATGACTGCGGATGGCTGCATGTTTTGGGGATTTCTGTGTTGCTGCCCAGTCTGTGTTGTCCAACCTCTTGGTTTTGAGAGTTTTCCTCCCTTTCGTCTTGGGTGCCAACAAACAACGAAAAAGCGAGTCGAAGCGGACACTTTCATCAAAGAGCGACAAGGCGAAGCTGTCAGCATCGAAGACTCCGTACCTAACTCCACTCGAAACCCACACTTTGCGGTTTCTCTCCGGCCTGCCCTTTTTTTGTGTGTTCGCCGACGTACAGTTCTGTACCGTTCATACAGGAGCGGACCGTTGACGTCGGTTCTCGCGGGTCCCTGTCCCCCCTGGCATCAGTGACGCAACGACACCACGACGGGAAGTTCCTCTTCCCGGCTTATCAACCTTCCTTCTTTCACCCTGCACCTTGTCGTCCGGTCCACTCTCGGCCGACTCGCCGCTCGAACGTCGTCGGTCACCGGCCTCTGGGTATCAACCACTCGGCCTGCAGCTCTACCTACTGCTGCATGCTCCGGTAGACAGGCCCGTCTTCCTCGCTCCCTCGCGGTCACTCGCGTGCAGCACAAACACGGGCTCCTCGGGGATCCACGCCGCGCCGGGGTCGACCTCTCTGCTCCGCCGGAGTTTACGTACAGAAATTCACCCTGCCGCGCACCCGGCGACGGCACCTCCGGCCTTGCGACGCAATTCCGGCCCCTCTGACTGGCTCAGAGGCTAAGGACGCACCCCAGACTGTTGTGGGTTGGGGTGCAAGACAGGCTGCAGGGGTGCCCCAATGCCCCAGGGACCAACCCACTTTCACTTTACGGACTGCCGTTTGCATTGACCGCCAGCGCCAACTCAGCCTGCCCGTTGACACGCATTGGTTGCCTTGTCCCTGGTCGCATCTCGCTCTGGGGTTACTTTACACGGCGGTTGCCCGTCGATCCGCAGGGCTAGCTGCAGCACCTGTGTTTCCCATCTGGCAGCTACACGTTTATAAGCACGGGGGAGCCAGCGAAACACATACCTTGAATATCAACCAGTGATGTTCTTCTCCCGTTCCCATCTTGCTTCTTCCCGGAATCTACAAGACCAGGTCTTAGAGTCGACGCGCCACGTCTCGAGCACTACGCTTCCTCCCAGCTCTCCTTCTCTCATCTCAGCGTCCTTGTTGCAAGGAAATGAGAACTGCCTCTTCGACGACTCAGAGCTCAGTACCTCGACCTCCATCAAAATGCCCATTGCTATTCAAAGGCCGCGACAGCCCGGCCTGCGCCCGGTAGCGCTGAGCCCTCCCCAAGTCGAGACGATGACGGCTGCGAAAACAACCACCATCACCACTGTCGCACCCGTTCAGATCCCGTCTCGTCCGAAGCCCCGTGACTCTGCCCACCCCCATCGCGCCCCAGCAGCGGATGCAAGGAAGCCGCGCCGTCCAAGAGATGTCCACTCTCCCGACTCCATCCCACCCTCCGTGGCGGCCTTGTTGGCCGTCACCAGCATCCCGCCTCCCAAGGCCTCCCGGAGCGTTCGCCAGACCAGGACCGAAAAGATGATGACGGTCGACTCTATTATCGAAAGCGCCCAGAAATCCGAGAAGGAGTTCAGCCTGTCGCTCAGCAGGAGTCCCTTGGACATTCTCCTGATGTCTCCGGAAGATCTTGAAGCCGACGACGTGTCCGTTTGCGAGAGCGTCACGAGTTCCGTGCTTTCAACCCGCACCGTTTCGATGGAATCCATGCCGTCGCTGGGCAACTCGTTCGCCACCGAAGCGTTCTCGCTGCTGCAATCGCCCAGGACACCCCCCAGGAGGCGCAGTATTCAACCGCGAAGGGCATCGTTGGAACCGGTCTCCTCGCCGACTAGCGAATGCGACAACCATCCTCTGTCGTCCCCCGAGATCGAAATCGACGAGCTCGATTTCAGGGTCTTTGAGCCCAAGAACAATGACACGACAGACAAGAAAGCGTCGCGCCTCCCCTTCAAGCCGCTCAAGTCGGCTTTCAAGTCGAACCTGACCGCCTCACTACGAGCCCTTCGCCAGGCGGCCAAGTCTTTCTCGAACCTTAACTTCTCTTCCATCCCGCCCGAGGATTTTCTGACGAGGTCCATCTTGACCATCGATCCCCAGGTTCCCTACACCGACGAGCGCAGGCCGCCCCTATTTCAGGAGGAGCCAACCGCCGCCGTCAGACGTTACCTGAACCCCACAACCAGCGCCCGTATTGGGACTTCTAACCCCTTAGCATCGGGTCCGGCTCTGAGGACATACACGGCCTCAATCCAGATGCAGACCTACAAGGTCCAACGGGCACGCAGCTCATCTGCCCCTCCCATGGGCCGGCTGCCGTACCCTTCCACAGGACCCTCGTCACAGAGCCAAGAGCCGCAGCCGAAGCCGACCGTGACAGAGCAGCCGCTCCCGGGACCCCGGCAGCGCGAGATGCGGGAGAACGCCGACTTCATCCGCATCGCCGTCCTGGAGATGGCCATGCGGAGGAGCGGAAAATTCGACGAGCAATGGCCTGGCAGGGCGCGATGGGCTCTGCCCCCTCGCAAACCCAGCACCAAGCCATACAAGATCGGCCCTGACGGCGTTCCTGCCCGGTGGGTGGCTATCGCGGCCGCCGAGTGAAGTTTTTTTTCCTGCGCGCCAACTCACAGTCCCGCGCCATGTTGGATGCCCAACGAAATTCCCCATCCCGAATGGCAGGCCAACGCTACGGTTCCCGCTTGACCCGCACAACAACGTCATTGCAACCAGGTCGGTGCGCCTTGGCGCTGCAGATATCCACACCTCCGAGAATATTGCGGACCCCGAGGGCCGAATCGGGAAGTTGGTCACAAATCCGTTGCCCTACTAGTCGCGCGACCTCTGCGATTCGATGTCTTGTTGTCTCTGTCCGCCTACCAAGTCTCACGACCGAAACGGGACGGATCTCGTGGCTCACTATCGGGGTTCCTTGGGGAACGGGGCACACGTGCACGTGTAAACGGACACGAGACAGTCAGCTCCTGCGGGCTGTGTCTCGAGACACAACACTGTGTTGGGCGAGTTGCAACCCCTCCAGGAAAAACCGGTGAAAATGGGGCCCCTCTTCTTGGAACGCCGATCTGCTTCTGCGACAACCTGACTCCACGCGGGATGTGGGGGTTAGTGCTTCGACAACCGGGTGAATGGCTTCGCGAACAAACCCCCCTTCGATGAACGAACAACCACCGCCTTTTTCCCCAGACCCGACTCTGCGGCAGTTCTGTTCTTTGATCGGACTTTGAAATTTTTATGCCGCAGGCCCGCACGCATGCATGCATGCTTGCTTGGAGCCACGCGTCGAAATCCCGCAGGTCCGGCTGGGTTTTCTCCTCTTTTTTCGGACCTCCTTCTCCACCACTCCGACAACGACCACTACTTCGCTTCTCCCCGCAACGACCATATTTTGTGCATTTCCCCATACGATGTTTACTAATTCGGCAACACTCACATACACGCGACAACGCTTTGTTCCCGGCAGGCAACGAATAGCATTTTCCTTAGATTTCTTGGTGTTCTTGGTGCATTTTTGGGTGTGTTGGTCTGCATTTGACCGGAGTTAGTTTTGGCTTGGGTTTGGGCGTTTTTTCTTACGGACGGATGGACGGGACGGCGGTCTTTCATAGCACAGTACCATACCCCCTTGTGTTTTGGTCCTTCGCTCCTTTTTAGTTTTCTTCCCCCGAAGGAATGGGGACAAGTCATCGCGCATCTGCATTCGGCTGCTTTTCATTCTTTGTGCATGGGACAGGATGCAGTTTGGATATTTTGGTGGACTGGGTTGCATGGACGGGATTTTGTGTGTGTGTCTTAGTTAGGGTCATCATTGCACGGCGTATGGAGGGAATAGGGAACACAGGACAGAGCAATCTGCTGGGTTGCATGGTATTTGGAGAAGACAAAATATCAAGATTTTATCTTCCTCATTAGACACGTTTGCTACATCTCACATGTGTGTCTCCTGCAAAACCGAATATACTTACGTCTGGTCAATGTGCATCTTGGAGGAACATACCCTAAGGTTTGGACAAGAAAACACACCAGTCAACAGACACACAACAGACAGTATTTGATGGTAGAAGAATACCAGAGAAATGGAAAGAAGCTACGAGGTCACATTGTAGAGTTTTGGTATTGTAAAGGAGCCGTTGGCTTTGTGCTGGTAAATGTTTCTTTCTGCAAGGTTTCGGAGGTGGCATTCCGTCACTATATATTTGATACGGTCCGGAAGAATTTTTTTTCTACTTGGCTTTCTCGAACACAATTGTTCCACCCCTCTTTCTGAATCAGGTCCATCGACTGATTGTTTGGCGTCGAATACTACCAGGCAGGAGATTAGTTTTGCCGGGAGATAGATTGCCCGCTTGTTGATAACTCAGGGAGTATTTTCACTTCAGAGATTGTGAAAAAGGGTGTTCAACATTGTTGAACATACTTAGACAGGCCTGTGACCGTTTTGAACTTCGTGAGGAGCTGTCAATAGGAGTTTACCTAGCCTGTCTGCCGAGGACAGCAAGATCCGCCTATACGCAGACATCATGATATCTGCGTCAAAACTAAAAATGTTCTTTGGACTTGGACGCGAGATTGTTCTTTTTATGTTGGCTTGTTGTCCAGACGTCAAACGAAACGGCCTTAAAGAGTCTCCATGGTTGTAATTACATCCTTCACGTGTTGTGTCGTTTGACAGAAGGGAACGCCAGAGTTGACCCAGACATCCATCGAATCAAGACTCATGTTTCATAGATACTGTAAAGTTGACTTGATATCGTACAGTGTATGAGCAAGGCCTCAACCAACTCGCCCTGAGCCTCAAGGAGACAAAACCGCAGTGATGGCATTCCCAACCCAGTGACAACTCTCTTGTACTATGCATATTATATACAACAACAAATGAGACCAGCCGAAAGACCAGACCCACCCAGCTTACTCCTCATCCTCCTCCCCTTCACTCGAATCACCACCTTTCTGCTGCCCCTGCCCAACGGACTGCCCCTTCCTAGCAGCCGCCTCTCTCGCCCACTGCTGCGCCAGCGCCGAGACGCGCTCCCTGCTCTTCGCATCGCCCTTCTCCTCCTCCCACTTCGCCCACCGGCGGAACCACGCCTTGGCCTGCTTGGGCTTGAGCCCCTTGACCTTGGTGCCGCGCTCAAACAGGTCGCGGATGACGGCCACGTCCGGGTCGCGGGCCGAAGTCTCGAGGTCGAGCAGCTGGTTCCAGATGTCGAAGCGCTTGGGGAAGGACGCGAGGATGCCCTCGAAGAGGGTGCGTCCTTGCTCGCGGTCGCCGTTGGGCGAGCGGAACTCGAGCGCCGCAAACTTGGGCACGAGCAGCGCGTACATGTGCGCCGTGCCGCTGCCGTTGCCGGGGTTGTTGAGGACTTGCATGGCGCGCTTGAGGAGGTTGCGTGCGCGGTCGGGCTGGCCGGCGACGGTGTGTAGGAAGTGGGCGTAGTTGATCCAGACGTTGGTTGACTTGGAACCGTACTTCTTGAGAGTCTTTTCGAAGAGCTCATCGGCTTCCTGGGAGGAGGTTAGTTTGTGACTGTGAGAAACGTGACGGAGATGTACTTGCCTTGTGCTTGCCCGACTGGATGTAGATGCTGGCCAGCCGCTCGTGGATCTCCAAGTCATCATTGTACGTGCACGCCCGCTTGAACACTTCCTCCACCGTCTCCTCAGTGCCGTAAGCGACTTCCAGGTTGAGATAGGCGGTCCAGACGTTGAGCTTCTCGGCCTCTTCCTTGATATTGATGGTCTTGAGAGCCCGCTCGGCCACCTGCCTTGCGCTGGCAACGTCGTTGACTTGCATCTGAGAGGCCATGTACGCAATCCAGAGCTCTGACGAGTCGGGTTGACCAAGCAAGAGACGCTCGTAATCGCTTGATGTCTGCGGTCCATTGACATCAAGCTCGGCCGTCTTATCAACAATACCTCGAGAATCCCGCCGCTTCTTTGGCTTCTTGACTGGCAGATCTGCCGCGTCGGCCTCAGCCTTTTCATCGGCGTCCAGATTCTCGGCAGTCCAGTCGAAGCCGCCCGCGTCGAGACCCGTGAGTCCCTCCGTCGGGCCGTCGCCCATTTCGACGTCGCTGTCCTGCTGCGCGTCGTCATCCTCGGAGTCATCTTCCGAGTCGGAGCCCACCACAAGCGTAGCGCCTCCAACATCGCCCATCTCCTCATCCTCGCTTTCCTCCTCGCCATTCAACGCCGCACCGGCCTCCTCATCTTCGCTTTCCCCATCAACATCCATGTCATCCGCGTCGTCGTCCTTGAAGTAGGACGGTTTCAAACCAAGGTTGATGCGCTTCGAGTCCAGGTCAACTTTGAGAACGCGAGCCTTCACCCGGTCGCCCTCATTGTAGAGCGTTCTTGCATCCTTGACGTTCCTGTCGGCCATCTCGCTGCGGTGGCAAAGACCAGAGAGGTTTGCTGAGCCGTCAATCGTGATGAAGGCGCCGAACTCCTCCACCTTGCGGACCTTGCCCGTCACTGTCTGACCTTCCTTGAGGTCGGAAATAGTGATGAGAGGAACATAGTCCTTCTCTACCACTGATGACCGGAGATCCATCTCAATGCGACCATCAGCAATCGAAATGATGCGGCCCTTCACAAGCTGATCGACCTGGAAGTGCTCCTTCCAGTCTTTCAGGTACGAGTCCGAAAGGTTCTTGATCTTGACCATCGCCACAACATCGCCGCCAAGGGACACGAAAAGACCCTTGTCGGAGACGTTCTTGACAAAGCCCCGGATAATCTCACCCACCTCCAGCTTCGTGCTTTTGGTGATCTCCTTATCCTTGACAGGCAGGGACGAGTTGAGAACCCTTGACGGCCGCATCGACAGCCTGAGCCTCTTGTTGCTCTTGTCAACCTCGACAACGGCCACCCGCACGATCTCGTTCTTGGAATGAGTCAAGGGATTCGCCTCATCGTAGTCGTCAGCCAGGTCAGCAAGGTAGACAGGCCCGGCAACCAGCTCGCTGAGCTTAACGAAAGCCTGCCGCTCATTGACCTTGGTGACCTTTCCGGGAAGGACCAGGCCTTGCTTAATCTTATCCCAAGAGAGCTGGTTCTCGCTGCTCGGATCCCGAGCCGAGAGATCGACCCTCCCCTTGTCCTTGTCGACAGCAACGACGCGCACTTGAAGCGCGGAGCCAACCGGGAAGCTCTTTTCAAGGTTGGCTAACTTGGACAAGTCGTCCGAAGCCTCCATCGCGCTGATTCGACCGCGGACATTTGGTGACAGGTTCACCCACAGGTAGTTGGCGGCGATATTGTTGACAAACGCAAGATGCTTAGACCCGACATGGATATCATTGAGGGATAGCGGGTCCGAGGGCTTATCCGCCTCCAAATCGCTGGGCTTTGCCGACAGCTCCAGAACCGAATGGGTGGATCGGTGAGAAATAGGAAGGAAGCGGTGGTTCCGGGCGTCGTGAATTCCAAGAACGCGAACTGACAAAATGTCGTTGGGCTTGAACCGCTTCAGCGGCTTTCTTGGGTCGGGGATATCCTCCCACTTATCGAAGATCTGAGACACGTCAATGCGACCTTGGATGTTGTCGGCAATTTGGACATTGAGCTGCGTCTCCTTGACCGATTTGACTCTAGCCTTGGTAAGCTTTCCGATCGCAAGATCCTCGATCGAAGTGACTGTTTCGTCAACCGCGTTGAGCGCTTTTTCGACAGGCTTGGCCGGCTTCTCTACTTTCTTGCTCTGCTCCTCAACAACCGAAGGGATGGCGACGAAGATGCGGCCAAGGTCCTTGTCGATGGTGGTGATCTGGACAAGGATTGACTGCGACTTAAACATGCCAAAGTTCGGCTTATCTTGAACATCGCGTGGCAGCTTCGCCTTTGGCAGGAGAGCGGTCAAATTGCCAGCAAACTGCACGAAGACTGCCGTGACAGTAATGTTACGGACGAAGCCGGGGACCTTGTCGCCCACGCGAGCATCATCCAAACTCTTCAGAAGCTTTCCTTCCTTGCTCGCCTGCACCAAGTTGGGCTTGTGGGAGAGTGTGATGGACCGCCGGCTCTCATTCTTTTCCAGGACGACCAATTCTGAGAGTGTCTGGTTGACGTGGATCTTCTTGAGCGCCGACTGCGTCTTGCTGATAGACTTGTCCGTCAGGTGAAGAACGGGGAGGATAGCCTTCAGCGAACTGTCTGTAAGCTCGACGAAGATATCATCCTCAGTTTTCTGCGTGACCTTCGCTGAGACAATGTCGCCGATCTGCAGTTTCTGGAGCGCCATCTGCTTCTCAAGACCAAATGCTGATGGGTCCTTGCATGAGACAATGAGACGAGAGGCTTCGGGGTCAAAGCTGAGGACGTAGGTGGTGACCGTCTGGCCGACACGGAAATGCTCCTTTGGATCCTGGATATAGGCCTCGCTCATTTCGGAGACGGGCAGGAATCCCCGAAGCCGGCCATAGAACTGAACAATGGCTCCGTGTTGTAGGACGTTCACCACGGTAGCAGGCGCCTTCAGACCGACGGCCAACTCATCATATGACTTGATGGCGGGAGCGTCCGAGTTGACCAATGTCTTCTTCAGGGTCAGGCGTAGCTGGTGCCTCGCCGGGTTGGTAGAGAGCACGCGTGCCTTGACCTTCATCCCTTCCCTGAATTTCTTTTCGGGGTGTTGAAGACGAACGTCGGAGAGGTGCATTTCGGGAACAAGACCAGAGATGCCGTCAGCAATCTTGACGATGAGTCCACCAAGACCGTCTTGGTTGACGACTAGCTTCTCGACCACACCGGAGACCACAGCGCCCACGGGGACGTCCTCGATTCTGAGGAATGGTTGCTCAAGCACCGACTTTTCAAATGAGAGCAAGAACATGCCGTCGAAACTGTTGTAGCCAACGACACGACCTGGATGGACGGTGCCAACCTTATACGGGCCGCTGGATTCAAACAGGGTGTCGACCTTGCCGTCCTTGACCCTCGAGATATGGACAAAGCCTGGGACGCCCGGGACGCCCACGTCGACATACAAGCCGATGCCAGGCTCGACCCTTTCCACAGTGCACTTCTCAATAATTGCCGAGTGGGCCAGGATCTGCGTGGGTAGCTGCTCCTGACCATCCTTGGAAGACGTCTTCGGCTTCAAGGTGAGGACATGTGGCAGCAATGAGATACCCAACTTGGGCATTTTCGCAGCCGGGAATGTGCAGATAATCCTTGCCTTGATGCGCGAGCCCACCTTGTACTTGTCGACAATGTCGACACCGTCGGGGCCCGCGCCGGAGTGAACAAGATCTGCCGTCACATCCAAGTGGCCCATGACCTTGCCAATGACGCCGTGTTGGGACACCTCCGACACTAGAACGTCCGCCGCGGTACCAGGGAGGTAGGAGCCGATGGTAGTGGCCGAGGATGGTGCATTCTTGGGGTTTCCGAGGCGATCAGACAGCGCCGAGAGCTGAACCACCTTTCCACCACCGGCTTTGCCTGTCACGGTGCACAACAGCACAGACCCGGGTTGGAGGGAGTCCTCAGGAATGCTCTTGTCGAGTTGTTTGCGTGGCAAGAAAGCCTTGAGGTCAGACTCGGCGATTCCAATGTCCATGACAAAGCCATGGTCCTCCACGCTCACGACAGCAGCCATGAGAGTGCAGTTCTCAACCACATCCTGCTCGGAGATGCCGGTGTTGGCAAGAGCTGGCTCGAGCGATAATCCGATATGGCGTCTCGCCTTTCCAGGAGTGCTTTCATCGAGCGTCGATGTCACATAGGCGCGTACGTACTGTCCCATGCGGAACAGGGTGTTAAGATCGACGTCGTCTGCGTTTTCGTCCTCGTCATCATCTTCGTCATCGGCCTTCTCAGCGCTCGCCTGCAGGCGCTGGGTCAAAGCCGTGGAGATGGCGGTTATGGGGACATGGCCGATGAGATTGTTGGGAAGGGCAACGGCAATCTCGAAAGGATTAATGCCACAAACGGCACCGAGAACCAAGGATCCTTGAACCAGGCGCTATTGTATGGTTAGCACGACTCGAGTCAAATGCGAGCGCATTGGACGCAGGAAGGGGTTCGTCTTGCCTTGAAGTTGAGACTTTCCACCTTGACAGCGTCCTCGTCCTTGACAGCCTTCTTGTCTGATTCCTCAACCTGCGATTTCCTCCTCTTCCGCTTGGATGAGACATCCTTCTTCTTCTTGCTGGCGGATTGTTCCTCAAACAAGACATCCTGCTTGGCCTGAATCGAAATCTGTTTCTGTTCCAGAGGTGTCAAGATGCTCCCACCGCCACGAGGGAACAGAGGCGCTTCCTCCTTCGTAACAATGGGAGCCGCTGGGGGCTTGGCTGGCGAGGTAGCCTGTTGTTTTGCGCCCTTTGCCTTCTTCTTGTCGGCGTCCTTTCCGGCATCGTCGGCCTTTGCTCGCTTCGAGGGTCTCGCATCGGCGGCAGGTTTTGCAGACTTGGCGGATGTCGAGCCATTGGGCCCTTCTTTGCGCTTCTGGGCAGCCATGGTTGAGTCTGGGAAATGACTGTTTCCGGAATGAATCTCGGACAGTTGGGCAATGGGGGTAAATTGTCAAGAGACGTCCGAGATGTCTCCTGTTTGTTGCTGCGACAAGCCCCAAAGCCTTTCAACTCTCGAGGCCGTGCATCAAACAAGCCGCAGCTGCAGAAGCTGCCCACCACAAAAATTTCTGGCGGGTCTGGCAGAATGCGATAACGATAAGCAGGGCGGTGAGGGGGAGAAGTGGATCTCCCTACGCCAAGGCAAGGTGTCCCCGTCCCATTCTCCATGCTGCCTTGGCCAGGGGTTACGCAGCTCTGGCGCAGCGTCGATCAGGTGCAAGCCAGGCCCAAGCGACTTTGCTCTGCCGAAGACAACCGCATTCAGATGATGGATGAATGATCTTTCAGCATCCTCTGGGTGACGGCTTGTACACTATCCTCCATATTCCCGAGGCGCGCCCAGATACCTTGGACTCAAACAAAGCGCTGGCCAATCACCCCAGTCTTGGAAACTTGCCGACTTGAATCCTCAACTAGGTGACATTCAACTTCTCGTCCTTTCCATTCCATATCAACGTTCATCTCCATCCCGTCCCCGTTCGTTACGAGAGGATCCATCCGCTGCGATAAGCCGCGCGCCGAGCCCCTGAGTCGCAGTACACAGTACATAATCCGGAACCTGGACCCGATGACGTATCGTATCGATAACGTTACCATAATACAGTGACAGCCTCGGAAGCCAAGAGTTCGCGATAGAAGCCAACCACATCCCGCCGCTGCCAGGTTCTCTCCCACCAGAGAATACACGTATTCCGTACTGGAAGTGGGCGCATTGTACATACGTACTGCGCAAGCCAACCACTGGCCCCTCAGAGCAGTAGCGCCGCAAGCCCTCCAAACTCACCCATGCCCGCATCCCAACACTCGAGCTGAGCACGCCCCAGCCTCGTCATCCGTCGCCATCGCGTCGCGCCATGGGTCCTCGAAAGCGGGTGAAGTCGAACCCTCCTCCGGAAACCGAGGCGGCACGGGGCCCGGCCTCCCAGTCGCATGCGACGCCCTCGAGCGACTCATCCAAGTCATCACAGTCTGCTGCCAAGGGGGCAGGTTCGCTGGCCTCCAAGGGGGGTGCAAGTGTTTCCGGCCGGGACTCCAAAGAGGTGTGTGCTCATCCGCTACCCCGCCATGTATTGTCTGATAGTCGTCATGATATTGCTAACGCCAATACAGGTTCAAAAGACGAGGAGTTGGTACGGTTCGTGGCCTCGGAAATCCGCTGCCTCTACCCAAGTAGCACGAGAGACTATCCTAGGAGGAACATCTAAACCCAACGGAACTGCCGACTTCAGCCGCTTCGAAACCAAGAAGACTTCAGACGCCTCGAGTATCACGGAGGGAGGGTCTTCAGGCACGGCGACACCGAAATCTCAGGGAGACACAGCACCTGGTATTGAGGATCGATCTTCGGAACCCGCCGTAGCTCCCTCACAGTCTACCACGAACCCAGGACCCGAGAGCCCATCCAAGCCTGCCAAAGCAAATCCGAATGGCACGGTGTCGCAAAATGGAAATGTAGGGGAAACTAGGGAGGTGGTGTCTGTGTCGGAACAGCCCGTCCAACCACCAGTAGAAGAACCACAGGTGGTCCCTCCACGACCTGTGTCGAGCTGGTTTGGATGGTTCAGCCGGTCAGGGGCGGTTGAAAATGTAAACCCGGCCCCCGCATCAGCTCCTGAACAACAGCCCGCCGCCCAGAGCGAACCACAAAAACCCGTCTCAGAAGAGCCTCCCGCCGCGCCGGACAAGCCAGCACCACCAGCGCAGAACCCTCCTGAGCCTACAGACAGCCCATCCACTCAGGAGACCAATCCAGCGGCAAATTCCCGCAGCTCATCTTGGTTTTGGTACCTGCCAGGCTGGAGTACTCCTGTTGCTCCCCAACCAGAACCTGAACCTTCGCCAACAACAGTCGAGCCTGAACCACCTGCTGCCGTACCAGCGACCAATGCTCCTGCTCAAGAAGTGCCAACGGTTGAGGCTCCCAATGAAGGACCTCCTGCACCGACTCCTAAGGCAGGGTCAACTTGGGCATTCTGGTCTCGTGATTCCTCATCCAAGAAGCAGTCCGCTCAGAATGGTGAGCAAGGACAGTTAGCAGTAATGGGGGAAAGGTCCGAGAACCATCCCCAAAGATCAAACCCGATCGACTACAAGGGCACTCCGCCCAAAGAGCCGCCACTCAAGGCTGGCCAGAAAGATGAGCCGAACGGCGTTCCGACTCCTTCACCCCGGGAATCCTCATCTAAGAGCAGTAAAAAGGGCCGTACGCAATCCGTAGAACCCGTCGAGGCGACCCCAGCACGCCCCAGCACCCCGAAGCCCGAGACAACCAAGCCTGCCACTCCCAAAACCTCCATCTCGTCAGGGAAGCAGTGCCATCCCAACCTCCTCCTCCCACTCTTTGAGAACACGTACAAGTACAAAGAAAACCCATCCCTCCTGTCGCAAATCAGGCACATGCTCTTGAAGAGGCCGCAACCGCCGCCCAAGCATGTATACATCACAAAGGAACACCCCAAGATCAAACGGGCCATCGCCATCGGGGTGCACGGCCTGTTCCCTGCCCAATACCTCCGTCCCGTGATCGGCCAGCCGACTGGTACTTCCATCAAGTTTGCCAACCACTGCGCCGAGGCCATCAGGCGATGGGCAAACAGCCATGGCTGTGAAGATATCGAGATTGAGAAAGTCGCGCTCGAGGGCGAAGGCAAAATTGGAGAGCGTGTTGAGAACCTGTGGAAGCTGCTGTTGAACTGGATCGAGCAGATCCGTCAAGCTGATTTTATCCTCATCGGCTGCCACTCGCAGGGCGTTCCTGTGAGTATCATGCTGCTGGAGAAGCTCATTGACTTGGGTGTTGTGGGCTCAGCCAAAGTGGGGGTGTGTGCGATGGGTATGTTGAACCCCTGAACCGCTTGATCACGAGCCGGTATGCTGACGAGATGAACGTAGCTGGCGTTTCACTAGGGCCCTTCCCCGACTACCGCTCGAGCATGGGCAGGTTGATGGGGAGCGCCGCGGAACTTTGGGAATTCGCTGATCCCCAAAGTGAAGTGTCCAAGAGACTTGAGGCTGCCATCAAGGCCTGCCTAAGCTACGGCGCGCGTATAACGTTCATCGGCAGCATGGACGACCAGCTTGTGCCACTGGAGGTATGACCAACCGAACTCTTCCTCTTACCAGGTTTGACATGCTGACGTCGCTGCACCAGTCTGCCATATACTCCCCCGTGCATCACCCCTACGTCTACCGCGCCGTTTTTATCGACGGCCGAATCCACGCTCCGGACTTGTGAGTCTCCGTGCCTTCTCTCAGCCTCGCCCGCAGTGGACACTGACAAAATCCATCGCAGCATCGCCCACCTGGTCGGCTTCGCGCTTAAGCTCCGCAATCTAGGCATCTCAGACCACGGCCTGATCCGCGAACTCTCCACCCCTCTTGCGGGCAGCCTCTACTCTGGCGAGGGCCACTCACGTCTATACGACGAAGAGCGCATCTACGACCTAGCCGTCATGCACGCCCTGCACACCACCGACCTTCCCGACCCGTCCGGCGGGGGACCCGGCGGGTGTGGCAGCGGCAAATCCAAACCCGGCAGCGGGGCGTACGTGCCCTGCGAGGTGCGCCACCACCGGCCGTTGGGGAACGGCGGCGGTAACGGAAACGGCAACGCCGCCCTGACGACCCTCTCCAACCCCAACCCGTACCACCTCCCGTGGATCATGCGCGGGTTGCTTGAGGAGGAGTTTGTCAAGACGGAGCTGTCGGAGGAGACGGCGGAGCTGGTCAGGCAGTTTGATGACTGGAAGCCAGTGACGAAGGCGCTGAAGGATGTGAAGTACCGGTTGGAGGCGGTGAGGTCGAAGTTGTAGATGCTTTTATTTCGTGCCTCTCACTTTTTGAGGCGGTTGTCTTTTGTTCTGACTTTCGACGCTATCTGGCGAAACGGTTGTTTTTCTTGGAGGGATATGGGAGGGCAAGGCTAGCAAGCATGGAAAGGAGTTGGATGGCGTCTTTGTTTTGTCTGGGTTTGGCTTCCTACATTCTGCCGGCCCAGCAGCTAGCAGGGTTTGGTTTTGGGACAACGAGCCCTGGGGACTGGCTTATCTGTCATCCGAGGAGTGAAGGCCGCCCGGAGAGGGGCTTCACATCCTTCCTTTGGTCATCCACTCGGTTGGCCAGACAAGGCTGGGCTCATGGAGGGCTTTTGGGACTGGACATCCCCGTCTATCTGGACGTACTTGAGAGCGTCGTTGGGGGCTTAAATGTGAGTAAGAGATATGTACCCGATACATTTACATCATAGGAGGAGTTCCTCTACAGGCGATATTCCAGTTCCGTTGAGTCGTTTGCATGATTCGATGTGAAGAGCTACCTTATGTAGATAGGTAAGTTAATTTGGGGACTAAGAAAGAACCGGAATCTGTGATGAATGAGTCGAGGTCGGTTCATTTGGTGATGTCCAGGGACATCCAATGTTACCAAGTTGCCCATGGTGGCCTGGTATTCCCACACTTTACCGGTCCCGAGCTGTGGTGGGAAGAAGGATTCGGCTCCTACTCAGCCCCATGAGGGGCCTGGCTTAGCATCGCCGGCTTGGTGCCTGACGAGGCTGTGGTCAATGCTGCCCAATCAGCCATCACGTGCGGCAGCCTGGTTGTTCTCCCCCATCGGACTGAGCTGTCGGCGTTTTCTGCCTTCGAGGTGAGGGGTAAAGTAGCAAATGCAAGCGCCTGGAATCCTCACAATCCCGCAGAGCGATTGCCATGACGTTCGGCAGACATCACCAACACCAGCACCAATCTGGATGATGTGGAGGCCAAGTGTTTGACAAGATGCCGGCGTCCAACTCTTTTGGTCACGGAAACCAGGGGATTCAGCTTGGGGAGAATAGTGGCACAATCAACGTACAGGTTCAGGCTCCCCCACGTCCACAAAGTCAGTCCATTCTGCTCCCTGGCCCTATCGATTCTGACTGACCTTGGCTAATAATGAAACAGAGCCGCCGTCACCAGGCATCTTTATCCCGTTTTCCAGAAACCTCAGGTTTGTCGACCGAGGAGACATTCTCGACCGCATTGCCAAGAAGTTCAACCAACATCAGTATCACACGCGTGTCGCCATCGTCGGGTTGGGCGGTGCTGGCAAGTCGCAGCTCGCCATTGAATATGTCCGTCGACTTGACGAAGCTCAAAAATCCCATAAACGCCGACAATGGATCTTCTGGATCGACGCCAGCACTCGGGTTACTTTCGAACAGGACTTCCGGGCCATCGCCGATTATGTTGACCTCCCTGGTCGTGAAGACGAAAAGGTCGACATCCTGCAGCTCGTGCGCCGTTGGTTGTCAGACGAACATAATGGGGAATGGATTATCGTGCTCGACGGTGCTGATGACCGACGCATGTTCTACCCAGACCAGAGCGATAGCAACGCGAGCAAAGACAAAATTCACCTGGAAAAATACCTGCCGCAAAGCCACAAGGGGTCGATTCTTATCACCACGCGCGACATGGACTTGGCTCGGGATCTTACCGGCAACATTCCGGGCAATATCTTTGAAATCGGATCTATGACACAAGACGAGGCTGTTGAGCTCCTTGCAAGCAGGCTGGAGCGACCCCCCAACCCAGAAACAGCCAGGGATCTCGTTGAGAAACTCGACCGCATACCACTTGCTATCGTTCAAGCTGCAGCATACATCCAGGTCCGCCAACGACTCGGATACTCTCCTGAGAAGTACCTTGCCGACTTTCGGGATATGAGTAAAAAGAGCAAGCTTCTCCAGCACGCTGCTCACGACTTGCACCGGAGCGGGGGTGCATCAAACGCTGTTCTCGTGACTTGGAATGTGACGTTTGACCATATCTTGGAGAAGCGTCCTTCTGCCGCCGACCTCCTGTCACTCATGAGCTTTTTCGAACCACAGAGCATCCCCTGCTGGGCCTTGACGCCTTCAGGTCATCCCTGTATACGCGTTTGGAACTGTAAAAAATCGGAACCGGAAAGCGCTGGAGATCTTGGGAAAGGGAAGCTCTCTGAAGGCCCGCAACAGAATGTAATGAAGAAGACCTCAGCACCAGCTCGACATTCCAACAGTCAATTACAGTCTGACAACACCTTTCCCGACACAGACGACGAGTTTGAAAAAGATCTGTTAACATTGCTGGACTATTGTCTCGTGTCCGTAACCGAAGCACCAGACCAGGAGTCCAGCCGCGCGGACCAAGAGGCCAGCATTCAAAGTCAGAAGCTCAGCATGCACGCGCTCGTTCAGTTCTGGACAAAATGGCGGCTGGAAAGGGAAGGAGTCCACAAGACTTTTAAGCAGCACTTCATCAAGCGCATGGCGGCATTGTTTCCCTGGTCAGAATACAAAAATTGGACAACCTGCCGGACGCTCCTCCCACACATCCAAGCAGTTTTCAACTACAATCCTGAAGAGGATATAGCCGAGGAATGGGCAACGCTGCTGCACAATGCGGGAAGATATCTTTATGAACAAGGAAATTACGAGCTCGCGCTTCAGACGCTGACAAAGGCGGAAAATGCCCGCAAGCAACGCCTCGGGGAACGGCACCGTCAAACCCTTGTAACTAGACATGAGATTGCTTCTGTTTTGTTGTTCCAGGGCGAGTCGAGGAAGGCCGAGGAACTCTTGGAACAGGTATTGGAGGCCGAGAAGGAAGTTCTTGGGCACAACCACCCCAACACACTTACAACTATGCACAACCTTGCAACAACGTACATAAGCCAAGGGCGATTTAAAGAGGCTGAGGAACTCTATATACAGGTGTTGGAGGCCCGGAAGGAAGTTCTTGGGCCCAACCACCCGTCTACACTTACAGCTATGCACAACCTTGCATCTACATACGAAAGCCAAGGGCGATTCAAAGAGGCCGAGGAACTCGAGGTACAGGTGTTGGAGGCCCGGC